>NW_027307652.1:0-614408 GCF_964275005.1 Diadema setosum | reverse complement strand
CTAAGGAGCATTTCGTCTACAAAACAATTGATCTAATAGCCAAATCGTCTACACTCACAATGTCTATTTGCCATGTCGTCTAATATCTTTTTTGTCTACTACTAGTTAGTCTACTCCCACCTCGTCTACAAGTCATTTAGTCTACATTCACTTTGTCTAGTTATCATATCGTCCAACCCTTAGTTTGTCCATACCCAATATGGTCTATACTCATCTGGTCTACTCCCAACTCGTCTACTCCCAATTGGTCTACTCCCACCTGGTCTACTACCAACTGGTCTACTCCCAACTGGTCTACTCCCAATTGGTCTACTCCCAACTGGTCTACTCCCAATTGGTCTACTCCCAATTGGTCTACTCCCAATTGGTCTACTCCCAACTTGTCTACTCCCAATATTGGTCTATACTCGTCTATACCCAATTGGTGTACTCCCAACTGATATAGTTTTACTCTCAACAATTTACCCAAACTGATCATTTCCATCTGGTCATGCTGATAATGAATATACCACTTTGTCTAGTGTCCAGTCCGTCTCACTGTCATGAACTATTCATATTAAACCCTGCCCTTGATTAGCACAAAAATCAATATTAGACTATTCTAGTTGTTGATTATTCCGCACATGCTGAATATAAAGACATACTAATCAATGGTGAGACATGACTATCAGTCTACATTCTGGCCGTAAATAACTAAACAATGATAAACTAGCTCAGTTACAATCCTCCATCACAAACGAATTGTCAGCAGCCCCGCCTTCGAGATACATTGAGCCATTTCCATTATCACATTATTTTGGGTCAATTTGAAAATAGGTAGCCTAGGTAAAACAAACCGTTATGTTAGTACTATTCTCGATGTTACATTAGGGCGCAATTCCACAAAATGTTACCAACAGGATAAACATAATGTAGAGCCATTATCACACCCTTGTGTTTGAAGAAAATGATTTTGAAACATGACGATGACCTCAATATGCATCTTTCACGACTAAGGATGGATACTCCAAAGCATTGTAAACAAAAATTGAATCCAGATTCCACATGGAATGGCGCTAGTCACATTTTACTGTTTCCTTGAATATCAAGTTTTAATGCATTTAAATCATGTGTTTACAAATGTTATTGTGAACTTAATTTTGATCAATTTTCAAAGATATGCTGAACAGATTTGAATACTGGGTGGCGGGGCACCTTTGAGCTTATTTAGGGTTCCTCGCGAAACGTGTATTGAGTACATTGCAGGCAAGTAAATTATTCATCTTAGTAGTAGCTATATATTGTACACGAATCATATATTTGTGTATATGTTTCAACCTTTTTTTGTGCATTTAACCGTTTACATACATCAGTACGTGGCAGACAGAATAAAGAATACTGATAATGTACTTCTAATGTGTTCCTTTTCATTTTAACATACTTATGATTGTGTATCAAAGTTGAATGGATGGAGTGTTGAAGTTTGGACATATAAATGCTGCATGATTGCTTCTGATATAAATTACGCATCCACCACAAAAAATAACACAGCAAGTTTTTTACACTGTGACATTATCTTTTTTTTTCCTAAAAAAATTGTCATAATTAGAACATAAAAATTTAAACCAAATGGGGCACCAAGAGTGTTCAACCTATTTCACTGGGAAAAAAGAAACTGGATGAAGTAGACATAAATAACCAAAAAAAAAAAAAAAAAACTATGACTAGTAGTAGACCAGTTGGGAGTAGACTAGTTGGCAGTAGACGAGTTGGCAGTAGATGAGTTGGCAGTAGACGAGTTGGGTGTAGACCAGTTGGGTGTAGACTAGTTGGGAGTAGACGAGTTGGGAGTAGACCACTTGGGTGTAGACGAGTTGGGAGTAGACCAATTGGGTGTAGACCAGTTGGGATTAGACCAATTGGGATTAGACCAGTTGGCAGCAGACCAGTTGGGAGTAGACTGACTGGTTATTAGACTAATTGACTATTAGACAATGAGTTGTAGACCAATTGGCTATTAGACGAAATGAGCTGTAGACTATTTTATTCATAGACCTTATGATTAATAGACGAAATGGTCAATAGACATAATGGGTGTTAGACGAAATGTGACTTAGACAAATTGGACATTAGATAAATGGCTAGTAGACGAAATGACAATTAGACTCATTGGCATATAGACAAAATGGTTGGTAGACGAGTTGGCCAGGTAGTACACGAAGTGAGTTTAGACGAGACGGCATTAGACTAGGTGGACAGTGGACAGGGTGGTTGTAGACGAGGTGCCAATTTACCCCAAAAACTGCCGTTTGTAGCTATGTTTTTCGCTTTGGAAATTAAGGGGGAGGCGCACCGGGCTCAACTGCTGGCAATTACTGGCAGCAACGTTAGGAGAATGGCATAACGATTAAATGCGAGCGAGCAAAGCGAGCGAGCTTGAAAATGTCAACATTTTGCAGTCCCCAAACTGCCGTTTGTAGATATATTTTTTTTTCGCTTTGGAAATTAAGGGGGGGGGGGGGCGGCCCAGACGCAACTGCTGGCAATTACTGGCAGTAACATTCTCTTTTACAATGGCATGACGATTAAATGCGAGCGAGCTTGAAAATTTTGACATTTTACAGTATAAAAACTGCCGTTTGTAGCTATACTTTTTTCGCTTTGGAAATTAAATTAAGGGGGGGGGGGCGCACCGGGCGTAACTGCTGGCAGTTACTGGCAGCAACATCAGGAGAATGCATAGCGATTGAATGCGAGCGAGAGGAGCGAACGAGCTTGAAAAATTGACATTTTACGGTCCAAAAAATGCCGTTCGTAGCTATATTTTTTTTGCTTCGGAAATTAAGAAGGGGGGGGGGGGGCGGTGCGGGCGGGGGTTAAAAATATTTTCCGGGAGCGCTACCTACGTCAGGTGTCACGTTAGTAACAACTAGCGGTGGAAGAGGGGCGTATGGAAGATTTTTTTTTTCTCATAGGGGGGGGGGGGCACACGTATACAATTACAAAACAAAGAAGAATTTTTTAAAAAGTTGTTTCAAAAGGAGGGTTGGCACGGGCCAGTTGTGCCCGCCTCTAAAGGGCTTTTTACACTTGTCTTTCTTAACCCCGGACTTTCTCTGACCCAGGACTATCGTTAGTCCCGTACCAATTTTTTCAGCTTTTTACACTCGCCAATTAGTCCCGTACTATCTCTTGTCCGGGGCTAAGGAGAAAACTGACCTTTTTACACTCGTCTTTCTGAGCCCCGGACTTTCCAAACCACATGAATATTCATAATTACGCTGTGTACTGTACACGTACACGCACGCACCGGCAGCACTTGATTACCTCGTTTCTGATTGGTCAGTGAGGGTCGCACTTCGTCTCCGTCGCTTAGCCCAGGATTATTTTTTCGTTCTGTTTACACTCACTTGCTTGGCACCGCAATTGCGGTGCTAGCACCGCAATTGCGGTGCTAACCCCTGCTATTTTGCAGGGCCAGATAGTACCGTACTATCGGTGGGGCTAGCCCACTTTGGCAAAAACGAGTGTAAACAGAAAGTGGGCTAAGGATAGTCCCGTACTATCGGTGGGGCTAAGGCCCCCCCTTAGCCCCACCGATAGTCCGGGGCTAAGCAAAAATTTACAAGTGTAAAAAGCCCTTAAATCCACCAGTGCTTAATGCTTACATTTTGATATTTACATATCACGATTTTCCATAGCCAAAGGCCTCTAAAAACCGCAACGGTTACCGTTGAATGCGGTTGAGATAATCTGCTCACGCGCGACGAAAAATGAATGTCTAGACATTTATGAGAGTTAGAATGACTAGTCTTACCAAATAAAATTTCCCTATTTGTGTTCTATATATATGTATATATATATATATATATATATATATATTTGTTTGTTTATTTATTTATTTATCTTATTTCATTTATTTGTATCTATCTATTTTTTATTTTTTTTTCGGGGGGGGGGGGTGGGGGCAAAAATGCGTTTTGCCCCCCACTTTTTGGATGGGGGGGGGGGGGGGGCGGCCCCCCCCCCTGCCCCCACTTCCGGCGCCTATGATAGTAGGAAACTATTCTTTTTTTTTTTTTTTTTGCAAGCCACACTGATTACTCTGTATCATGATTCATACACACACTCAATAAACGTAAATCTCAATTATTATAACAAATTCAATGTACATCTTAGTTTGTTTTTCTTTCACACGATGATGCTTGACCATATAGATAAAATGATACTTCATAGACAAAATGAACATATATATATATATGATCTTTATAATTATGTAATATATTCAAAGTGACCGTTGTAATATATACGCTCATTTCCCTGCAACTAAAGGCCCCCTCACACCTGAGCGAATTGCCTGAAATATGACCTGCGATGGGTGACGAAAGGCATTTTTGGAAAAATCGTTTCCAATGGTAATTGATAGTAAGTCATATTTACCCGTCGTGTTTGGGTTCGTACACCTTCTGAACTAACAGTTGCGATTATTCAAATTCGCACGGGATTTTTGAACATGTTTAAAATTTCCCGACGAATTGAAAAATCGTCTGTCATTCGCATCTCTTATTTAGTCTGCGGTAATCGTTCGTTTATCGTTCGTGTGCTATTGTCACGCATAGTCCCTCATCGCGCTTTTGCCAAGGTGGACCGATCTCGAAAGAACTCTAAACGAAGCAACACGATGACTAAATATGACTTGCGCATAGAAACGAAAATACTATGACAAACGTATTTTCGCTTGCCATCTTCTATGCGAAGGGAAACTAAGATTGACTTTTATTAAATTTGAAAGGCGATGCATACACGAAGGCAAGTCTAAGAGATACTATGATAAACTATGGATTGCGAAGTGATACGAATACGAGCGAATGACCTGACGAAAAAAAAAATGGCGAATGCCGAGCTGCTCTATGTGACCAGCCACTCACCACGCAACTCATATATTCTTATAAACATTCCACCTGAAAGTTTCAAAGTATCTTCAGAAAAATGGAAGATGCAGCCCGCCTCAGAGTCCAGTATTTACTGACAATGGCTCAGAATGATATTATACATCAGAAGCTGAACCTACACCAGTTCATCAGAGGCCGCTTCAGATGGAGACGAGGCTTCAGACGACGTCGTATCTGGAGAAGGACGTGGCTGTGCCAGAAGAAGGACTTTTGGAATCTACGACCAGCTGTTGGTTAAGCTCCGAAGAGAAGACCCTTCGACTTTCAAGAAATTTCTCTGCATGCCCCCTGAACTCTACGATGAAATCCTGGAGAGGGTCAGAGGAAGAATCAGGAGGCAGTACACCTGGTACAGGGAGCCGCTGAAAGAAGGTCTCAAGTTGGCAGCTACTCTCCGTCATCCTGTGTCTGGCACCAAGTGCTCCGACATGCAGTATGGGTGGAGGGTGCCTGAAAACGCCCTATCTGTAGTGGCCAGGGAAGTGTGTCAGGCCATATGTGACGAGCATGCAGATGAAGTCATGACAGCCCCTTCAACCCCTGATGGATGGAAAGAACTTGCTGGAGGTGGATTCTACAAGCGGTGGAATTTTCCCCACTGTGTGGCAGCTATTGATGGCAAGCATGTGGCCATCAGAAAGCCTCTTCTGTCCTGCTCGCTATGCTGCAACTACAAGTGCTTTTCAGTATAATCCTGTTGGCTATATAGTGGACAGTCAGTGGCGTATCTAGGGGGGGGGGGGGCAAGGGGGGCACGGGCCCCGGGCGCCACTCCTTGGGGGCGCCAAAAACGAAAAAACGGAAAAAAACGAAGAAGAAGAAAAAAAAAGAAAAGGGGGAAGAAAAGGAAGAAGAAGAAGAAGAAGAAGAAGAAAAAAAAAAAAAAACCCTCGCCCGAACGGGGGGGGGGGGGGGGCAGAAATCCAAGTAAAACAAGATAAAAACAACACATGAAGATGATGCGGACAAAATGACAATGTATATTGTGTTCACACATGTCATTTTATATTTAGCAGGCAAAATGTCACACGGAGCAGCGGCTGCAATTCTTTCGTTCTGAAGCGATCGCCGATTGGATCAAAGGAGGGCGGCAACGGTTTCGAACAAGGGGGGGGGGGGGGCGCAAAAAAATAAAACAAGATAAGAACAAAACGTAATGATGACGCGGAAATATACACATTTCGGCTCACTCACTCGTACTAATTTCGTAGAGTATTTTTCAAGTCCTCTGTTTGTTGGTATAAATCGTTATCTAAGTAAAGGCCATCACTATTATCGTGATTAGAATTGTAAGATTTAGTAAGCCAAAAATGACAAGAATTCCATGTTTTGTAAGCTGAAATACAAAATTTTCGGCTCGCTCGCTGCGCTCGCTCGCCAAAATTTATCAAAAAAAGAAGAAGATAAGAACAACACTTGATGATGACGCAGAAATATGCAAATTTCGGCTCACTCGCGCATAGTAATTTAGAGCATTTCTTCAACTCCTAAATTTGTTGGTATAAATCGTTAGGTTATCTATTAGGCCGTCACGTTATCTTGATTAGAATTGTAAGATTCAATAAGCAAAAAAAAAAAAAAAAATGACAAGAATTCCATGTTTTGTAAGCTGAAATACAAAAATTTTCGGCTCGCTCGCTGCGCTCGCTCGCCAAAATTTGTCACAAAAAAAGATAAGAACAAAACGTGATGATGACGCGGAAATATGCAAATTTCGGCTCACTCGCGCGTACCTAGTTGGAGTATTTTAGTTTGTTGGTATAAATCTTTATCTATAAGGCCGTCACTATATCTTGATTAGAATTGTAAGATTTAGTAAGCAAAAAAAAAAAAAAAAAATGACAAGAATTCCATGTTTTGTAAGCTGAAATACAAAAACTTATCACGATTTATTACAGTTAAATCACTCTCAAAAAGACCCCTTTTAGTGCTTGAAAAAGCATCCAAAAGCATAAAGTCCCTACCAGGATGGGGTTGGGGTTGAACACTTTTTCAGAAATATTTTAGGGGCATAGATTTCCGCGCTTGCCCCGGGCGCCGTTTTCCGTAGATACGCCACTGTGGACAGTGACTACAAATTTATCTGGTGCGATGTTGGTGGTAGGTATGATACAATAGGGGAAAGGGGGTAGGTCGAGTCAATTTAGGGGTACGTCAGATTTGTTATCACCTCACCTCCACTGTTACTGTTTCAATATTTTTTTTTTTTTGCTAAAGTGATAGCAATTGGGGCAATATTATTCATATCAGTTTTTGCTTGATACCCTTTTACTTCTTCAAAAACCTGCTTTAAGAATAATTGATAATATTGGATATTTATATCACACAAATGATCTTTTGTGTAGAAGCAAAAATCTGAAACTGATTGATTGATTTTAGTATTATTATTAATATTATTATTCTATTTGGCAGAAAACATGCAATACATAATCAATTACAAAGCTCAAAACAATCAATATAATAACAAAAAATACCGTAACACTGAATGCACCTGACAGGGCTGCCAGGCGTTGGGCAAGTTCACTAAATAACTGTAGTCCGCGGACCGCCCTAAACTATTTCCCTTCCAGATGCATCCAGCGTTACAGATTTATGTGCCACTGATTATCATGAAATATTCATAACTGTACTTTTTAAAATCTCTTGCAAAAAAATACAAACTATGTAAAAATTTGTTTCATTATAATGTTGGTATTTTAATGTTTGAATTTTCAATTGATGAGCTTCCTGACATTTTTGCACTTATGTTCATAAAAAATAACTCTTTTCATATCTACCCAACTCGTCATCGTGATGACTATCACCTTCCACGTACTCGCACAATTTTTGCGAAAAAAAAAAACAACATTAATGTTTACAGTGCCAAAAATACTGGAATCTTCCGGCTGATTTTACTGTTTATCTATGACGTCCTTTAAATGTAAATGTTGCGTAGATGATTTCTCTGGCCGCACTGACATCTGAACTGACCTGGTCGCTTTTATACTCCCCGAGGAGCGCACACACACGTACGAGAACGCCTGATCTATATTCTTTGTCTTCGTTTCCAATCGCACGCCGTATCAAACCATTGCTCATTGTTCGTTCGCGTTATCGGGTCGTATCAACCCTTCGCTCGCCTTCGGCCGCAATTTACTCAAAGAAGTGAACCGAAAAATCGCTATTCTTCGCATGTCATATTTATCCTTTGCTTACCGTTCGTCAATCATATTTGACTTTAGTTTATAATCGGATGATTTGAAGGAAATTTTATTTTTCATATAAGTTATATATTTGCGGCTTATTTTTCTTTGACTTGAAACATAAATTTGAATATAAGTTACAAGCATGTCAAGTGTGTGTGAAAAACACTATAAAAAGAGCCTTGTTGTGATCTCAATACATTTGTTATTTATGTACATTTCTTCTCTAAATGAAAGCTAGCACAATAATGTTTACTGAAAACGGAAAATAAGAAACTGATGATGAAATTAACAAGATGATAAAACTAAACGCCCACCTCATAACAATAATTAGGGAGAAGATGATTTTTTTTTTTTACACCGGGTATATGCAACGCCATTGTGAAGAGACACATCATGTTGTTTGTCATTATTACACAAACTCAAATATTGGTTGAATTATAGTGAATAGAATAATTCCGAAGAGATTCAAATATCCATTGCGTGCAAAGAAACTATTAGTGTCATTAACTAGAATATCTTAAGTTACGTTGAAAATATAAATTCCTTTTAGAAGAGGAAAATCCTTGTTCCCACAAAAATTTAACAAGGACATCGCAAGTGTTTCTTTTTACCCTTTGAAGGAATTTTTTTTTTTCACGAACCCCGAGAGTAAGAAAATTTTTCTCAAAACATGATAGTTAGAAATTAAAATAAAGACTATAGCGGTAGAGTAAAGTTGTCTCTGAAACTCAGCCATGGCAATAGCATGATTGAAAGTGGAGTAACCGAGCAGGTTAATATTTTTACTGGAAAAATGGCATCACGGAAGCCGAATTTTGCTGACCCTAAACAATGTGTTTGGTATACTACCATAAGTTTTCGCCCGTATTCATTTAGTGTAGCAATTCTGCTGAAGAGAATGATACATTTTGAACGTCTTATTTAGAATGATCATAATCACACATCAATACACATGATAAAGTCCTATACACACCAGCACACTATGCGACTCACGACCTCGCGACTGACAGACTTGGATCCGAAAAATATCACAGTAGCCTCAGAACAAACGCACTTGTTTACTTCATATCCAAAGTCTGTCAGTCGTATACAGCTGGTATAGTTGTGAGTTGTTTGGTGCGGGACGGGCTTTTAAAACGGTCATACATGGTACAGTTTCACGTAACTAACCCTGACGAAGCTAAATAAACTTAACATTTATACTACTGTACTTTTTTCACTTGAACAATTCCTTAAATCCGTGTCATTTTCAGTGAAATTCATTTAGATACTCAATCTTCCGACTACCCTGAAATCGTATTGGCGACACTCAAACAGTTTCACTTATTGCTCTCAAGGATATTGATAAGAAATGTGAATTGATAGTCGAGGCTAAGCCTGAATTGTAGCAGATTATAGCCTCGACAAATGAATAAAACCTTTCACAGCTGATATTCTTACTTATTTTGTCATAAGCGATGTAGAACTGTTTACCTTCACATTTGCACTTGTGGTAAAGCCAACGTAACAGAACGGCAAAAAGTACAATGCTAAGAACAAAGGTAGCACTGGCCAATCCAATGAGTGAAGCATCAAGCTTTGGTGCAACAGTCGGAGCAGGCTTCTTAGTGACTGCAACATACAAGATTATTTGTTTGCTTGTGTTAAGCAGAAGATATAAACACAGTGATATGCTTTATACATCAATTTTTTTTTTTGTAAATTCTTGTTGAGGCTTTTTTTTCTTTTTTTTTTAAAATTACATCGGTCATCAGTATGAAACCCAGAAAATCACATACGTACAGATACGATACAAGAACATAATATTTATAATAATGTTGCCGCATTATTGATGAGATGTGGAGAGGGGACACAAAACAATGGCAAACTGACGTTCGTGTCATAACGATAAAACAGAATGTGACAGCTTTAGATCATGGTCTTTATGAAAGTTCTACATATGTGTACTTTAATAGTCGTAAGATTCGGCCGGCCGTAACTGAAAGATATAGGCCTTATTTATACAGTTGCGTCACTACAGACTTTCTTTCTTAACGAAAAATATCCTGGAAATTGAATGTCTAGAAAGGAGAATCGTTGGAGAAATGTATAAATCCTTAAAATGTCATATAAAACCATGGAAATCATATTCATAAAAAAACAACAAATGTCAAGATGTTCAAAATTCAGACAAATACTCAAATTATGAAATGTCAAATAGTGGAAAGGCCTATTATTTTAGCAAATATCAAAAGGTTGCATAAGTATAGGACGCATGGCATTACTTCTTTCAGTGACGTTAAGTCATTGGGGTGTCATTATTTATTGTTCTGAATGTGTACCAAATTTCAATAGTATGTATGACCCGTCGCTCTGGATTTTTGCTGTTGTTGTTTCATTTTGGTTCTACTAAAACCACGATATATCCTCATTTTTACACTTCTCACAAATACCACACGGACGTGATCGGCTTTGCATTTGTTCTATTCATATCTGTTTTGTATTCTTCTGGTGTCCATTAGTTTTTCTTTAAATTTTTTTTATTGATCGTTTTTCATTTGTATTCCTGCTTTGGTGGGAGTTCCATCCCCCTTAATGAAGTTAGGGAAAAAGTTAACATATTTATAAAGAAACGATAATATGTAACGTTGCTATAATTTCCCGATGTTTTAGTTGTACTTATCAATTACAGAAGCTGAAATAGAAATTGTGATGAGATCAATAACTTTTTTTTTTTTTGGTATAGGGCATACTTCATGTTAGTTTCTTGTGAGTGAGTGTTACTGAAACCTGGCTGCTCTCTTATTCATCTCCAATGTTGAGTACTGATAAATGCAAACACTGAAGCATACTAAATCAAAAATAAAAGACAGGTTTTTCTTTACCATATAAATTGATTTAGCACCTTCTGGGAAGGAGCTGTTCGTATGCAACAAATAATTATGCGGCGGACTTTTACCTTGCTCGGTTCGTTCTACACAAACGGTTGTCTCACTCGATCCGTTGAATCCGCACCCCTCTGCCACACACTTTAATTTGAATCCGTTCTCATACTCGTGCACCTGGAAAAAAAAAAATCACACTACATGTTACCAGTCAATACGTTGGATGACATCACAGAACAGGAAATAATTCTCTTGCAAACATTTCCCTTTCACATGTTTTAAGATGAAGAACATAAACATGCACATAAAATCCTTTTCCCCGTCCTGAGTTCATTTTCCAAAGAAAATATTATTGAATCAAAGTAAACATTTTGACAGGTGAAACTGCCAGAATATACAATATGTATATCTTTTTTGGAGAAATTTCTTGCAGTAACCATTATGTCAATTTGAGGATAAACCATGATCCCGTTGCATAAAACTTACCATTGAATTTCAGTGGTAAGCACCGTCTAAATTAGGTGTCACAGCCAATCAGCATCAAGGATTATAAAATTTACCGCTAATTTGAAGACTTACCGCTAGAAAGGAGCGGTAAGTCCAGCGGTAAGGGTTTTATGCAACAGGGCCCATGTGTTTACAGAGATGACAAGTTATAAATATGTATCAGTGGTGGTGTGTTAAGTTTGGTCGATTAATACATTAGTGACCCAACGACAAGAATGCATAAATATTAATATCAATCGTCACACCTAACTCTTACGAATTCTGACTTCTTCTCCCGTTATAATGGTAATGAATTACTAAACACACACACACATATCCAAGTATTCCACTTTGATATGCGACAAGACTTAAAATTATTGATCTGGAATTAATCTGTAATGTGCAATAAATGTCATGCTATTCTTGTAGGTTTTCTCCTTTTGTACTTTTGAAAAATTCATTTACGTTGCATTTCCATCCAAACGATTCTAAACTCAAACAATAGTGACTACATTCATGTACACAAAAATACCCATTCAATTGTGATGAAAGTCCTTTTCGGCGTTACATGAAAGTAGAACTGCAATTGATTTGGACATTTTTTTTTTTTTTTTGCAAACTGCCGTTTGATTAATGGAACTGTTGTTCTCTCTCTGGGTAGGTATTCGTAAATGAATAGGGAGCTTCGTTACGTGTATGTTACGCATACAAACACATAAGAACATAGCATAACATTTACGTTTCTCATCTTGAGGGAGAGCGACTTATTCGTTAGACCTCCCTCTTCTGGTGTTTCGTCTCTGGAAACATCCTCGATTTCCTTTCCGTCCTCAACGTTGACCCATGAAAGGCGAGCTGATGGTCTAACCATGCTCACCCGGCACACTATGGTGAGATATTCGGAATTCTCTGCCGATTCATCCACATAATAGATACACTCTCCCTCATTCGCATTAGTGGGTTTGCAATGGTCAACAGTCGGCTGTGCAGGAACTGTTGGTAGCATAACAATGAAACGCGATGTGATTACTGTCCAAGATTTATTGTTGTTGTTTTCATTGCTATTTGTAACCTGTTTTGTATAAAATCTCATTGGGAATCTCAAAAGCGTGCCTTTTAAGCGTTAAGACATAGTTATTTTCGGTGACATTTGTAAACGTATTGTCACTCTTTGTCCTTGTCTGTGTAGTTGATTTAATGGATAGCATTTTGGCAAATGAGCAGATGAGAAACATCCCTATTGGAAATTTCGATTCAGTTTATTTTGCTTTCATAAAAGATAATAAAAAGTGTTGGTACCTCAAAAGTGTCCTTGAATTTCCTTGTCTTAGTTTGTGTTTCAGGTTAAAGTACCTTTCATATAACTAACACTGTGAGACTTACTCGCCCCAAAGTGCTCTCATGTCTTAGTAATCATGCAATTAACTGCGACCAGCAGCCCCATACGCATAGCGACCAGCAGTCCCATACGCATAGCGTAATCGGGCTTCGCATTGTAGCATTCAGGATCATGACAGATTTAGTATCGCGGGATGAATGTTAACTTAAAATCCCAAAAATTCTTCAATTTGAAGACTTACCAATTAAGGTGAAGTATTGAAAACAGGCTTCGAGCAACGTTTGGTTCTGCCTATAGTCCCTTTCTGTTCGAATTGATGACTGAATGTGACTCGGCCGAGAGGACCTTGGGAGAGCTACATACCAATTGGTGCTCTCATGTCTTAGTAATCATGCAATTAACTGCGACCAGCAGCCCCATACGCATAGCGACCAGCAGTCCCATATACGCATAGCGTAATCGGGCTTCGCATTGTAGCATTCAGGATCATGACAGATTTAGTATCGCGGGATGAATGTTAACTTAAAATCCCAAAAATTCTTCAATTTGAAGACTTACCAATTAAGGTGAAGTATTGAAAACAGGCTTCGAGCAACGTTTGGTTCTGCCAAGAGAGGACCTTGGGAGAGCTACATACACTGAATATACAGCCAGTGCATGCGAACACATCACATGCGCACAAATTTCAAATCCATGAACGGATAAGATGTTTGTGTGCGCATGCGCTGGCCGTTGTATTCAGTGTATGTAGCTCTCCCAAGGTCTTCTCGACCGAGTCACATTCAGTCATCAATTCGAACAGAAAGGGACTATTGGCAGAACCAAACGTTGTGGTTTCGTACAATAGTTATCGACGCGGTACCACGACGGCTCTGGTACGAAACCATTATTGCATGATTGCAAAGATATGAGAGCACTTTGGGGCGAGTAATTCTCACAGACAACGTACTTTAACCTGAAACACAAACCAAGACAAGGAAATTCAGGGAAACTTTTGAGGTACCAAAACTTTTTATTATCTGTTTTATTATAAGTGTCAGTATCATAAGGTGAAGTATGTAATGTCCTTCTCGACCCAGGTGTATAAATGGGTACCTGGCAACGCTAGGGTAATAATAATATACTAGCAGGGCCCTCTGGTAGAGCAGTGGCAACACTGAAGAGGCTACCCTGGGTAAATAAGACCTTATTATTATTATTATTATTATTATTATTTGCATTATCGATACTACAGTTTTCTTTGTTAAGCTCTTTAAAAAGACAAAGCGGGCCATTATAGCATTACTTCCCAATGCATAAACTGCATTAATACCTCTATGTAGTTTAAAAAAAATGTGCATATATGTGGGGATGTGTTAATTATGTAGAGACATCAGCAACAGAGGGGCGCCCCCATGTGGCAGGCACCTCTCTGCTTGCTGTTCACAGGACTCCTGTCTAGTGTTTGTCTTCATTGACTGCACGACCTCCCACCCGAACCCGCGTGCCGTATAACCATCTCCATCATAGACACACACACACACACACCGTCTTCACATCATCCCGCCCTTCTCCATATTTCTCTCTCTCTTATCATCCGCCCCCATTCGGCCCCTCCCTACAACTGGCGACGAGGATGGGATGGGAGGATACAGCATAGTTGGAAGTCACTACACTGAGAGGACTTGGGCTGAGTTAATGCGGCCTGGATGCTCCTAGATGGCTTAGTGAAAGATGCAGCGGGAAGTATAGGACATAAAGGGGGAGTTCCAGTGCATCGGGGTCCTTCCTGAAGATTGGGTGGTGATGTGCTCCTGGGCGTCTAGGACGGGCAGACAGGAAGAACTGGTGGTGAAGGGGATCCAGAGATGGACAGGAGATGGTTCCAGGTAGCTGCAGGACTGTTTGCGGATGACGAGGTGGTGATGTAGAGGACTCGAAGTTCAGCTGCAGTGAATGAAGTAGCGGCAGACAGGCAATTTCGAGTAGACGGATGAGAACTTGAACTGGTGCAGTCTGACATTAGATACTAGAAGGGATGATGTAATTGATATTATCCCTGTTTGGACTGGTAGATAGCCTGTTTAGGTAGTTTTTACCACCTTTCATGGAGAAAGGACATGGTGTGATTTGAGGTTGATGTAACCTGCAGAGCTAGTAGACGTTTTTGTGTGATTTACATACAATTTTGCCCTATTATGTGTGGATAGAGTTATTACCGGATTTAAGGGCAAGGGTAAATAGGTAATTGGTCGATGGACTCAGTTTTGTAGTGTCAGTCTTGAGATTTAAACTATTTGGTACGGTATTGATACGGAGTGTACAGAGTATTGCAGACACTGCGAGTATACACACAGGATTTTTTATGAATGTGGGACTGACTGTAGTGATTATACTTTGAAGGGCTATTGAAGTTAGAACTGTCATGTTTTGGGCAGGTTTGCTGTTTTCTTAATACATTGTGTATTACTGCACTAGGTCATGAGGTAGTGTTGTACTGCTTTGATGTGGGCATTTGTGCCTGTATTTAAATGCAACCAGCGATATAAGTGTATTGAAACATCTTTTTCAAGGTGTAGTATTAGTGTCCTTTCCATTCAGTGGAGCGTTAATGTTGGACACCACTCATTAGGATTTGGTTATAGAGTTGGTTTCCCTTTTTACTGATCCTTCTCAGATAGGACTGTATAATCTTTTGGGAACTTTAGTTGTATTTCAGAGATATTTGGCATTTACTTGTATATGCTGACTTCAATAGTGTTTCCGAGGTGTATTCCTTCGTACACACTGATGCCTTAGTAATTTCTTTTCTTTGCAATGTGAGTGGATATTTGAGACATATTGCTTGCATTGTTTTAACTTGTGAGCATATGGTTTAAGTGAAAGCTGTCTGGCTTGAGATATTTGTGATACATTGATATATATTCAGGATATGGCAAAGATGTTATTTTTACAGATTGAAGATGGCCCAGGGGATGTCACAGAATATCCTTTGGAGAAGGAAGGTCATCTCTTGCTGGAAGTGCTACAAGCGGTACATCCTCGTGCAAATGGCCTGGTCTACATGGCAGAGGATGGAAGAAAGAGAAGGACAGTTGCCATACTGGGACATATCCGGCCACCACCTGATGGTTGGGACGACAGAGTGGTGTATTCGCCCTCCACTCCAGCGGCAGATCAAAATGACGTGAACCAGGAGCTGTCGGACCTGAAGACACAGATCAGGGAACTGACGATGAGGCCCCCCAAACTGGTGATGGCGCCCGAGAGGAAAATGCCGGTGTTCGATGGAAAAGCAGGAGATGTAGAAGAGTTTATTTCCGGTGTGAAGTCAGCCTTTTCCCGCTATGGGGTACCGGAGGAGGAACGGGCTTCCTACTTGCTAGACTACATTCGAGGAGTGCCAAAGATGGAGGTGAGGGCCCTGATCAAAGAGGGGAAGCAAGCGGAGGAAATATTGCAATTTCTGAGAGATTCGTACGCAGGTGTGCAAAATCTGGGTGAGCTGCAGCGGCTTTTTCTGGAGCGAAAGCAGAGGAGAGGGGAACCACTTCCTGATTTTGTGGTAGATCTAGAACGGAGATTCAACAATCTGTGTGGTCGTGAGGCCAAGCTGTACGCTGACCCCAACGGGATCCTAGTCGAACAGTTCATTGAAGGATTAGAGGACCCTGTCCTGCGAAGCGCTTGCAGGGATCGGTATGAGCGGGATGGTAATACAAACTTCAGGGTCTTGCGTGAGTTTGCCATCCGTAGGTCAGGGCAAGAGGAGAGTCGCACACAAGGCCACGAGGGTGCACGCCAGGCTGCTGTGCGGGCTCGGCAGGGGGAACACCCAGCTCAACCATCAGACGTCCTCTTGACAATTCAGGAGATGGGTGACAAGATAGTACAAGCCGTCCGAGATGCGATGCCTACGGCCCCCTTGGCACCACCAGCCGTGCAAACGTGGAACCCTCGTGTGAGACAGCAGAGAGGTGCCTGCTTTTCATGTGGGAACTTAGGGCACTTTGCGAGAGACTGTCCCAGTAGAGACTATGGTGGAACACAGTTTCGGCCTGCTGATCAGAGTTGGCAGCATGGATTTCCACAGCCTGGTGCGCCTCATTTCAACGAGTTGTACAGGAACAGGAATTACTCTCCCAATCCTCATTGGACCAATGGCAGAGATAGAGGCCAGGATTTTCCACCGAGAGTAGGAATGACATACCTCCAGGGAGGACCAGATGGGAATCGGGGTCACCCTGATTTTGCAGAGCAGAGGGGAAGTTCACAAAGGCAAGACATGCCTAGACATCAACCTGATTCCAGTAGACAGGAAGCCCCCCAGGCATCCCCTACCCCAAATTCCCAGAAGAATGTGAGTCCACCAGATCGTACAGGTGGTGGAACCACCAGACAAGGGAGTCCCTCCGCAGGACCACATGGATCAGGTGCCCCAGTCGGACGTATGTCAGAGGTGGAGGTGGTCCCCAACAGTACTAGAGGAGATGACGGGTTCGTGTCCAGGGCCATTGGAGAATGTTATTCTGTTGACGTTGAGTTTGGGGGTGTCACTGTGCCCTGTCTCCTGGATCCCGGCTCCCAAGTAACTACCATAGGAGAGACGTACTTCAAAGAAAAGTTAGAACCAGTGGGTATTCAGATGAAGGACGTCCCAGTATCCTTCTCCTTGGTTTCAGCAAGTGGGGATGACATCCCATATGTGGGGTGTTTTGAGGTCGATGTCAAGGTCTTGGGACATCCGATCGCAGCCAGGATTGTCTTGGTGTTGAAAGATGACATGGCCATGAGGCGTGGTCAGAGTTCCATGCAAGCGATACTAGGAATGAACGTGCTGCAGGAGGTTTGGAGTCAGTTAGTAGGTGTCGGGCAGGAACACATGAGCAAGATACTCTGGCCCACCCCAGATCCAGTATGGCAAGAGCCACTACAAGCTATTCATACCCGACAGAGGGAGGATGCAGTGGGCAAGGCATATTTGAGGCCGGATTCCCCTCGCGTACTCTTGGCCAGGCAGATGGTAGTTGTGGAGTCTCAGAGTCGTGGAGTCAGCGGGTCCTGTGAGGCAGTTCTCGAGCCTGAACATTGTGGTAATGTTTTCCCCGGAGTGTCTGTTGCACCATGCTTGGTCGATGTACAGAATGGGACTTTCTCTGTAGCCCTGAGCAACGAGAACAACGAAGAAGTGGAGATCCCGAGGAAGCTGCTACTTGGCACTCTGTACAATGCAGCTCTGGTCAGGAGAGGGGCCACTGATAGTGATGTGGAGGATCAGGATAAGGCAAACAACCAAAGAGACTCTACCGCCGTTGACGTAGATTGGACGTCTTTGAGTCAGGAGCAGTGGGGCAAGTTACAGGGCCTTCTCGAAAAGCATCATGATGCCTTTTCTCATGGTGACATGGACTTTGGTTACACTGACCGTATCACTCATCGCATAGAGACTGGTGGTACACCACCGAACAGGCAGAGACACGGGCCCAGAAAGCAGAACCAAGCCCCCGATGCCCTATCCCGTCTGGATCCTCCTGATGGAGAAGGACAGATGATTGTGAGTAGTGACACAATCCGTGCCCAGTTTGACTTAGTTTCTCAAGGAACAGATATACCAGTTGTTTTGAGTACCTGCATTGAGGAGAGACGTCTAGGTGGAGAAGCGTGCATGCCTGGGTTCTCAGCTGAGTATCTGCAGGAGGCTCAAGAGAGGGATGATCTTGTCAATCAAGTGCGCTCCTTTGTGTCAAGGGGTAAACCACCACCATCACGCGAGGAGAAGGGCAGTTGTTTACCGGGAAGTCTGGCTCTCCTGCGAGACTGGAAGAGGCTGTTCATCCGAAATGGTGTTCTTTTGCGGAGGAGGCGCCGCCCGAACGATGGCACAGAGCACCTGCAGGTCGTTGCCCCGCAGAACATTCAAGAGGAGGCTATCACCCGGTTTCATGACGAGGCAGGGCATTTCGGGTTCAGACGTACCTATCGGCTGGTTGGAGACAGGTTCTTCTGGCATGGGATGGAGAAGTCGGTGAAACAATGGTGCGCCAAGTGTAAGCGCTGTGCTGTTAGCAAGCCTCCTGTTTGGAAGGAATGGACACTTCCCACGTGATCTGAGCTTAAGCGGGGAAGTGAAGCAGGGAGCTCACCGTGGTGCGCAGTCGTATGTTCGACGGCATCAGTTCCAGATGCGAACAGCGAGAAGGCAGCATGGCTTCAAGGGTCGCTCAAAGATGGCAGACTTTTGGGAGGAGTTGATCTCCCTAAGAAGTTTTATCGTTTGTGAAGTTTATCCAGTTTGGATAACATTACATTGGCTATTGTTTATCGCGTAGTTATTGCATTTGTTATTCATGAATTTTGTTGTGGCTGCTGAAGTCCAGAGTGTGGTTAGGACTTATGAATGCAAATTTGTATGCATTCAAATTACAGGATCACAGTGGTATACATAAAGTACGTTATTGTGAAAGCCCGAGGTTAAAGCATTTAGCTTATGTTCAGTTGGTTTAACAATGTTCCTTTATTGTAGGAAGCAGCATTGTTTCTTGAAGTGTTAAATATGTGAGGTACTTAGGCCTACAAGTGGAGTAACTTCACATCCATAGTTATCCCATAAAGTACATGTATGTGTACGTGCATATATACTTACATAAATGGTCATCAGGGACGATGACCTCTAAGCGGGGAAGAGTTGTGGGGATGTGTTAATTATGTAGAGACATCAGCAACAGAGGGGCGCCCCCATGTGGCAGGCACCTCTCTGCTTGCTGTTCACAGGTGAGTTGATGAAAATGAGAACGTCGCAAATTACTCAAGAATTTCAGTGCTTCATTGTTATGGTGCTGTATTATCAGTATTGGTAATTGTTACAAAGAGTTTTAAGGGCCAAACAGGCATATTATATGGAGTGAGAGTGTTTGTCAGAATTTACATGAAGCCATTCTATTTGTCTTGGTTGATGGTGGTTTTGTTCAGTGGCACTGAATGCACGGTAACTTATGTATGTACGTACCTGTGTTAAGTCAGTCTACGGACGTATGTTGTGTGTACGTGTATGTAGTTAATTGCGGCTGCCGTAGTCTTGTGCGCACAATGTATTCGTAGTGCAGTAGTACAATGCAAGGGCTGCAGGCCTGCGTAGGTTTGTGTACGTGACTAATTACGGTACTGAACAGTGTATTATGTAGCGCTGTGTAACAGTATAGGGCGTTTAGCGTGATCTGTGTACTCTGGTATTACATGGTGCTGTGTAGTATGGGGTGCCTATAATAGTGTGATAAGATGCTGAGTTGATGGTTTTTGATGGAAGCTATTTACCTACACTACATTTTGGTGATGCATTTATGGTGGAAGAGTCTAGAGATAGAGTCAGAGATGTACAGTGTAGGTACAGTGTTGTGGGTTTATGATGTAATACCACTGAGGTTGTAAGAGGGAATATTATTCCTTTTGCTTCCCCTAATAGAGTAAGATTCTGTATTGATAGGAGGGACTAGGGTATCTTGTGTCGTCTAGCAAGAGATTTAAGAAGCTACCTGAGTATCGATCATAATAGTTTTGACACACACAATGGAGGAGTTAAGAATACAGGTGTATTGCACTGCCGTTACCATCATTTAAGGTTTGTCATGCTGAGACATTGTGTAGATTTGCATTTGTTTTTCATAGTCGGTGTACCCTGTGATCTAAAGTTGTAAGATCCGCAGTAGTTTGGTATAATGTAATTTTTCAGCATTATTATACCCCCATTTTATCTTGCTGACATTCCAGATCTGATGTAGTGGGACCTATATGGATCAGATGTGTGATTGTAATTGTTTTGAGTAGGGATAGGTGATTCGACTGTGACGAAGTGATCTGTAGATGTTAGGAATGGTTGGTGGAAGAGAGGATTTATTCATATGATATTGCGTGATTTTCATCTAAGAGCAAAGGTGATCTTATAGAAGGGTTATGTGGAAGTGTTAATAATGGATGCATTCAGGCTCTGGTAAACTGTTCAGCAATTTAAATCATTGAAGAGAGAACTGCTGTCTCATTTGTTTTTATTATCCATCAAACAAAATAGCATAGTTTGAGTCAGATCTTTGCTGGACTCTAAAACAAAACAAGTATTATTCTTTTCACATAATAATGATGAATAAGATATGTATTGTATATGTATATGCAAGGACTGGTAGTCACACATGTAAAAAGCCTTTATCCTACTATATGGGGTCTGACATTACACTAACAGAGTGGACATGACACTGGCTGCTTATCATGAAGTGTGGAGAGTATGATTTTATTCCATAGAGTGAGCCCTTTGTGTGAATAGACATCACAGTGTTGCAACATTATAAGTCTCAAAAAGCAGATATTGTTACAACACATTTACATTGTATCAAATGGTTCCACAACATTTTGTACCCAGCCATTTACAGTCTGTTCAATGTATTATAAATGGTTTTTAACAGTCATGATAAGTGAAATAATACAGAGAGAGAGACTTATGTCACATACAGCTGATTATATGGCAGATGCTTTCACTAGTTATGATACTATTATTGATACTCCATTGTGGATTTATATAGCTATAGAGACAATAACTCACTTGGTATCTGTGTGTTATAATGAATGAGTTGTTTTGGTGTTAAACATGTGTGGATTTGATGATGTGCACATTATAGTGTTTCAAGGGTTCTCCTAAAGTACATTTTAGGAGCTGTAATTGTGTTGTGACTATATTATGAGTTAATAAAAGAGACCTCTCTGCTTGCTGTTCACAGGACTCCTGTCTAGTGTTTGTCTTCATTGACTGCACGACCTCCCACCCGAACCCGCGTGCCGTATAACCATCTCCATCATAGACACACATACACACACACCGTCTTCACATCATCTCGCCCTTTTCTCCATATCTCTCTTATCATCCGCCCCCATTCGGCCCCTCCCTACATATATATTTGTCATAATTGTCAATATAATTCCATCAGATCAATGAAGTTTTAGAGCTCATTCGAATGGTAGAAGAGTCTGTCGGGTACATGATCATGTGTTAATAACCAGGCTTTATCGTATCTTAGTTATACAGTATGTAAACAAACTTCATATTATGTGAGTATTATATATTTTTACATTTGCAATTCCATTCTTATTATGTATTCAACTTTTCGATGATGTTGGTTGCGAACACAAGCAGAACTCTGTCCCCACACCTTTCACAGTCAAGTTGGTGGACCCATGAGCCCCTCCACCATTTCGAATTGACAGATAGCACAGGTAAAGGCCTTCATCGTCAATAGAGAGGTGCCGGAGTAGTAGAGCGTGGTTTGGCGCTACAGAAAATCTCGGGTCGGCTGCAATGAGTTTGGGGTGATACGACCAACTGGCCACGATATTGCAACTTGCGTCGTTTGCGTCAGCCCCTAGGATTCCGCAGCGATGCCAGGTGACTGATACCGCTGGCATCCGTGGTGCACATGGCAGCAGCACGGTGGCTCCCTTCAGACCACATACGGATTGGTCTGGTATAATGACCGCACCTGCCAAAGAAAAGGCATACAACAATGAAAATAGTTATCAATCTATAAAGACTGGTATGTGTGCTGTCAATATTCTTCTATGCCATTCCCTTTCGTAATCTCATTTGACAATTAGGGGCTTAATTTTAAATATCATGAGACAAATTAGGTACACGAGGGGTTGTTTAACCAGAGTGCCTTGGGGTAATGGATTGAATGTCCTTTCAAAGCAGTTGTAAGTTGGAAGTGTGTACTAGTAAATCATCCAAAAGTTGTAAATACTCTGTGGAAGGTGCACTGTGTTATGATAATTAAGATTAGGCAGAGGAAAGAACTTACCTGTGTTTTGCGACAGGATTTAGACTTCGATATTTAATACATCTATTTACTTTCCTTAAGCGCTTTAACACAGAACCACCCCCCCAAAAAAAAAATGTTTAAAGTGGAAAATCTTTAGTAAGGCAAGAAAGAAAGAGAGAAAGAGTTACCATTAATGAAATGTTCATCCCTCTAAGGCAAATAGAAGGCTTCCATCACCATGACCAAAGAATCAAACGAGAAAAAAAAATATATTGGGTTTAGGAAGGCAAGAAAAAAAAAGAAGAGAAAAACACAATTAATGAAGCATATTTAGTAAATGAAGACACACGTCCATGAGTACAATAACAACACTGATAAACGAAACATGATAAAAACGACACGACAATTTGCCGATATTGTCCAACAGAAAAATAACAAAGCAAACACACACCTAATTAAAAAATACATTTGCAAACATCGTATAAGACATCTAAACGTGCAGTTTATTGTATCCCAGACTCCAGATACAAAATTATTTTCCTTTTACACACTATCAAAGCGTATATTTTTCGTGTCTATCCGTATCTATTGATGACTCTAACCATGCTAAGTTTACATTTCGAGCATGGGTACTTAAAAGGAAAAATGCACTACCATCACCACACAAATCAAATATGCAGCATTAATCAATGAGTCAAGTAAAAAGTTTAACTCGGAAATGAAACAATCAGAATTCATACAATCGCACGGCAAATATAGTTAGTGCGATGACACTATTGCGTACATACTGATTACTATTGACGTATCTCTAACATGGGGGAAATGGCTACCACCTCCACACGACATGACGAATTATTATACAATGTATGTTTGCAACTATGATACAATTGCAGAATCTACTACCACCAACACAGAAAACAAATATGCAACATTATAGCCAAACCGCGCCAAATCGAAATGAGGAGATGAAGCAATCACACTTCATACAGTCGGAAGGTATACTTTGTTAAGATAAATCAGATTAGTATGAGAAGAAGAACTTGTCTGTGCTTTGCGACAGAGGACAAAGTGAGAAAAAAAATTTAAGATGGCTTTAGGAGGGCAAGAAAAAAGAAGAGGAAGAGAAAAACACAATTGATAAAGAATGTTTAAAGGGATGGTACAGTATTGGTGTAGATGGAAATTAGGCTTTTAACTTTTTGCGAGATACCAAGAAAACACTAATGAAATAGTACAGACTATACCATTTTAAGAGGAATTCAAAGTTTATTTGATGAAAATCGGGTTTGGAATGGCTGAAACATCCAAAAACATAGTAAAACAAGGGATCGTAATAAAAGGTGGGGCCCATACTACTTTATTACAATCGCTCTGTTTTGGATATCTCAGCCATTTCAAACCAATATTCATCAAATAAACTTTGAATTCCTCATTCAGTCCAAGCAAGTACCCTGTGAGGGATAAACCTGAAATACCCTCTCAGGGGTAAATTGGCACCTCGTCTACAACCACCCTGTCCACTGTCCACCTAGTCTAATGCCGTCTCGTCTAAACTCACTTCGTGTACTACCAACTCGTCTACCAACCATTTTGTCTATATGCCAATGAGTCTAATTGTCATTTCGTCTACTAGCCATTTTATCTAATGTCCAATTTGTCTAAGTCACATTTCGTCTAACACCCATTATGTCTATTGACCATTTCGTCTATTAATCATAAGGTCTATGAATAAAATAGTCTACAGCTCATTTTGTCTAATAGCCAATTGGTCTACAACTCATTGTCTAATAGTCAATTAGTCTAATAACCAGTCAGTCTACTCCCAACTGGTCTGCTGCCAACTGGTCTAATCCCAATTGGTCTATCCCAACTGGTGTACACCCAATTGGTCTACTCCCAACTCGTCTACACCCAAGTGGTCTACTCCCAACTCGTCTACTCCCAACTAGTCTCCACCCAACTGGTCTACACCCAACTCGTCTACTGCCAACTCATCTACTGCCAACTCGTATACTGCCAACTAGTCTACTCCCAACTGGTCTACTACTAGTCATAGTTTTTTTTTTGTTGTTATTTATGTCTACTTCATCCAGTTTCTTTTTTCCCAGTGAAATAGGTTGAACACTCTTGGTGCCCCATTTGGTTTAAATTTTTATGTTCTAATTATGACAATTTTTTTAGGAAAAAAAAAGATAATGTCACAGTGTAAAAAACTTGCTGTGTTATTTTTGTGGTGGATGTGTAATTTATATCAGAAGCAATCATGCAGCATTTATATGTCCAAACTTCAACACTCCATCCATTCAACTTTGATACACAATCATTATGTTAAAATGAAAAGGAACACATTAGAAGTACATTATCAGTATTCTTTATTCTGTCTGCCACGTACCGATGTATGTAAACGGTTAAATGCACAAAAAAAAGGTTGAAACATATACACAAATATATGATTTATGTACAATATATAGCTACTACTAAGATGAATAATTTACTTGCCTGCAATGTACTCAATACACGTTTCGCGAGGAACCCTAAATAAGCTCAAAGGTGCCCCGCCACCCAGTATTCAAATCTGTTCAGCATATTTTTGAAAATTGATCAAAATTAAGTTCACAATAACATTTGTAAACACATGATTTAAATGCATTAAAACTTGATATTCAAGGAAACAGTAAAATGTGACTAGCGCCATTCCATGTGGAATCTGGATTCAATTTTTGTTTACAATGCTTTGGAGTATCCATCCTTAGTCGTGAGAGATGCATATTGAGGTCATCGTCATGTTTCAAAATCATTTTCTTCAAACACAAGGGTGTGATAATGGCTCTACATTATGTTTATCCTGTTGGTAACATTTTGTGGAATTGCGCCCTAATGTAACATCGAGAATAGTACTAACATAACGGTTTGTTTTACCTAGGCTACCTATTTTCAAATTGACCCAAAATAATGTGATTATGGAAATGGCTCGATGTATCTCGAAGGCGGGGTTGCTGACAATTCGTTTGTGATGGAGGATTGTAACTGAGCTAGTTTATCATTGTTTAGTTATTTACGGCCAGAATGTAGACTGGATAGTCATGTCTCACCGTTGATTAGTATGTCTTTATATTCAGCATGTGCGGAATAATTAACGACTAGAATAGTCTAATATTGATTTTTGTGCTAATCAAGGGCAGGGTTTAATATGAATAGTTCATGACAGTGAGACGGACTGGACACTAGACAAAGTGGTATATTCATTATCAGCATGACCAGATGGAAATGATCAGTTTGGGTAAATTGTTGAGAGTAAAACTATATCAGTTGGGAGTACACCAATTGGGTATAGACGAGTATAGACCAATATTGGGAGTAGACAAGTTGGGAGTAGACCAATTGGGAGTAGACCAGTTGGGAGTAGACCAGTTGGGAGTAGACCAATTGGGAGTAGACCAGTTGGGAGTAGACCAGTTGGTAGTAGACCAGGTGGGAGTAGACCAATTGGGAGTAGACGAGTTGGGAGTAGACCAGATGAGTATAGACCATATTGGGTATGGACAAACTAAGGGTTGGACGATATGATAACTAGACAAAGTGAATGTAGACTAAATGACTTGTAGACGAGGTGGGAGTAGACTAACTAGTAGTAGACAAAAAAGATATTAGACGACATGGCAAATAGACATTGTGAGTGTAGACGATTTGGCTATTAGATCAATTGTTTTGTAGACGAAATGCTCCTTAGACGAGTTGGGTATTAGACAGTACGGGTAGTGGGCAAAGTGACTATTAGACAATATGGGTACTGGACAAAACGAGTTGTAGACCAAATGGGTATTAGACGAATCGGTAATAGACGATATGCCAGTAGACCAATTGGAAAATAGACATACTGGCTGTAGACGAGGTCACTATAAACCCTCTCAGGGCTATTCAGCGGCTCAACGAAGCGTTGCGATCGTTATCTGTATTCTCATTGCCGGTCGTTCCGATTTATGACTAGAAATTCTGCGGATGTTGCTGCCTCGTGCGAGCGCTGCACGCTCGCCATGAGCTGGGTGGCCTTGTACACCCACATGCAGGCCGGACGAGTCGCAGCGTCACATACCAGCCGGGGAGATACCACACAGTCTTCACACCCACCAAGTATTGTAGTAACTCGCGCCAAGATGGGTTGTAACAATTTGCACAAATCCAAACTAATTTAAACTACACTAAGTACACATAGTCGTTGCAGGATGATAACACAAAAAATAAAGAAAATACACAGTCCCCCCCCCCCACACTCACGTACACACACAAGCACAAGCACCCACAGCAAACACAAGGGTGTCAACAACATCAAAAGCAAAAACATTCAGAAAGTGTTGAATTCGAGTATCTTGTATGTTATCAAGATACAGTTGTAACTTGTTTCTTGAGAAGAACGTATAACCATTTTTTCCCTTTTCAAATCATGTTCATGATGTATCAATTATTAAATCTGTATTTAATAGTCACATCCAGTATCAAACCGTATCACTCTGTGACTGAGAAAACAGCCATCTGCAGTGTGGACATATCAATATAATATACGCATCTATGATATAAGAGTAAGAACATCGACGATCAAACGCAATTTCAAAACCCAGTTTTGGCAACTGAATGGATTTCGTTCTCCTACCTGCCCGTGGCCGGTACACTTGCCGAACTGTAAAGACGATGGTATCAGTCATCTCCTCAACTGGAACTACAGCAGTATATTCAGTTATGATTCTCTCACAATCCCAAGTAGATATAACACAAAACGCCATCTTATAGTCTTCAAAAAAATGTTATCGATGCAGTCATGGCAACGTATATTCCATAATTCAGGGAAGTGGAAAGAGAATTGAGTAATCATGCCTAGTTAGTGCACATGGATAAACTGTACCGTGCTAATGCCAGGTCTTAGTGGCAGCTGACTGGTATCGAGGAAACCCCACTAAGGAATTAAGATAAAAACGCAAAAACAACATCACTCCCCCACCCCACCGAAGAACCCTGGCTGGTATGTGTACGTAACTTTCCACAGCAGACACTGCCGAGCGAGACTGCCTTTTCAATGTCACAGCACTTTCCCAACGACGCAGGGACGTGATCAATGCACATTTGATTTTTCTGATAAACTACGTTGATACCATCTTTTAATGTCCCCTGAAGATCATACTATAAAGATGTAAGCATCGATTTCATCCTACATAATGTACATGTTAGATGTATTTCAAAAATTTATAGCTGTGATTATAATGTACATGATATCAAATGTGATATGCGAGATGAGTGTGGTTCCTTCGTACAGCAGCGAACAGCGGCAACCAAGCAAGCAACGCTAGCCAGAGAGCAATACGATCACCATTCCACGTGGGCTAACTGCACGGAGGCACGCGGTGTGTGCGCGTTTTTCTCTGTTTCAGTAGAGATAGCCTGACAAATTCAGACCAGATTGAATGAGGCTAAGTGGACAAAATTTTCGAACATGTTGTGCTATGACAGAGAGCGTGTGAATTTTGCTCACCGCGGATTATCCTACAAAGGGGTCTATGAAAGGAAAGACTAATAATCTTCACTCTGAGAGAAAAAAAGCGCAATCCGCGGTGAGCAAAATACACCGTGTGTGTTTAAACACACGCATGTCGAAGCGGTTTTGTCGGTTCCCATAGACTTTACACGTGAAGGCGATTCGCTTGGCACTGAGCCAGGTTCGGCGAGCTCGCTCGACCCAAAGTTCCCGGAACGCCGAAGGCGCCCCCATTCGTCGAAAACTCTATCGGAACACTGCAAATGCTTTCATAAGGAAATGACTGTTTGCGATTTGGCCTGATTTGATAACGTTATCGGCAATTTATAAGCGATGTATAAGCCATTGTCTGTTTATAAGCCAGTATCCCGTGTGCGATTTTTTTGGCGAGTTATATTCCAAATAATAGTTCTCTCACGCATTTGGTGTGATTTGATGACGTCAATGGCGATTTATAAGCGACAGTAGAGATAGCCTGACAAATTCAGACCAGATTGAATGAGGCTAAGTGGACAAAATTTTCGAACATGTTGTGCTATGACAGAGAGCGTGTGAATTTTGTTCACCGCGGATTATCCTACAAAGGGGTCTATGAAAGGAAAGACTAATAATCTCCACCTATATGGCCATTATCTTTTGTGCGATTTTTTGGCGATTTATAACGCAAACGAACGACTTGAACGCCATCGATGCATCGGGTGTTGATCACAGAACTCTTCTGTGGTTGGTGTGTTGATCATCATCGCATATGTGCTATGTGTTGTATTCGACAGCATCCATCAAATACAAAGTTCATGAGAAGTGAGAAATGAAAGTAATCTGGTGTGTTTGTAGGTAAGCTGAAGTTTAGTATTTGTAATGTCACGCTGTCGCACATACAGTACAAAATCAACGGCGATTTCGTGGTTTAGGCCCCCACTCGCTGAAAGTGAGAGCGCACGCATTCCTTTTATTTACAATTTGTGCCGCGTACTACTACTGGATTGTTGGGTAATCATGTAGAAATGCACACCATGCACACCTACCATTTCCTTCCTAAATTTGTCAATGAAAACTTCTTGTGGCTATCAGAAATGTCAAGATGGACCATATCTGACGGTTTCATGAAATTTCATAGTCAATTACAGAAGAAAAATAGCTAATTTTGACTCGAAAGTACGCCGATCGACGACTGTCTCAGCGTAGCATGATGGATGATCGATTATGTGGAAGAGTGATATAACGAGAATAATCGATCGTTGTAGTCTGTAATACAGCCGCTTGTTTGGTGTTTAACCACAATAATTACGTCGGCTCGACAGTATACTCAGTAATGTGGAAAAAAGAAAGTGATCTTGATGCGTCTGTTGTTTTTTATCGTTCTAGTTAATTTTCTCCTGCATGTGACTGTATATCTGTCAACATTTTTCGCTGACTAAATGATGGACGGATAATACAGTATGTGACAATGTGTACAAAACAGTAAAAGATATATGAAAAAATGGGAATTATCCATCATGAATATTGCACAATAAAATGGATTCTTACTACAAAACAAAAGCAAATACTGGGTTGCTGTTTTTGTATACATAATAAAAAAATGACATGGAAAAATAAATACTATCATAAAAACAATTACTTTCTACTGTAAGTTGAACTTATCAATCGAAAACATATTACCATTTCAATTTCAATATTCTGTTTTTTTTTAGGTAAAATGAGCACTTTATGAGAAGTCCAGAATACTAATACATGATTGTATAACATACACTTTTTGTAATACTATTCTCATTAATTTATTAAATTAGGCCTATGAATGCTGAAAATTACTAGAAACTTAAATCCCCTTTGAATTCAACTTCCTTCTCATCTTCTTTTCTCTCTCTTTCTCTCTCCCTAATAGCCCAACCTTTTTTCTTCCACTTTTCCTTCAACCACATTCTATTCCCTTCAATACTATTCAAATTAAATAATTTAATCTAGATTATTATCAACTTTTTTCATGATAAAATCAATACTTGCCACAATTTTTAAAGAAAGGATCGATGTCTTAATCCTGGTATGAATAATCGTATCAATAATTTGAATAGTGGTAATCATGATAGTGGCAATGAAAACAAACACTTGAGCCTTCGACCAGGGAGGTGGTCCCACGCCTCCCTGCTTCGACTCGGGTGAGCTAACAATAAGAAAAAAAAAATACGAAAAAGAAAGTAGGGCCTTGGGGCTACACGTATTGCACGAGTCGAGTTCGATATTGTTAGTAAGCGGCTAATTAGAGACTACCAGAATCGATTATAATCGTTGACATCGTTCTCTGCGAAATCGGTGCACTAGTTACGTCGGAGACTATGTTCGCGACCGACGTACTTTTCAACTCCGATTTCTCACCTTTCTTACCTTTTCGGCTTTCTAATTCCATGAAAACTCTCTGATATGGTTCAATTTAGCATCTCCAATAGCTGCACAAAATTTGATTGACAAACAGCGAAGCGAACGGTAGGTGTGCATTTCTACACGATTACCGATTGTTGTCCCACACATAAACATCTATGTTGCCTATTAGCGTTCAAATCTTTCAACCTGCGTACCGCTGCACGGTGGTTCTAGACCTAACTGTATTGTATTACAAACTCTTCTTCGTGAAGCATGGCTAACGCAAAGTCATTGGAGGTGGATTGAAGGGTACCGATTGAAGTCCCCATTGCGTACACTGTATAGCGATAGTGTTAGTGTTACGTGTGCGAGGTGAATGAGGGCGGCCCAAGGCCTAAACCACGATTTTAAGCCAAATCAACACGTTCATTATTCTAAATAGCCTAGATAGTATTTCTACTTCACTCTAAGGTTATAGGCCTACCGAAGAAAGATTAAGGCTGAACACTTTTCAAAAAAGAAGAGAGAAGATGAAGACATAGTCTACTCCAATCATACAGAACACCGAACATGCAGAACATGGCAGAATATTCAAAAACAATGTCATTGACAATTCAAAACCCCGAGATTGAGAACTATTTTGAACTTGCCACTCGCACTCGTGAGTCGTGGTTAGGACCCATCATAGAACAAGAGGCGGTTGGGCCATTCCATGAAACTAGCCAAAGGCAAAGCAAGGAGTCGCCTGGACATCAGGAAAAAAAAAAACAACCCACTTGTATAGCCAAAGAGAATAGGCCTAGTAAACGAGTGGAACAATTAAGCTTCCATAATCAGCTGTTGATGCCCCCACACTCATTAACCTCAAGAAGCAACTATCCAACTTGGGTTTTTACATGGGCCCCATGGAACCCCCTTAACCCTGCCACACCGTGCTACATTTAGTGTTTATATATGATATCATATCGTCAAGAACGGCTACATGTAGGTGTGGCCTTCAATACAATTCAGGGTAAAAATTTGTGTTACGTCGTAGCTGTAGCCGCTCTGCACCACTTGCAGAGTTTACCTCCCTCGCGAAGGCTTGGGTCAGGCTTGGGAAAGAGTTGCGTACACGTGTATTTTCTTCAGCATTGCTGCAGATAGTACTTTTAAATGGATTTTGGGGTACCTTCAAACTATCTCCAGCTTATTTAGGGGGCATTAATGATACGAGTTCCAAATATTCTTCAGGTTAAAAAAAAAAGAATAAGTTTAAATTCACAGAAAAAATGTCAATTTAAAAATTAAAATACTTTAATTAGGGGGCCCAAAATAAATGCTTGTTGGTAGGGAGGACAGTGAAATCTGGTTATTTTGAAATCTTATCTGTCAGTACACAAAAATGTCCTATTGAACAATTTTCTAGTTTTTGTCAAATTTGGAATGGGATATGAAGGACTTTAAAAAATCCATATGGAAGTGGTATCACATGAAAGCTTGAAGTATGGGGATCATTTTCCGATCATTTATTTTAATGCTAGTCTTGTTCTAGAGAGTCCGATTTGGAGCAGAATTTTTAAATGTAATTTTTAAGTTAAAAGATTGTAACTTTACCAAGTTTTTATCAATCTAGCTGATCCATTGTCTTTCTCTAGGCAGGACCTATCCAGTGATACCAAACTTGTCTGGTTTTTATAAAAGAATCCGAGCAACAAGTCATTGGCCTCCCTACTGTTGGCTTTTTGCTTTCCTGCCACCCTGTGCGCTATACATTGCCATAATAAAAACTTTTGAAAATGTCCAGGAATATACCATTTCTAATCAAAAACATGATAGGTATGAATAAGAAAAAGTTTTTTTTTTATGAGTTCTTTATGCAGGAGCCTTCTCTACTGCTCAAAAATGTTAAATGGATATTCAGGTCCCCTCAAACTCATCCCTCTCATCCACACTATGTTCTAATCATCCCCACATTAGAATTTCACTTTGAACTTAGGAATATATCTGGGTGGCTCCCACAAAAGGAATCTGTGCTGTTGATGTATTATTCTTTACCAGAATCTGGTAACTCTTAAAAATACCCTAAAGAACAATGTATCCACATCCGCCTATAATCGCAGTTTTACTGTTTCCAAAAATATCAAGTTTCAAGTCAATAGATGAGAGGATGAATTTCCTTTGGGCAGCATTTACAATGCTCATGTACACATTTGCAAATATCCAATCATTTCAAATTTGAAGTCAATAGGTGAGAGGGTGCATTTCCCTTAGGTAATGCATCCTCTCACCTCCAAACAACCAGGAACATAGGCATCCCCATGTTTCCAATTGTCATATATTGTCGAAAAGAAACATTCCCACATTCTGTTTAATTTTTAATACACTTAATAGCAAGTTTCACTCTACCTCAAAGTCCACTGCAACATTCATCTTGTGCACTCATAACATATTCATTTAAAGCCAATATCTCAATTTAAATTCAATTTGTTCACTTTTATAACTTTTTTTTTGCATGATTCTGGCATACACCTCGTCAATTGCCCTGCAGAAGGGCCTTGCCTGATGCGTTATTCACACAAAAAAGGTACTTTTTTAGATAATCACATTTTTGATGTTCGAATGTCTCTGTAAAATGGAGTTCTTGATCTTCTGGGCTAGAAATTTATATCCATTTAGTCAATATTGTTGTACACTGTTCTTCAGAATTTGAATCAATAATCTTGTGATAGTTTCTACGCTACACTCACTTTTATGCTAAGACTTTTCTGCCAGGAACATTTACCTAAGCTAAGGCCCTTCTGCAGGGCAACCGACGAACTGTGCATGTCTCATGTAAAGTGCTCATTCAGAGCATGCATGCTTTTCTTAGACAACATAAAAAAATTACAGCATCTATGATATGACACCAAAAACAGGAGATTTCTCATTGGCATCTGATTATATTCAACTCATTACCACAAGAGATATATTATTACCTTTCACTTTCTAGCAATATCAGGATGGAACTTCACTAATGCAATTCAACTGTCTGTACCTTTGGCCCAATAATCATTCTCATGAAATTTCATAGTCATTTAAATGCCCACTCAACTCAAAATTATTGTGCCATAATTGAGCAAGAACAAAGAACCAGGACGCAAACTAATGCGGTGTACTCAAAGCACTTTGTCGGAAACTTGAAAGCATATCTTCTTATCAGTCCACCAATCTACTCTCTGCTATACCAATATCCAACTCTAGTTCCGACATCTCTGGGTCATCCCGTTTTATTCTCTATAGGGTATTTCGGCGTTATCCTTCACAGGGTATTTATTTGCCTGGACTGTCATTGAAATACATCCTTTTTCATATTTCATGAGAGGTTTCTCATTATCTCACAAAAAAAAAAAAAAAAATGATAGAAACCTGAAATTAGGTGTCAACCAGAACTATACGATCCCTTTAATAACTAGAGATTGTAATTTGTCATTACTGACAAATTAAGGTGATCCGATTTTTTTTTATCAATGATTCGAGGTCTGATCGCAATAGGCATGACCATACAGGTTTCATCTGTGTTTAGAGACATTTGCCGTGTGATGTTTGGATTCTCATTTAGAAAAGGGAGTCATATCTGTCATCTTTGGTACCAAATTCTGTATACACTAGATAACGAAGATACAGCAACAAATACATAATTTAGGCATGACCATACAGGTTTCATCTGTGTTTAGGGACATTCGCCGTGTGATATTTGGAATCTCATTTAGAAAAGCGAGTCAGACCTGCCATCTTTGGTACCAAATTCCGTATACACTGTAACGAAGATACAGAATGAAGTATATTTGACCATTGACCCCACTTTGCACAGCCAGGATGGCATCTAAGCAAAAAGTGGTTATTTCGTAAAATGATTCTTGTAACATGGTCTTTGCGTGTGCAAAATATGGAAGAGATAGGACATGTATTCACTAAGATACAGAATGAAACATTTATGACCTTTGACCCTAATTTACATACCCAAGATGGTGTCTGATCAAGAAGTTGTTATTTTATGAAATAATGTACGTGACATGAACTAAACATGTGCAAAATTTGAGGGTGATAGACGCTGTTTTTCTTGAGTTATTGCAAAGAAAGTTGCAGAAAGAAAAGAAACATCTCAATACATTGAAGATAAGCTTTAAATTCAACCACGTTTTTTAACGTGATCCCGACATCGTATGAAAAAGACGAAGGTAAAAATACGATAGCCCAAAGTCTCAGCTACAACATATTAAGATCTGGGAGAAATTCACCGAAGCATAAGTGAGCTATTGCTCGAAAAAGATAGTCATGTCAAATTTCATTTGCAGAAAAACTGCACTCCCATAGAGATAACACGTCATAATGAAGATACAGAAAGAAGAATATATGACCTTTGACCGCACTTTGCACAGACATGATGGCATCTGAGCAAAAAGTGGTTATTTTGTGAAATGATTCTTGTAACATGGTCTTTGCGTGTGCAAAATATGGGAGAGATAGGACATGTATTCACCAAGATACAGGATGAAACATTTATGACCTTTGACCCTAATTTACATACCCAAGATGGTGTCCGATCAAGTAATTGTTATTTTATGAAATAATGTACGTGACATCAACAAAACATGTGCAAAATATGAGATTAATAGCCATTGTTGTTGTTCATCTATTGCACAGAAAGTAGTAGAAAGAAAGAAAAATAAAGAAAAAATTGTGTTATTTTTATAGAAATTTGAAGGAGAAGCATGAAAAAAATCAGAAAAAGATAAAGTTAGGAAAGGAGATTAAGACTAACTAAAGAAAAAGAAGAAAAAATAGTGTTAAAAAAATTTAAAAACAACTGGCAGGGGTGAGCATCGAACCAGGGACCTTAGGATTACGAGTCGGATGCGCTATGCAATGACCTATTTCATGCTCCATAGGCCCTGTGTATTAAGCAAAATGACGCTGCATCGAAACCACATGCAATTTTCAACCAAGTTTGTCGACGTGATGCCGACGTCGTATGAAAAAATGGAGGGCACACTTTCGATAGCCCAAAGTCTCAGCTACAACATACTAAAATCTGGCAAAAATTCACCGAAGCATAAGTGAGCTAGTGCTCGAAAAAGATAGTCATGTCAATTTTCACTGCCAGAAAAACTGCTCTCCCATAGAGATAACACGTAAACTGGTCAAATTTTACAAGGATACTTTCAATCCATTTTTACGAGGTGATGACGTTATCCAATCAAAATGTTGTTTTTACATTAATGAAAGAACATTTCACAAGCTACAACATACTGAAATCTGAGTGAAAATTGGCGAAATTTAAGTGAGATACGCTCGAGTGAATTTGAAATTTGATGACGTCATTTTGAAAATTTACTTTGTTTACTTTATTAAGAAATTTGATATCTTTTAATCATTTTTTCAGTATCGCCAACCCATGAAATGACATGTACAACTCATCAGCTTTTAGAATATATCAAGAAAATGGGGGGTCACCGTCCATCCTGACGAGTAAAATCCGATTTAAAATTAGCGGTTTTTTGGCATAGTTGCACTGTGTATCCCTATTGACGCACGCGCGGAATTTTGAATTTGACGGGCCCGTATGACGTCATATTGAGTCGGATCGACTTGAAACTTGATAGAAATATTCCTTGACATTTTGGACATCCGATCCGTGTGAAAAAACTGAAAATTTCTATTGCATATGAGCTGTACGTGCGTATATGCGCGCGCGCGTACGCGTCCGTCCGATTTTTTCAATTTTTCAAAAAATGCTCCAAATGGTCTGAAACGTGTGCAAAAAAAAATTTGAGCTCGATTTGAGCATACAAATATTTCAACGCGCGCGTACGCGCACGTATCAAGAGAAAATGTAAATTTTGAGAATATGAGTAAAATGCGCATAACTTGAAATATATGTGACGTAAATTTCATTGAAAAACTTCATTCCATTAATGAGATATGATTGAGAATGTGTTTTCATATAATGACGTCATAGTGACGTCACGGTCGACTGATCACTTTGATTTTAGTTCGATTGCCGTCTTTGGGACACGATACATATATGGTATAAGTTTGAACTTGATAGACATAGCACTTTCTGAGCTAACCTCTGCACAACTTTTGGGGAGAAATAAAGAAAGAAGAAGAAGAAAGAATCCGTACAGATACAATAGGTGATCCGAGAGGATACTCGGATCACCTAATAAATGACGGCACACGTCCATAAGGACAACAACAACACTGGTAAACGAAACATAATGAAAACCATACGACAATCATGACAATTTGCTGTCATTATCTAACACAAAAATAACAAAGTAAAGAAACAACAAACTGAAAATGCATTGGCAAACACCGTATAAGACATCTAAAATACTATAAAAGTGCAGTTTATCGTATCCCAGACTCCAGATACAAAATGATTTTCCTTTTGCACACTTTTAAAGCGTATATTTTTCGTGTCTATTGATGACTCTAACCATGCTAGCTATGCAATTCGAGCATGGGTACTTAAACAGGAAAATACACAACCACCACCACACTTAAATGAAATATGCAGTATTAACCAATGAGTCCAGTTAATTTTGAATTCGGAAATGAAACAATCAGGCTTTATACAATCGCACTGCAGATATAGTGAGTGCGATGGTATATATTTGCTAGACTATCATTTCCGAACTAAAAGCATCATGTGCATGATGTAGGTGTATTGCCTTTTTTTTTTAATTACAACGCAACTGTGTAAAAATAACACCCCTGATCGTGTTTTTCATCTTTAAATTCAGAGTATTTCCTTTACAAGTGAGTCAAATCTCAGGCAAATTGTGACTATTGATACTATATAGCTTTGATAGGGTGTCGGACGTGTTGGGGAGACCCAACTAATTGACTAACGTTAGAATTACTAGCAGCAGCATAACATGAGAAGTCATGGCCACTTTTAATGTCTCTGGTGATTGTCTTCCGGGTCAGTATCGGATTATTGAACCTGGCGTGTTTCTACAGCGCTGAAACTGGAAACTGACCCGGAAAGAACTATCTCATTAGACGGTTAAGATAATCGGAATCGGTATCGGAATCTGAATCTGAAAGAAACCGTTACTGGTGCGTTTCTACAGGCCCCTCTATCGGATACAATCCGATATAGACCCGGAATTTTGGGTTCTGTAGAAACACACTGTTTGCCTGAGACGCGCTGTATTTGAAGATGTTGTTGTTTATCCAGCATTTTGATTGTGAGATTGTGTTGTTGCCAAATTTTTACCTCCACGAAATAATCATTATTACTTTAAAATCTCGTTCTTCAAACTAATTCCCTTAATCGAAAAAAAAAGCTACGACTACAATTTGTAAATATTTTTAAGATAATAAAAATACACTACCTTTGGAAATAAATGATGTTTCTAGGTGTAGATCTAATGAGTTTGTACTTAGCTTTCTTTTGTATCGTCATGTAGGGTAGCCATTTTGTGTCCATTTTTATCGCGCGCCTTCGTATCTTGTTATATACAGTGTACTATCTTTGGTAATAGCCGGGTTCCCACGTACAAAATAGCGGGATGACGATCGCGATCCATATCTCGAGTTCTTTGCGAGCGTCCACACGTACCAAATTAGCGGAATAGCGATCGCCATCGGTATCCCGCTAATTTGGCGAGCGTCCACACTACCGAATTATCCCGCTAATTGCCAATTGACCGATTCTGTGACGCGCTATGTGTATTTTTGGCATGAGCGCAGCCATAGTGGGTGTATCAGCCGACCCCCCCCCCCCCCCTCCGCACTCCCCCACCCCTCTCCCTACATTAGCACGCGCGCAGAATGAAAAACTGCTTTAGCCAATGGGCGTCTCGTACTGAGTGCGCGAATGCTTGCTTAGTGCGCGAACCTTTGTTACAGTGCGTGTAAACATGTTGCCCCTGGGTGGGGGAGAGCAGGGGGGGGGGGGGGTCGGCTGATACACCCACTATGGCCACCGAACTAAAACATAGTGGAATGCGTGTTCACCCAGGAAATGCGCAGCCACCAAAACTTGCTACCACCGCCATTTTGTTAGGTCAATTTTTCCTTAGTTATATGGAGTGCGGGCTGTGTCTCCGAAGCGTAAGCCATTGTCATATACAAACGTGCATTGTTACGTCATAATCACTAGCCACTGGACGGCGTACTCTTGCTTGCGCGCGTACCAGTGGCCCAGCCTGACCGCGCCTAAGCGTGCACTCCATATCTAAGGAAAAATTGCACTATGGAAGATGGCGACGCAACACGTTAATTTGGCTGCACGGTCTCGTGTATGTTGGGAATAGGGACACGCATTCCACTATGTTTTAGTTCGGTGACTATGGCTGCGCCCTGTGCCGTAAAATGTCTGCTGCCCTGAACGAACCCGAATCGGTCAATAGAGATGACGGCAAAGCCTGCAAACTGGGTCACGCAGCGCCCTTCTCTATCACTGCCTGCGCGCACTTCTCATTGCCCTCGATTTGACTCTGCGATTTACCCGAGAGTGGTTGGAGGAGTATTTGAAGAGCTTGCAACCAAAAGGCGCTAAATCCATTCCGGCTACTTTCGAGTAAATTGATGTTTTTTAATTACACATATTACAGCTTGTTTATTCATTAGGTCTATGCTCCTAGTGGAAGAGCCATCACAGTAGGTAACAAAAATGCACATTAAAAAAATCCTGCACACACTATTTATTTTTTATGAATTTTTGTATTTCAGATTTTTTCGGATTTAGCGCCTTTTGGAAGAAATCATGGATTTAGCGCCTTTTGGAAGAAATACTTTTGAGTTGTTCAATAACATTGGTATTAGGGAATGTCATTAATGTACAATCCAGGTAAATACTAGAGAACTGCATAAATTTACATCAAAGTAGCCACACATACCCACACACACACACACCCACACACACACACACCCACCCAAACACACACCCACATACACATACACACACAAATGCACCAAAACACACACACATCAAAATGTGAAATCTTTCCCAGCATGCTGCTTTTAATTTTACTCATAATAGCAGCATACTGTACACCTATTCATTATACATTCCACACATGCAAAATACAACTGCAGCAGCAGCAACAACAAATAAAATAACAACTAATAACACTTTGCACTGAATATCATGAAGTCTATACAGAAGGTACAGTGACTCAAGGAAAGTGAGGACTTGCAGAGATTGTGAAATCATGTTGACTGATAGTATTTACTTCAGGTGAAAATAAAATACAGGTTGTCATGCAGAAATCTGACTGCAACAGACATGAAAACAAATCACTATGATAAGCCCTCACATTGTATGCTTTACCTATTAATACTATAGAAAGCATCGCAAGGCTTTGCTGGAGGCTTTTTGATTTGGACTAACCAAACATCTGTTTAAAAAAAATTGTCAATTTGCTAAAACTGTAGTACTTATTAAGAAGGCAACAGATGCACATGAAAGCACATCTGTGGACAAAACTCTTTGTTTATACGTAAGTCAACAGCAATAAGACCTACATCTAGGCATATGCACTGTGAATCACATTGTCTTTTTTTGTCTTCTTACCATGTTCATTTCTGAAAAGTAAAAATTGAGTCATTTACAGCCAAAACAGGAGGTTTACCGCATGAAATGCATACCATCAAGTCCATGGCAGAATATCTCAACTAGTTAAAGTGCCTGCCCTAGGAATCATAATGTCTTGCCATAAGCTCGAGTCAGAGTTCCGTTCATCATTGGTGGCCACTGTTGCTTCATCCTCATTGCCAGAGATGTCCACTGTATTCAATATCAAGGAAGTCATTCAAAGCACTGGACACTTGGTTAGTCCCTCGCCGAATTCCTGTCCATCGCCTAAATGCAAGCAATATCACCTTGATGTTGTTTTCCAGGGATGTTTTCTCCTCCTCTCAGCTTAAAGGGAAAGTAAACCCAAAGAGCAATGTCGATTGAGTGAAAGCAGTAATATTAGTAGAACACATCAGTGAAAGTTTGAGGAAAATCGGGCAATCGATGCAAAAGTTATGAATTTTTAAAGTTTTGGTGTTGCAACTGCTGGGTAAGGAGACTACTAGAGGTTATGACGTATGAGTGGACTACAATATAAAGAAAATAAAAAGGGAATTCAATAAAAATTCATTTTTCATGAAAATTACACATTCCATCAACTTGATACTGACATATGTTAGGGGTAGCACTTATTCCCCCTGCTTTCTGAAAGCGGTTAGTCAAGAACTCTTTCATTTTGCTAGAAAAGTGAATTTTTGTGGAATTCCTTTTATATTTTCTTTATATCGTGGTCCTCTCATACGTCATAACCTGTAGTAGTCTCCTCATCCAGCGGTTCCAACACCAAAACTTTAAAAATTCATAACTTTTGCATCGATTGTCCGATTTTCCTCAAACTTTCACTGATGTGTTCTACTAATGTTACTGCTTTTACTCAATCCAAATTGCTCTTTGGGTTTGTGTTCCCTTTAAGTTTAATGATGTCAAAAACACACAGCCACTCGAAGTACGTTGCACCTACCGGCGTACTCAAGAAAGCTTGATTCAGCATTCAATGAGATTAAGACCACTGTGATGGTTCCGTTGTCTGGTTCAGTATGCATGAGCTCAGAAATGAACGATAAGCTCTGTGATTTCTCGCAATCCTCTGATTCACGAAATCTTGGCCTTTCATGTACTGCTATGAATGCATCCTGTCACCCTCCTGGTATAAGGCATGGTAAATGTCATCGATGTGCGCTTCTTCTTCTTCTTGCGTATGAGGCAGCGGCAGCTAAATAACGTCCCTCAGTTGTTGTAGCCAAGTTACAGTCTCAGGAGTAGGGTGTGTCGGGTCCATGTTGTCAGGAAGGCGGAGATCAGGGCACTCACTCAAGATGTGTTGAGCAGTCTGTTCTGGTGCATCACACTGGCAGGCTGCTGACGGGCGTAGCCCCCACCGATGCATGGCTGCGTTGAAACGCCCAACTCGGGTTCGAATCCGATTTAATGACACCCACTCCCTCCTTGGGAGGTTTGCTCCTGGGGGGACAGATGTATTGGGCGTGACAACGAGTTGGGCAGGTCGTTGGGTGTCTTGCCAGCTCAGTGACACTTGCTGCTTGCAGATATGCTGTAGGTTGTATGACTTCCAAGGATGATTTGCCATTAACCTGAATTGGGAGAAGAATAAGAGAATTCAATCAAAAGTAATTAATACTGTTGGCTTAGAATATCTGTCCACGAGTAGCAAACACAACCTCAAACTTCCAATTTTGATATATTTCTCAATAGCTTCTAGACAGCCATAGTGATTTGGAGCAACACTTACTCTACTAAAAGACCGAAAAGAAAGGGACTAGTTTGATTTACAGATTTTTAAACATAATTTTTTAATGTTTAATATAACCATAAAAAAAAAAAAAACACTCATGCAATATCAGGATTATAAGATCCATCAGTGAATATTAGACAGGCTCTAATTCTATCATTACCAGGGCAATGCACCCGTGCTGCATAGACCAACTCGAACAGTTAGAAAAGTAGGTAACCAGGTCATTACCATGGCAACACAGCATAAGCAGTACTGTATAGACTGACTTGAATAGTTACACGCTGTAGATCTACAGAAAACTTAACTGAGAAAATGAGTCAAGGTAACTTCATTTATTGATCACAGTTCCTTCAACAGATAATTAGTGACATACTTGTGAAATGGACCCCACCACTGTCTCTCTATCATCAGTACTAAATAATACGGCAGCTTACCTGTTACATCCCCACCATGTGGTGTTCAATATGGTGCTTTCTTGCACAATACAGGGCTAATACTGAGGAATGTGGCCCCACCAAACGACACTTTAATATGCATGATTGATACAGCAACAGGACCAGTTTCCACTGCATACAATGTAGCAATACACTTCATTACACTTCATTTGGCATACTCGTGAAGTAGGCCCCACCACAAGTGTCAGTACTAATACTACAGCGGCTTGCCTGTTTATACTCGTGAATTCAGCCCCACCGTGTGGCGTTCATCGGTACATAAGCACGGCGTTGGGGCTTTCTTCCATAGTATAATACTTGTGAATGCGGCCCCACCAAACGGTGTTTACGAGCAATTGATACAGAGGCGGGGCCAATTTCCACAGCATACTCCTCCCTTTCTCCCGTTTTTTTTTCTTTGGTCTTCATGTTTTATTCTTGGAAAGACTCCCTAATGTCCCTCGACTAATTCAACAGCCAATTCAACTATAAGTACAACCCTAACCTAACCTTAAACCCTAACCCCAACCTAACCTTGCTTAATTGCTAAATGCACGAGTGCAAGCACACTGCTGTGGGGCCGATTTCACGATTTTGCCCTTCATTCTATCCTTGGAAAGACTTCCTCATGACCCTTGATTATTCTTACCATAGGTATACAACCCTACGCTAAACTAACAGCATACTTGTTAAATAGGCCCCACCACTGCATGTCAGTATTGGTTCACAGCGGCTCGCCTGTTTATACACACGCAGCCCTGTTGCTGTAAGTCCACCCTATGTTAGTAACGTTAGTAGCAATTTACCTTGCTTGGCATTGCATCGCCGAGAAGTATCCTGTTTATACACACACAGCCCTGTTGCTGTAAGTCCACCCTATACATTAGTAGTAGGCCTACTGGTAATTTACCTTGCTTGGTATTGCATCGCCGAAAAGTACCGGTAAATTTACCCTGTTTATACACACGCAGCCCTGTTGCTGTAGGTCCACCCTATAAATATCTGGTAGTAGCTACTAGTAGGGGCCTATAGGCCTAGTAGTAAATTTACCTTGCTTGGTATTGCATCGTCGAGCAGAACCCGTAGATCAAGAGGTTTAATTTACTAAAACTTATTATATAGTACTAACATTTGATAGAGCTCTAACGTTAGAGCTCTACACTACAGCCTTGTACAGGTATACATTTAGCTGGTAGCCAACACGTAAAATAAAATTTTACATAATTTACATTGATGCACGACGACTAGCCCGACCAGACGCTGTTAATACGCTACGCGAATACAGCTACGTATGTACAGCGGCGACTGGGCTGTGTATAGTTATTTACACGACGACGAGCCCTGTTTGTGTTGTGGTGCCGGTGCATGGTGGGGCCCATTTCACGATTTTCCCCAGCAGATTATTGATCCCAGTGAATGATTGATTATAAAATTTGTAATAAAACCCAAATTTGACATTCTACGTTGCTCATAAATCAACTCAACATGTTCGAAGTAGGGTATGATGCCCATCTCGGTCCCAACACCAAGACGCACATATGGGACTGACTTAATCTGGGCGTCGTACAGATAAGTAAACTCACCTTTCACAGCTGTATTTCCACTGCTTAGCCTTGCATTTCTTCAACACTGCATCATTTTTCCACTTTTCGTACCACTTTTTAGATCACCAGCAGTCTTGGGTCTTTCATCCATTATGAAACTGTCATGTACTTTCGACTGATAGCCATGGTTCTGTACTGCACTACAGACAACAGTGGTAGTGATCCATGACCGTGAAGAATTGCCATTGAACTATGTAGTGCAGTATCGCTGCATGTAATAGTACGTGTTGCATGTTCTCATTGGTCAGAGCACCCCTAGCTGGCGTGCTCTGACCAATCAGAGACCGGAATAGAGAAATTGGATATAGCGCCTTTTGGTTGAAAGCAAAAATGGATTTAGCGCCTTTTGGTTGAAAGCGTGAATTTCATGCTTGATTTTTTCATATTTCCTAAAACAATTTTGATTAAATTTTTAGTGCTTTATGTGCACATGACAAAGATCTGTTCGAATCATGCGAAAGATGGAGTTCGATAAAAATTGGATTTAGCGCCTTTTGGAAGCAAGCTCTTCATTTGATGGTCCGTAAAGACCAGAATAGCGCGTTTATTACCATCCAGGTTGAGGAGCCAAAGTACCAGGTAATTCAAAAGTAGCAAATGAAATAGCAATATTTTGTTAATTTACAGTATATGGTTGGGGCACCACCTATCGGCAGGGCACCTTCCCATCGGTGACGTTAAGTCTTCTTCTTTCAGTGACGTTAAGTCATTGGGGTGTCATTATTTATTGTTCTGAATGTGTACCAAATTTCAATAGTATGTATGACCCGTCGCTCTGGATTTTTGCTGTTGTTGTTTCATTTTGGTTCTACTAAAACCACGATATATCCTCATTTTTACACTTCTCACAAATACCACACGGACGTGATCGGCTTTGCAATTGTTCTATTCATATCTGTTTTGTATTCTTCTTGGCCGGTATTCCATAAACTTCTAAGACAAATTGCTTAAGTTTAAGCAATTTGTCTTAGATTTTTGCTTAGCTAAGAAAATCGCCCTAACGGTATTCCATAAACTGTAAGGCATTTTTCTTAAGTCGGGCGATTTGGCTAAGCAAAAATCTTAAATTCTGATGACGTCATTTGACATAAGCAAGATATTCATGTCATCACTGTTCGCGAACAGCTGTCCCGCGGTGAAAGTCTATGTATTTTACGTGTTTAAGCAACAATCGCAACTACCTAGCCACCCATGGAAAAAGATACCTAGGCTTAATGCACACTTTTTCAGAGGCTTTTTTTTTTTTTATATAGGAGCAACGTCTTCATATTACTCTAGGTCTCACAGTGTCTAGAATGTCAGTAAACGGCCTAGGCCTACTTATTTAGTAGTAGGCAACCTAGACCTAACAGTGACGTGTTGTTTTGGATCTTTTCGGCCAAAGTTACGGCCTTATAAGTGAGACTCACGCCGCAATCACATCACACCACATTTCAAGTACGACACCGAGTGAAAAAAGAAACATCATGAAATCACGAGAATCAAAATCAAAGCGAGTACTTACGTTGTATGTTTACACCCTTCGTAGTTACTAGGCCCAGATAATTAGTCCGTATACTCACCGATCCGGTAGAGCCGGAGAGGACGCTTTGTGACAGTACTCGCCTGTCTCGATACACAATCTGTGATAGCCGCACGTGTATAAGCAAGCTAGGGCATACGTCTACGTAATGTAGTGGGTTGTGGCATAAACGTAGACTTTATATATATCCGGGCGGCTATGTGCGTTCCTCTAGCTGCGCGCTCCACTCCGCCGCTAATGCGCGCTGAGAAGGAGGTCGAGGGCACGCGTAGTATACGCGCAACACATACCCCCCCCCCCCCGATTCCCCGTGGCCCATGGCCCACCGAGTTTCTACTGTATTGTTACTGTGCAAGTTCCCACGAGACGCAAACGAGACGCTTCGTCAAACCCTGAACTCATTTCATTTACCGTACATGACTGATTACTGATGAACTTCTTTATTTAGCAAAAACATGAAAAATCATGAGCTAAAGCCGCCATCTTTTCTACATTGTTATGCTACACCCATATTTTTTTCTTACTGGAACCCAAGTTAAGACAGCTCAATAGCTGTCTTAGATTTAGGGTAAATTTCTTAGACAAATGTCGTTTTGGAATACCGACGGCACATTTTTAAGAAAATATGCTTAGCCAGCAAGCCGAAATCTGTCTTAGTTAAGACAAAATTCTTAGCAAAATTCTTAGCAAAATGCTAAGACAAATTCTTAGCCAAATTTTATGGAATACGAACTTAAGCTAAGAATTTATCTTAGCCAGAAAATAAGCAAAATTGCTTAGATTTTCTGACTTAAGCATGCTTATCTAGTTTATGGAATACCGGCCCAGCGTGTCCATTAGTTTTTATGCCTCCGCCACGAAGTGGTGCCGGAGGCATTATGTTTTCGGGTTGTCCGTCCGTCCGTCCGTCCGTCCGTCCTTCCGTCCGTCCTTCCGTCCGTCCGTCCGTCCGTCCTTCCGTCCGTCCGTCCTTCCGTCCGTCCGTCCTTCCGTCCGTCCGTAATGAATTTTGTGGACAAGGAAGTTTGTGGACAACTATCGAAACCTGTTGAGGTATCCTAATGAAACTTGGCATGTATGTGTATTAGGGGGTGAAGTTGTGCCTATCAACTTTTGGGTGCACATGCTCAAGGTCAAAGGTCAAAAGGTCAAGGTCAAATACATAAAATTTCACTATTTCCACCATATCTATTGAATGCCTGAAGATATTTTCTTGAAACTTAGTGTATACATGTATTACCCAATTAAGATTCTCTGGTGAAAGTTTGGGTCATGAGGTCAAAGGTCAAAGGTCAAAAGGTCAGGGTCAAATACATAAAATTTCACTATTTCTACCATATCTATTGAATGCCTGACGAGATTTTCTTGAAACTTAGTGTATACATGTATTACCCAATCAAGATTCTCTGGTGAAAGTTTGGGTTATGAGGTCAAAGGTTAAAGGTCAAAAGGTCAGGGTCAAATACATAAAATTTCACTATTTCCACCATATCTATTGAATGCCTGAAGATATTTTCTTGAAACTTAGTGTATACATGTATTACCCAATTAAGATTCTCTGGTGAAAGTTTGGGTCATGAGGTCAAAGGTCAAAGGTCAAAAGGTCAAGTAAAAACATTAAAACTTCTTTTTTTTTCTCCGTACCTTGGAAAATTGTTCAAGGTATCTTCATGGAACATGATATATACATATACTGACTGGAAGTGATTATCCAGAGAATGTAGGGTTCATGGGGTCAAAGGTCAGGGGTCAAAGGTCAAGTGCAAGGCTTCAAAATTTTACTATTACCCTCATATTTATGCAATGCCAGCAGGGTTATTTTTTTTTTACACTTGGTGTATGCGTGTGTAACGTAATAGAAATTCTCTGGAAAGTTTTTTTTTTTCTCTTTTTGCCTCAAAGGTCAAAAGGTCAAAGATCAAGTGAAAGTGCTGAACTAACTTTTTCCTCCATATCTCGGAAGTGGCTCAAGTTACCTTGAAACTTAGTACATATTATGCATGTTCTACCTGAAAGTAATTATCTTATGAATTTTAGGGTCAAGGGCCAGATGAAAATGGTAACAATTTACTATTCAATTCAGAAATTGCACTTTTTCTCCACACCTGTACCTTGAAAATTACTCAATGCCTAAATGTATGAATGGGTCAAAGTCAAGATAAAGTCCTTAAATCCCTAGATACATGCTCTCTTATTCATCCAATTAAACCTAGGTCAAGGAAGGTGAACATTCAACACATTTGTGACAAACTTGTCATTCCAATATTTTGCCAATTTTGTGAAAATGTAATCACACAGTGTCCACATGTACTATCTAGACCTATTGGGAAAATCATGCATTATGGCGGAGGCATACCAGTCGCCAAAGCGACATTTCTAGTTCTTTAATTTTTTCTTATTGATCGTTTTTCATTTGTATTCCTGCTTTGGTGGGAGTTCCATCCCCCTTAATGAAGTTAGGGAAAAAGTTAACATATTTATAAAGAAACGATAATATGTAACGTTGCTATAATTTCCCGATGTTTTAGTTGTTGTACTTATCAATTACAGAAGCTGAAATAGAAATTGTGATGAGATCAATAACTTTTTTTTTTTTGGTATAGGGCCTACTTCATGTTAGTTTCTTGTGAGTGAGTGTTACTGAAACCTGGCTGCTCTCTTATTCATCTCCAATGTTGAGTACTGATAAATGCAAACACTGAAGCATACTAAATCAAAAATAAAAGACAGGTTTTTCTTTACCATATAAATTGATTTAGCACCTTCTGGGAAGGAGCTGTTCGTATGCAACAAATAATTATGCGGCGGACTTTTACCTTGCTCGGTTCGTTCTACACAAACGGTTGTCTCACTCGATCCGTTGAATCCGCACCCCTCTGCCACACACTTTAATTTGAATCCGTTCTCATACTCGTGCACCTGGAAAAAAAAAATCACACTACATGTTACCAGTCAATACGTTGGATGACATCACAGAACAGGAAATAATTCTCTTGCAAACATTTCCCTTTCACATGTTTTAAGATGAAGAACATAAACATGCACATAAGATCCTTTTCCCCGTCCTGAGTTCATTTTCCAAAGAAAATATTATTGAATCAAAGTAAACATTTTGACAGGTGAAACTGCCAGAATATACAATATGTATATCTTTTTTGGAGAAATTTCTTGCAGTAACCATTATGTCAATTTGAGGATAAACCATGATCCCGTTGCATAAAACTTACCATTAAATTTCAATGGTAAGCACCGTCTAAATTAGGTGTCACAGCCAATCAGCATCAAGGAATATAAAATTTACCGCTAATTTGAAGACTTACCGATAGAAAGGAGCGGTAAGTCCAGCGGTAAGGGTTTTATGCAACAGGGCCCATGTGTTTACAGAGATGACAAGTTATAAATATGTATCAGTGGTAGTGTGTTAAGTTTGGTCGATTAATACATTAGTGACCCAATGACAAGAATGCATAAATATTAATATCAATTGTCACACCTAACTCTTACGAATTCTGACTTCTTCTCCCGTTATAATGGTAATGAATTACTAAACACACACACACACACATATCCAAGTATTCCACTTTGATATGCGACAAGACTTAAAATTATTGATCTGGAATTAATCTGTAATGTGCAATAAATGTCATGTTATTCTTGTAGGTTTTCTCCTTTTGTACTTTTGAAAAATTCATTTACGTTGCATTTCCATCCAAACGATTCTAAACTCAAACAATAGTGACTAAATTCATGTACACAAAAATACCCATTCAATTGTGATGAAAGTCCTTTTCGGCGTTACATGAAAGTAGAACTGCAATTGATTTGGACATTTTTTTTTTTTTTTTGCAAACTGCCGTTTGATTAATGGAACTGTTGTTCTCTTTCTGGGTAGGTATTCGTAAATGAATAGGGAGCTTCGTTACGTGTATGTTACGCATACAAACACATAAGAACATAGCATAACATTTACGTTTCTCATCTTGAGGGAGAGCGACTTATTCGTTAGACCTCCCTCTTCTGGTGTTTCGTCTCTGGAAACATCCTCGATTTCCGTTCCGTCCTCAACGTTGACCCATGAAAGGCGAGCTGATGGTCTAACCATGCTCACCCGGCACACTATGGTGAGATATTCGGAATTCTCTGCCGATTCATCCACATAATAGATACACTCTCCCTCATTCGCATTAGTGGGTTTGCAATGGTCAACAGTCGGCTGTGCAGGAACTGTTGGTAGCATAACAATGAAACGCGATGTGATTACTGTCCAAGATTTATTGTTGTTGTTTTCATTGCTATTTGTAACCTGTTTCGTATAAAATCTCATTAGGAATCTCAAAAGCGTGCCTTTTAAGCGTTAAGACATAGTTATTTTCGGTGACATTTGTAAACGTATTGTCACTCTTTGTCCTTGTCTGTGTAGTTGATTTAATGGATAGCATTTTGGCAAATGAGCAGATGAGAAACATCCCTATTGGAAATTTCGATTCAGTTTATTTTGCTTTCATAAAAGACAATAAAAAGTGTTGGTACCTCAAAAGTGTCCTTGAATTTCCTTGTCTTAGTTTGTGTTTCAGGTTAAAGTACCTTTCATATAACTAACACTGTGAGACTTACTCGCCCCAAAGTGCTCTCATGTCTTAGTAATCATGCAATTAACTGCGACCAGCAGCCCCATACGCATAGCGACCAGCAGTCCCATACGCATAGCGTAATCGGGCTTCGCATTGTAGCATTCAGGATCATGACAGATTTAGTATCGCGGGATAAATGTTAACTTAAAATCCCAAAAATTCTTCAATTTGAAGACTTACCAATTAAGGTGAAGTACTGAAAACAGGCTTCGAGCAACGTTTGGTTCTGCCTATAGTCCCTTTCTGTTCGAATTGATGACTGAATGTGACTCGGCCGAGAGGACCTTGGGAGAGCTACATACACTGAATATACAGCCAGTGCATGCGAACACATCACATGCGCACAAATTTCAAATCCATGAACGGATAAGATGTTTGTGTGCGCATGCGCTGGCCGTTGTATTCAGTGTATGTAGCTCTCCCAAGGTGCTCTCGACCGAGTCACATTCAGTCATCAATTCGAACGGAAAGGGACTATTGGCAGAACCAAACGTTGTGGTTTCGTACAATAGTTATCGACGCGGTACCACGACGGCTCTGGTACGAAACCATTATTGCATGATTGCAAAGATATGGGAGCACTTTGGGGCGAGTAATTCTCACAGACAACGTACTTTAACCTGAAACACAAGGAAGGAAGGTGCCCTGCCGATAGGAAATTCAAGGAAACTTTTGAGGTACCAAAACTTTTTATTATCTGTTTTATTATAAGTGTCATTATCATTTGCATTATCGATACTACAGTTTTCTTTAGGGCTTTTTATGCCTCCGCCACGAAGTGGTGCCGGAGGCATTATGTTTTCGGGTTGTCCGTCCGTCCGTCCGTCCGTCCTTCCGTCCGTCCGTCCGTCCTTCCGTCCGTCCGTCCGTCCTTCCGTCCGTCCGTCCGTCCTTCCGTCCGTCCGTAATGAATTTTGTGGACAAGGTAACTATCGAAACCTGTTGAGGTATCCTAATGAAACTTGGCATGTATGTGTATTAGGGGGTGAAGTTGTGCCTATCAACTTTTGGGTGCACATGCTCAAGGTCAAAGGTCAAAAGGTCAAGGTCAAATACATAAAATTTCACTATTTCCACCATATCTATTGAATGCCTGAAGATATTTTCTTGAAACTTAGTGTATACATGTATTACCCAATTAAGATTCTCTGGTGAAAGTTTGGGTCATGAGGTCAAAGGTCAAAGGTAAAAAGGTCAGGGTCAAATACATAAAATTTCACTATTTCCACCATATCTATTGAATGCCTGAAGAGATTTTCTTGAAACTTAGTGTATACATGTATTACCCAATTAAGATTCTCTGGTGAAAGTTTGGGTCATGAGGTCAAAGGTCAAAGGTCAAAAGGTCAGGGTCAAATACATAAAATTTCACTATTTCCACCAATCTATTGAATGCCTGAAGAGATTTTCTTGAAACTTAGTGTATACATGTATTACCCAATTAAGATTCTCTGGTGAAAGTTTGGGTCATGAGGTCAAAGGTCAAAGGTCAAAAGGTCAGGGTCAAATACATAAAATTTCACTATTTTCACCATATCTATTGAATGCCTGAAGAGATTTTCTTGAAACTTAGTGTATACATGTATTACCCAATTAAGATTCTCTGGTGAAAGTTTGGGTCATGAAGTCAAAGGTCAAAGGTCAAAAGGTCAAGTAAAAAACTTTTTTTTCTGCGTACCTTGGAAAATTGTTCAAGGTATCTTCACGGAACATAGTATATACATGTACTGACTGGAAGTGAATGTAGGGTTCATGGGGTCAAAGTTCAGGGGTCAAAGGTCAAGTGCAAGACTTCAAAATTTTACTATTACCCTCATATTTATGCAATGCCAGGGGTTACGCCATTTCCTGACCCACTTTATCTGACACACTCTTTCTGACACACTTTTTTTTGCCATTCACTTTGTACACGGGGCAGTTTTCATGAGACGGCGTCTGTTAGTGGCTACTGTGCTATTGAATATTCAAGACTATGGTATGGCTTGTCGAACGTCGCGCTCAAGGCCGGCCAATAAGAGGCGGCCAGGAGCTGGTGAGCCGGAGGCGCGCGGCAATTTCTAACCTCATCCACGTGTAGGCCTTGCTACTACGTGGGCTTCCAGTACCTTTTTTTTTTTCAGCTAATTAACCCATCCACGTACGGGCCTCTGTGTACTAGTAATCTTCGTGCCTGCCTAGTAAGTCGGCAGTGAACTTGGGCGCGATCTTCCCTACGGCGCGATCTACACGCGAAGGGTATTCATGCTCCCACCCCCTCCCCCTCCCCCCCCCCCCCCGAGATAGCTCTGGAACATTCCATTCAATGACGGGGGTTTTATTTTGCAATGTTATCAAATAACTCTCATGTAAGCAAATTCTTGCCATAGCTAATCTATTTTAAAATAAAATCGTAATCCATCTATGATTAGATAACCTAATTCAAATTGGCAGAGACATAGAAAAATATTTGTTTTACAATCGTGATACGTTCAACTACTCATCTGTGCTGAAATCCGCATGTCTGCTCCACACATGTTATCGCTATCGCTCAAACTTCGATCGCGGTGCCGGTGGCTTGTGTGTGTTTACAACATGTGTGCATATGGAGGAAGCATGGGGCTGAAAAAACAGTACCACGTGGTGAGGTAAAAAACAAATCGGACGTAAGAAGTCGTACATTCGAGAGCTAAACAGACAAATAGCGAAAACAAAGTCCACTGAAAAGGTCTTGACACTGTAATGTATGTTCCAAATTCATGTGTGGCTTAGTTTCGAGAGAATTTTCTACACTTGTAAAGGTTTTCTTTGCAAGAGATCAGGAGTGAGATCGGTGAAGTAGCTAAACATGTACTCTATGTGACTGTTGGTGACTGCTGCATGCATGCTTGCACGTGGCTGGGAGAGTGCGGCAAGAACGCTAGGAATGCACCACCAGCACGTACGGTGGGCTGCAAATTCTTGGGGCAAAATTAGACTTCATTGTTCAGCCCGTCTAGTATTTATATATTCATAATAATTCTAATTCTTCATGAAATCACGATAGAAATTCTTCATAATTATTTATATTCATAATACATTTAAGAAGCGTAATATGAAATATTTTGACCTTTTTTTGAAATCCAAAGAAAAAAAAATGTTTTGAATAAAAAATTGATAATAAATAATAGTTCTTGACTCAAGTCTAAACTTCGTGCGTCTTCTTCCAGTTACCCCGCAGTTGCCCATGGATACGACGCATAAATAATCAGCTGTTTGCTGAGTCATTCCTACCCTACTGCCTCTGTTCAAATTGAGAGCGATTGTGATTTTATCGGTGGCATTTATAGTTTCATGACCTAATCCAATAAAACTAGACAAATTTAAACATCAAATGTTGTGACAGTTTTTGTCAGAATTTCCTATCAATATCACTTGTTGCCACGATAGTTTTGAGATTTCACTAGCTTCATTATCGAAGATGTTCTGAGGCTGTTATGGACATTTGAAAGAACTGCTTTGTAAGAAATCACCTTTTATTTATTATCTATTTTCACACACAAGAATTTTGATGACTTACATAATCTTTTAAAACTATTCTAATGTCATAATATTTCATGATGGTATGTGTTCTGTCTTTACATGGCAAGATGGGATTTTTTTTTTTCTTCCGTCCAGGGTCAAAGAAGGAAGTGACAGGAAGGAAACCAACACGATAGGAAGGAAATGAAAAGGATAGAATGAAACACCTGCTCAGCGGGCTCTTTTTTATTGATTTTTACAATGGTGAATGCAGTACGTCAGAATTTAAGTAAATTTACAGTTCTAAATAATTTATCATTTGAAAAATGAGCAAAGAAAATGGGATATAATCGAGTTCTTAAAATGAAAACTAAATTATCATCGCCATTTAGATCTAATATTTACTAAAGAATAGCCCTGAGGCAACCTTATTGTCAAGCTTTTGGTTGAGTTTCTTTAGAGAAACGAATTTTTGGAGCACTGACCCAAGTGAACAACCAAAAGGTAAAAAAAAAAACTGATTAAATGCAGGTCTCTAGGTCTAGACCACTCCTGTGCATGAGCGAGCAACAGCCCCCGTGGACAGTGTCACTCTCGTCCTTGGCCTAGGCTAGGCTACTCGTGTCGTTCTCGCCATCATCAATGATCAACGTCATGGTCACACGAAATAAATTGCATCATCAAAAGGGTTCGTATATCATCACCAGAATCATTATGATCATCATCACTATCATCTCAACCACAGCAAAACCCTGAATATCATTCCCACCATAGTCACTCCCAGCTCACAAAAACACATCAGCATACAGACATCGCAGACTTTGTAGCTAACTACGTTAGACTTTAGATCAATGTTAGTTGTACACAAAATGAAACGGAGGTGGAAAACTAGTAATGAATACACGGAGATCATCAACGATGGCATTTTACCGTAGAAAAAAATACACTGAACATCTTGCACCGCAAAAAAAAAAAAAAAAAAAAATTGAGGTAAAAAACTACGTTGAGGAAAACTAGGGTGAAAACTCGCTGCTTGGAAGACGAACGATGAAGACACTGTACGGTAAAAATGCACACGGAAACAAACGAGTGGGTACCATGAATGTTCTCGCACACACGTAGATAATCTACATCGTGTTCAATCAAAAAACTCAACAAACACTCGAACAAAAACTCACCTCTAAATTGTTGCAAACGAGATAATCACTTCAAAAAATGGGGGAAAACACTTGTGGTAGTACGATTGTACTCTAACAATAACAGAGATAAGATGATACGAAAGCAAAAGAGAGAAAAAGAGAGAGAAATGGACAGGAAACCTGCAGAAGTTATGCCACACTCACTGGCACTAAAACGCAATTCAACAGACACACGCACACTGGTAATCAGCAGATATCGTCATGGACCCCCTTGAGGAGATCGATATCACGCGTAAGTCAATAGCTAAAAGCCAATCACAGACACAGAATCAGACCGAGTGACTCTTATGAAAAAAATATCGCAAGGCTGATGAATATTCATTAGCACAGTTGCCAATAACAGAGGCCGTCTCATGAAAACTGCCCCGTGTACAAAATGAATGGCAAAAAAAGTGTGTCAGAAAGAGTGTGTCAGATGAAGTGGGTCAGGAAATGGCGTAACCCCAATGCCAGCAGGGCTATTTTTTTACACTTGGTGTATGCGTGTGTAACCTAATAGAAATTCTCTGGAAGGTTTTTTTCTTTTTCTTTTTTTGCCTCGAAGGTCAAAAGGTCAAAGATCAAGTGAAAGTGCTGAACTAACTTTTTCCTCCATATCTCGGAAGTGGCTCAAGTTACCATGAAACTTAGTACATATTATGCATGTTCTACCTGAAAGTAATTATCTTATGAATTTTAGGGTCAAGGGCCAGATAAAAATGGTAACAATTTACTATTCAATTCAGAAATTGCACTTTTTCTCCACACCTGTACCTTGAAAATTACTCAGTGCCTAAATGTATGAATGGGTCAAAGTCAAGTTAAAGTCCTTAAATCCCTAGATACATGCTCTCCTAGTCATCCAATTAAACCTAGGTCAAGGAAGGTGAATATTCAACACATTTGTGACAAACTTGTCATTTCAATATTTTGCCAATTTTGTGAAAATGTAATCACACAGTGTCCACATGTACTATCTAGTCCTATTGGGAAAATCATGCATTATGGCGGAGGCATACCAGTCGCCAAAGCGACATTTCTAGTTACACTTGTGTTTCTTAACCCCGGACTTTCTCTGACCCAGGACTATCGTTAGTCCCGTACCAATTTTTTCAGCTTTTTACACTGGCCAATTAGTCCCGTACTATCTCTTGTCCGGGGCTAAGGAGAAAACTAGCCTTTTTACACTCGTATTTCTTAGCCCCGGACTTTCGAAACCACATGAATATTCATAATTACGCTGTGTACTGTACACGTACACGCACGCACCGGCAGCACTTGATTACCTCGTTTCTGATTGGTCAGTGAGGGTCGGACTTCGTCTCCGTCGCTTAGCCCAGGATTATTTTTTCGTTCTGTTTACACTCACTTGCTTGGCACCGCAATTGCGGTGCTAGCACCGCAATTGCGGTGGTAACCCCTGCTATTTTGCAGGGCCAGATAGTACCGTACTATCGGTGGGGCTAGCCCACTTTGGCAAAAACGAGTGTAAACAGAAAGTGGGCTAAGGATAGTCCCGTACCAACGGTGGGGCTAAGGCCCCCCTTAGCCCCACCGTTGGTCCGGGGCTAAGCAAAAATTTACAAGTGTAAAAAGCCCTTTTGTTAAGCTCTTTAAAAAGACAAGGCGGGCCATTATAGCATTACTTCCCAATGCATAAACTGCATTAATACCTCTATGTAGTTTTAAAAAAATGTGCATGTATATTTGTCATAATTGTCAATGTAATTCCATCAGATCAATGAAGTTTTAGAGCTCATTCGAATGGTAGAAGAGTCTGTCTGGGTATATGATCATGTGTTGATAACCAGGCTTTATCGTATCTTAGTTATTCAGTATGTAAACAAACTTCATATTATGTGAGTATTATATATTTTTACATTTGCAATTCCATTCTTATTATGTATTCAACTTTTCGATGATGTTGGTTGCGAACACAAGCAGAACTCTGTCCCCACACCTTTCACAGTCAAGTTGGTGGACCCATGAGCCCCTCCACCATTTCGAATTGACAGATAGCATCGGTAAAGGCCTTCATCGTCAATAGAGAGGTGCCGGAGTAGTAGAGCGTGGTTTGGCGCTACAGAAAATCTCGGGTCGGCTCCGATGAGTTTGGGGTGATACGGCCAACTGGCCACGATATTGCAACTTGCGTCGTTTGCGTCAGCCCCTAGGATTCCGCAGCGATACCAGGTGACTGATACCGCTGGCATCCGTGGTGCACATGGCAGCAGCACGGTGGATCCCTTCAGACCACATACGGATTGGTCTGGTATAATGACCGCACCTGCCAAAGAAAAGGCATACAACAATGAAAATAGTTATCAATCTATAAAGACTGGTATGTGTGCTGTCAATATTCTTCTATGCCATTCCCTTTCGTAATCTCATTTGACATTTAGGGGCTTAATTTTAAATATCATGAGACAAATTAGGTACACGAGGGGTTGTTTAACCAGAGTGCCTTGGGGTAATGGATTGAATGTCCTTTCAAAGCAGTTGTAAGTTGGAAGTGTGTACGAGTAAATCATCCAAAAGTTGTAAATACTCTGTGGAAGGTGCACTGTGTTATGATGATTAAGATTAGGCAGAGGAAAGAACTTACCTGTGTTTTGCGACAGGATTTAGACTTCGATATTTAACACACCTATTTACTTTCCTTAAGCGCTTTAACACAGAACCAACCCCCCCCCCCCCAAAAAAAAAAAACTTAAAGTGGAAAATCTTCAGTAAGGCAAGAAAGAAAGAGAGAAAGAGTTACCATTAATGAAATGTTCACCCCTTTAAGGGAAATAGAAGGCTTCCATCACCATGACCAAAGAATCAAACGAGAAAAAAAAATATATTGGGTTTAGGAAGGCAAGAAAAAAAAAAAGAAGAGAAAAACACAATTAATGAAGCATATTTAGTAAATGAAGACACACGTCCATGAGTACAATAACAACACTGATAAACGAAACATGATAAAAACAACACGACAATTTGCCGATATTGTCCAACAGAAAAATAACAAAGCAAACACACACCTAATTAAAAAATACATTTGCAAACATCGTATAAGACATCTAAACGTGCAGTTTATCGTATCCCAGACTCCAGATACAAAATGATTTTCCTTTTACACACTATCAAATCGTATATTTTTCGTGTCTATCCGTATCTATTGATGACTCTAACCATGCTAAGTTTACATTTCGAGCATGGGTACTTAAAAGGAAAAATGCACTACCATCACCACACAAATCAAATATGCAGCATTAATCAATGAGTCAAGTAAAATTTTAACTCGGAAATGAAACAACCAGAATTCATACAATCGCACTGCAAATATAGTTAGTGCGATGACACTATTGCGTACATACTGATTACTATTGACGCATCTCTAACATGGGGGAAATGGCTACCACCTCCACACGACATGACGAATTATTATACAATGTATGTTTGCAACTATGATACAATTGCAGAATCTACTACCACCAACACAGAAAACAAATATGCAACATTAGCCAAACCGCGCCAAATCGAAATGAGGAGATGAAGCAATCACACTTCATACAGTCGGAAGGTATACTTTGTTAAGATAAAGCAGATTAGTATGAGAAGAAGAACTTGTCTGTGCTTTGCGACAGAGGACAAAGTGAGAAAAAAATTTTAAGATGGCTTTAGGAGGGCAAGAAAAAAGAAGAGGAAGAGAAAAACACAATTGATAAAGAATGTTTAAAGGGATGGAAGAGTATTGGTGTAGATGGAAATTAGGCTTTTAACTTTTTGCGAGATACCAAGAAAACACTAATGAAAAGGTACAGACTTTACCATTTTAAGAGGAATTCAAAGTTTATTTGATGAAAATCGGGTTTGGAATGGCTGAAACATCCAAAAACATAGTAAAACAAGGGATCGTAATAAAAGGTGGGGCCCATACTACTTTATTACAATCGCTCTGTTTTGGATATCTCAGCCATTTCAAACCAATATTCATCAAATAAACTTTGAATTCCTCATTGAAATACACCCTTTTTCATATTTCATGAGAAGTTTCTCATTATCTCACAAAAAAAAAAAAAAAAAAATGATAGAAACCTGAAATTAGGTGTCAACCAGAACTATAAGATCCCTTTAATAATATATGACGGCACACGTCCATAAGGACAACAACAACACTGGTAAACGAAACATAATGAAAACCATACGAAAATCATGACAATTTGCTGTCATTATCTAACACAAAAATAACAAAGTAAAGAAACAACAAACTGAAAATGCATTGGCAAACACCGTATAAGACATCTAAAATACTATAAAAGTGCAGTTTATCGTATCCCAGACTCCAGATACAAAATGATTTTCCTTTTGCACACTTTTAAAGCGTATATTTTTCGTGTCTATTGATGACTCTAACCATGCTAGCTATGCAATTCGAGCATGGGTACTTAAACAGGAAAATACACAACCACCACCACACTTAAATGAAATATGCAGTATTAACCAATGAGTCCAGTTAATTTTGAATTCGGAAATGAAACAATCAGGCTTTATACAATCGCACTGCAGATATAGTGAGTGCGATGGTATATATTTGCTAGACTATCATTTCCGAACTAAAAGCATCATGAGCATGATGTAAGTGTATTGCCTTTTTTTTTTATTTTAACGCAACTGTGTAAAAATAACACCCCTGTTCGTGTTTTCCATTTTTAAATTCAGAGTATTTCCTTTACAAGTGAGTCAAATCTCAGGCAAATTGTGACTATTGATACTATAATCATAGCTTTGATAGGGTGTCGGACGTGTTGGGGAGACCCAAAGAGATTTTCCCCAGTGACTGCTAGAGTGCGGAGTCTTCATACGCTCTGCACTATTGTTTTGTGAGCGCAAGGGGAGCATTGGATGACAACGAGGCGGTACAACGGTAGGCTCACCCCTCGTGCTAACACGTTAGCAAACGAGCAACCGAGGAGCAGCCAAAATCAAGTGCGTACTCGCGTAAAAGTTCAGAAGTTCGCGTAATACGCGCTGTAGAAAAGTTAATGTATACATAGTACGCAAAGTCCGCCATTGTTAAGTGAGCTACATGGCGGCCCGCGTGTTTTTTTTTAGACGGCACAGATTGGGGAAACTAAAAATCTATCGGGGACCCTATCCCTAAACCTAACCCTAATCCTGATCCTAACCCTAACCATCAAACCCTAACCCTAACCCCAACCCTAACCCTAACCCTAACCATAACCATAACCAAAAACCCTAACCCAACGTTTTTCCCATAGGTTTAACACTCGCCATGCCCCAATCTGTGCCGTCTTTAAAAAAAAACGCTGGCGGCCCCATGAAATCACTGACTCCATTGTAGAGTCCGCCCTCTAGTGGTGGGGAGGAGAAAAATCTCTTTGGGGAGACCCAACTAACTGACTAACGTTAGAATTACTAGCAGCAGCATAACATGAGAAGTCATGGCCACTTTTAATGTCTCGGGTGATTGTCTTCCGGGTCAGTATCGGATTATTGAACCTGGCGTGTTTCTACAGCGCTGAAACTGGAAACTGACCCGGAAAGAACTACCTCATTAGACGGTTAAGATAATCGGAATCGGTATCGGAATCTGAATCTGAAAGAAACCGTTACTGGTGCGTTTCTACAGGCCCCGTTCGGATACAATCCGATATAGACCCGGAATTTTGGGTTCTGTAGAAACACACTGTTTGCCTGAGACGCGCTGTATTTGAAGATGTTGTTGTTGTTTATCCAGCATTTTGATTGTGAGATCATGTTGTTGCCAAATTTTTACCTCCACGAAATAATCATTATTACTTTAAAATCTCGTTCTTCAAACTAATTCCCTTAATCGAAAAAAAGCTACGACTACAATTTGTAAATCTTTTTAAGATAATAAAAATACACTACCTTTGGAAATAAATGATGTTTCTAGGTGTAGATCTAATGAGTTTGTACTTAGCTTTCTTTTGTATCGTCATGTAGGGTAGCCATTTTGTGTCCATTTTTATCGCGCGCCTTCGTATCTTGTTATATACTATCTTTGGTAATAGCCGGGTTCACACGTACAAAATAGCGGGATGACGATCGCGATCCGTATCTCGAGTTCTTTGCGAGCGTCCACACGTACCAAATTAGCGGGATATAGCGATCGCCATCGGTATCCCGCTAATTTGGCGAGCGTCCACACTACCGAATTATCCCGCTAATTGCCAATAGAAATGACGGCAAAGCCTGCAAACTGGGTCACGCAGCGCCCTTCTCTATCACTGCCTGCGCGCACTTCTCATTGCCCTCGATTTGACTCTGCGATTTACCCGAGAGTGGTTGGAGGAGTATTTGATGGTCCGTAAAGACAATATGCAGAATAGCGCGTTTATTACCAGAGGTTGAGGAGCCAAAGTACCAGGTAATTCAAAAGTAGCAAATGAAATAGCAATATTTTGTTAATTTACAGTATGGTTGGGGCACCACCTATCGGCAGGGCACCTTCCCATCGGCACCCAGCGTATCATGGCTGTTTGCGTATAGAACGAAAAGGTACGCGCGGGATTTGTGTCATTAGCTATAAAGACAATAAAAACGAAGAAACGAAAATCAAACTCAAACAAACCAAGCTAAAAATTACACATCCGCTCAGTAACGACGCATGGCTGTGAAATTCACGTGTATTACCTATATGCGGTGAAATGCACGTGTATTACCTATGCTGTGAAATTCACGTGTATACCTATGGAGTGGAGGGGGTGCCGATCGCAAGGTACCCTTTTTTAGCTGCGCGAAGAAAACGGAACGCACGCACTAAAATTGCGCTATTTTAAAACGGAGATTCATAATCAACGAGACGGTCACGACATTCAAAACTGCAGTATTTATGGCATATTTGAGGTAAGAATTAGGCGAATTTGTGTTATATTTTTAGAATAAACAAGCTACAGATCCTTAGGGTGACAATAGGTGGTACCCCCAACCCTACTATTGAAATATTATAATGTGTCTTTTTATCTATTTGTAAAAGTAAGTGATTATCAAGTCAAAGTTGGTTTATATTATCGGTGATTTTAATATTGATTTATTAAAATATAGCACAGATAATGATGTAACTGATTTTGTTAATACACTTTTTAGTAATTATTGTCTCCCTCTTATAACGAGGCCTACACGCATTACCAATGCCACTACTACTCTGTTGGACAATATTATTACCAACCATTTCGATAAGCCTGTTCAAAGTGGACTGTTGTATTGTGATATTACTGATCATCTACCTTCTTCCAGCTAACTGACCTAAATCAAATAAAAAGTGACAGACCAAGTAGTGATATTTATGTGAGAACTGTAAACAAAGACAGTATTGACGTTTTCAGGAATGAACTTGGTTCACACTGTTGGGATAATTTGTATGCTATAGAAAATGTTAACGAAGCTTATGATTATTTTGAGTCTTTTCTGTCAGGGTTATATAATAAACACTTTCCCCTAAAGAAAAAAAGTCGGTGTGCAAGAAAGCTTAATCCCTGGATGACTGACAGTATTTTACGTTCTATCAAATATAAAAATTTGTTATATAAGAAATATATGCGTAATCCAGGCAACTTTAATGAGTTAAAATATAAACGCTTTAGGAATACTCTGAATGCTACAATAAGAAATGTGAAGAAACAATATTTTGAAAGGAAATTTGTTGTATATAGAAGTAATATTACAGCAACTTGGAATCTCATAATACACTCTTGAATAGAGGTGGTAAATGTGTTACTGATATGCAAATGAAATGTAATGGTGAACTAACTACTGACTCTCACAAAATTGCAAATGCTTTTAATTCATATTTTACTCAGGTTGGTCCAAATCTTGATAAGTTGATACCACAAAATAATTCTAACTTTATGAGTTATCTAGTGAACCCTTGTTTGAATACCATTTATTCTCATGCAACATTTGAAACAGAAATATGTAGCACTGTCAACTCTTTTTGAAATAATACAGCCTCTGGAATTGATGATTTCAGTCCTCGTATAATCAAACATACAATAAAAGAAATTAGCAAACCGTTATGTCATATATTCAATTTATCTTTATCATCAGGAGTCTTTCCAGATAAATTGAAAATTGCTCGTGTAACCCCTGTGTTTGAAAATGGTGACAAATGTGAATTGTCAAATTACAGACCAATTTCAGTGCTTCCTTGTTTTTCGAAAATTTTGGAAAGGATTGTCTACAACCGTGCTGTGATCAAAATAATATTGTGGGTAGTTATCAGTACGGCTTTCGCAGCAATTATTCAACTTCTGTGGCCCTAACTGACATTGCGAATAAGATTGTTGATACGTTTGAGGAGAATTCCTTTCTTATTGGTGTTTTTATTGACTTGTCAAAGGCTTTTGACACAATTAATCATAATATTATGTTAGCTAAATTAAAGCATTATGGTTTTAGAGGTGTAGCATACAGTTGGTTTAAAAGCTACCTCTCCAATCGATATCAATGTCAAAATATAACAGTTGTATATCAGACTTAAAGAAAATATTATGTGGAGTTCCACAAGGGTCCTTATTAGGACCACTGTTGTTTATATTATACATAAATGATATTGTAAATGTTTCTAATTCCGATACCTCATCGTACATATTATATGCTGATGACACTAATATATTGTTCAGTGGTAAGCATCTTCCTTCTTTGCAAGATCAAGTAAATAGTAATCTTTCAAAATTGTGTACATGGTTTCAGGCAAATCGATTATCTGTTAACCCCCGCAAATGTAACTTTATTGTTTTTAGTAATCGTAACAAATCATAAGACACTGATTTCGTTAAAGTGGAATTGAATGATGTTCAAATTCCCAGGGTAGAGAAAACAAAATTTCTTGGTGTTATTTTAGATTCAAAATTAACATGGAAGCCTCATATACAAGAGACAGAGAAAAAAATATCAAAGAACATTGGTATTATATCCAGACTAAGCTACATGTTACCTACTGATGTATTGCGGATGTTATACTCCACTCTTGTTTTGCCCTATTTATCTTATTGTAACATGGTGTGGGGAAGTACTTTTCAGTCCAGTCTAAAGAAATTGACTTCAAAGCAAAATAAAATAGTAAGAGTTATACATGGAGCGAACGCGAAATCTAAAGCAGGCCCGTTATATTCAAAACTAGAATTGCTTACTTTGAAAAATATCACCACCTATCAGCAATGTATTTTTGTATATCAGTGTGTCAACAAACTTATGCCTGACCATTTTGTTCTATTGTTTGATATCAATCAGAATGTGCATAATTACAATACACGCTCCTCGTCATTAATGCATTTGCCCAGACCCAGAACCTTGTCTTACCAACATAATATTCCCAAGAACAATTTATCTAGAGACATAAGAAATGCACCATCTCAAAATTATTTTAAGATAACACTCAAGAAAAAGTTGTATTCATCCATATAAGGTAGTTTATAGTGAGGGCTGCTAAATTTCTCTTGATTTATTAAAATGCCTTATACATGTACATGTATGTACAATGTTGCCTTGTTTGTTTTAGTATTACAAGTGTATATATTTTTGGGTTCTCTTTACCTCTCCTTAATGTATTTTTTTTCTTTCTTTCTTCTCTTTTCTTTTCTTTCTTTTTTTCCTTCTTCCTATCTGTTTTCCTCCTGCATCCTTAGCTTTAGTCACTTGTGTATCTGTATTTCGTCTTAAGTAAATGTATATTAATGTCTTTTTAGCTATGTTTCAATCAGATTCAACTACGTTTTCAAATGTTAAAGGTGCACTCACTTCAAGCTGTGCTTACTGAGTTGTCACCTCCAGTTTGTCATTACTGAATTGTTACTGTTGTTACACGAATTGATCTGGAAATAAATGTTCTCTTGATAAAAAAAAAAAGTTACCGTTGGATTGGTGATGGCTATCTCAAATCCGGCATTGTGATCAATATGACCATTGGTACTATAAGACCCACCTTGAATTTCGTTACTTTGAGATGAAATTTTGGCTCTTCAAATGCATCAGTTTTTGGTAACAATTGTTGCATTTCCGTTTCATCATCTTTTGCAGCATCTTTTGGGGTTTTTTCGAGTTCAAGGTAAGTACCCACCCGCCATATCATGCCATGCTAATGCTTGAACCATTCATATTTAGTAGAAACGTAAAGTTGCGTCTTACCGAGTCTGGACCAGTGCCAAATTAATTTCGTCATTAACCATGTTAATACTCTCATTGTCTCTTTCTCACAGCTGAAATAACGAACCAAACATCTATATAAGTCCTAAGATTTAAACCACAAACACCCCCAAACAGTGAAACACATTACCTATCCTTTTAAAGTGACAAACACTGAAACGGTGAAAACAACTACTATACCCTGGGCAATATGGCTTAGCATTCAATGCAATTTAGAAAATAGTCAGAAAGACAGAAAATGGATGGCTTTTCTATCCCTTCTCCGAATGGTTAATTCTAAAAATGTTGTAAATTTCTGAAATTCGAAATTGCAGATGTTCGATTTGTGTTTGTGTGTAATTTGCGGGAGAAGAGTACTACGTTAACAATATCCCTAAAGATTGTTCTCTTGTAATTGAAACTGAATCTTGTTTCCTGGTCCCGTCAATCACAGAAAAATGAAATTAATTCATTTCACATCCAGTGACACGGAAAAATGTAGATTTTATGGAAACAAAGACCAATAAAGGGCAAATGAAATGTCCATTGTACGTAAAACCATTCAACAATGAAAGCTGATTACATCACTGGACAAAGAGATTGTAGCTATTGTAGCGACCAGAAAGACTGAAAGAGGAGAAAGAAAAGAAAACCAAGACACAAGACCCCCCCCCCAAAAAAAAAAAGAAGAAAAAGATAAAATGATTAGATGAAATAAGATAAAAAGACCCCATACGGGAATTTAGACTGTCCTTATTACACTGAGTGAACATGACGTTTGGTGTGTGTTTTTTCCTCTCTTTACTGTCTATTTATGTCAAAGTAATAAAAAACAAACTTTCCGATTCCAGCTGAGGTAACGCTCATAAAGGAGAGGGTGATGACGACCAAGAGGCAGAGGTGAGCCAAGGTTTATCTTTAGTGTACCCCTTTGGTTGGACGAGACAGACACAAGCAGGCGAAAGGATGACACACGGCGACTCGCTCGCAAAGAACCCGGACGCTCTGGCCTCTCGTACTCCCACTTCGAAGGGAACCTGTGCTGCAGCTCCGAGTCAACCGCTGGACTTTGACTTACTCTTGATAACACAGACACGCAGACGTTGCACCAAATACAAAGCTATAGCCACCGTATTGGTCACTCCTCTGGTGACGAAAATATGACAGGCACACACAACGCACGCCGTCAGTAGTTGGCAGCCTTTATAAAAATGGTTTCAAGGATATCGCCAATCAGAAGTATGGAAATAAGTCGCGTTTGCGCTCTTTAGTTTGTTACTGACATGAATGGGCGGCGCCCTTTTTTCCGTATCCAAGCGAGAGATTATCTCATGAATAATGTATACATCAGCGCACCTGCTATAACTTTCCTACCAAGTGCACACATAACGTGTTTGTTTTTGATTTGTTTTTAATTTGTTTGTTTGTTTGTTTGGCAGTCACGTGTCACTCTATGTGTTGAATGCAAAGTTGTATGTATTTCGGGTCCCGCACCAATTGTTATGTGAAACAATAGAAATCAGATAAAGATTACTAAACAAAAAGTGTGTGTGTGTGTGTGTGTGTGTGTGTGTGTTTGATGTGTATACTTGTGTGTGATGTGAGTACTTGTGTTTGTTTGTTTGATGTGAGTACGTGTGTGTGTTTTGAGTGTATGATACGTGCCTGTGCGCTTATATGTGTACGTGTTATACGTATTTGTGGTGTCATCTGTATGTGCACCCATGTACATATTGCGTTGGTATTCTTGGAGCAACCGTGTTTTAGATAGTAACCATGGACATAAATTTATTGTATTTTTCATAAGAACTGCTGGAATACTCATTTAAGGGGCCCTGAAATCCAAATGCATCCAAACATCTATATTAGTCCTAAGAATTAAACCAGAAACACCCCAAACAGTAAAACACATTACCTTTCCTTTTAAAGCGACAAACACTGAAACAGTGAAAACAACTACCCTGGGCAATATGGCTTAGCATTCAATGCAACTTAGAAAATAGTCCGAAAGACAGAATATGGATGGCTTTTCTATCCCTTCTCCGAATGGTTAATTCTAAAAATGTAAAATTCTGAAATTCGAAATTGCAGATGTTTGATTTGTGTTTGTGTGTGATTTGCGGGAGAAGAGTACTACGTTAACAATATCCCTAAAGATTGTTCTCTTTTAATTGAAACAATCTTGTGTCCTGGTCCCGTCAATCACAGAAAAATGAAATTAATTCATTTCACATCCAGTGACACGGAAAAATGTAGATTTTATGGAAACAAAGACCAATAAAGGGCAAATGAAATGTCCATTGTACGTAAAACCATTCAACAATGAAAGCTGATTACATCACTGGACAAAGAGATTGTAGCTATTGTAGTGACCAGAAAGACTGAAAGAGGAGAAAGAAAAGAAAACCAAGACACAAGACCCCCCCCCCCCCAACCCCCCAAAAAAAAGAAAAAAAGAAGAAAGAAGAAGATAAAATGATTAGATGAAATAAGATAAAAAGACCCCATACGGGAATTTAGACTGTCCTTATTACACTGAGTGAACATGACGTTTGGTGTGTTTTTTTTTTCCTCTCTTTACTGTCTATTTATGTCAAAGTAATAAAAAACAAACTTTCCGATTCCAGCTGAGGTAACGCTCATAAAGGAGAGGGTGATGACGACCAATAGGCAGAGGTGAGCCATGGTTTATCTTTAGTGTACCCCTTTGGTTGGACGAGACAGACACAAGCAGGCGAAAGGATGACACACGGCGACTCGCTCGCAAAGAACCCGGACGATCTGGCCTCTCGTACTCCCACTTCGAAGGGAACCTGTGCTGCAGCTCCGAGTCAACCGCTGGACTTTGACTTACTCTTGATAACACTGACACGCAGACGTTGCACCAAATACAAAGCTATAGCCACCGTATTGGTCACTCCTCTGGTGACGAAAATATGACAGGCACACACAACGCACGCCGTCAGTAGTTGGCAGCCTTTATAAAAATGGTTTCAAGGATATCGCCAATCAGAAGTATGGAAATAAGTCGCGTTTGCGCTCTTTAGTTTGTTACTGACATGAATGGGCGGCGCCCTTTTTTCCGTATCCAAGCGAGAGATTATCTCATGAATAATGTATACATCAGCGCACCTGCTATAACTTTCCTACCAAGTGCACACATAACGTGTTTGTTTTTGATTTGTTTTTAATTTGTTTGTTTGTTTGTTTGGCAGTCACGTGTCACTCTATGTGTTGAATGCAAAGTTGTATGTATTTCGGGTCCCGCACCAATTGTTATGTGAAACAATAGAAATCAAATAAAGATTACTAAACAAAAAGTGTGTGTGTGTGTGTGTGTGTGTGTGTGTGTGTGTGTTTGATGTGTATACTTGTGTGTGATGTGAGTACTTGTGTTTGTTTGTTTGATGTGAGTACGTGTGTGTGTTTTGAGTGTATGATACGTGCCTGTGCGCTTATATGTGTACGTGTTATACGTATTTGTGGTGTCATCTGTATGTGCACCCATGTACATATTGCGTTGGTATTCTTGGAGCAACCGTGTTTTAGATAGTAACCATGGACATAAATTTATTGTATTTTTCATAAGAACTGCTGGAATACTCATTTAAGGGGCCCTGAAATCCAAATGCATCCAAACATCTATATTAGTCCTAAGAATTAAACCAGAAACACCCCAAACAGTAAAACACATTACCTTTCCTTTTAAAGCGACAAACACTGAAACAGTGAAAACAACTACCCTGGGCAATATGGCTTAGCATTCAATGCAACTTAGAAAATAGTCCGAAAGACAGAATATGGATGGCTTTTCTATCCCTTCTCCGAATGGTTAATTCTAAAAATGTAAAATTCTGAAATTCGAAATTGCAGATGTTTGATTTGTGTTTGTGTGTGATTTGCGGGAGAAGAGTACTACGTTAACAATATCCCTAAAGATTGTTCTCTTTTAATTGAAACAATCTTGTGTCCTGGTCCCGTCAATCACAGAAAAATGAAATTAATTCATTTCACATCCAGTGACACGGAAAAATGTAGATTTTATGGAAACAAAGACCAATAAAGGGCAAATGAAATGTCCATTGTACGTAAAACCATTCAACAATGAAAGCTGATTACATCACTGGACAAAGAGATTGTAGCTATTGTAGTGACCAGAAAGACTGAAAGAGGAGAAAGAAAAGAAAACCAAGACACAAGACCCCCCCCCCACCCCCCCAAAAAAAGAAAAAAAGAAGAAAGAAGAAGATAAAATGATTAGATGAAATAAGATAAAAAGACCCCATACGGGAATTTAGACTGTCCTTATTACACTGAGTGAACATGACGTTTGGTGTGTTTTTTTTTTCCTCTCTTTACTGTCTATTTATGTCAAAGTAATAAAAAACAAACTTTCCGATTCCAGCTGAGGTAACGCTCATAAAGGAGAGGGTGATGACGACCAATAGGCAGAGGTGAGCCATGGTTTATCTTTAGTGTACCCCTTTGGTTGGACGAGACAGACACAAGCAGGCGAAAGGATGACACACGGCGACTCGCTCGCAAAGAACCCGGACGATCTGGCCTCTCGTACTCCCACTTCGAAGGGAACCTGTGCTGCAGCTCCGAGTCAACCGCTGGACTTTGACTTACTCTTGATAACACTGACACGCAGACGTTGCACCAAATACAAAGCTATAGCCACCGTATTGGTCACTCCTCTGGTGACGAAAATATGACAGGCACACACAACGCACGCCGTCAGTAGTTGGCAGCCTTTATAAAAATGGTTTCAAGGATATCGCCAATCAGAAGTATGGAAATAAGTCGCGTTTGCGCTCTTTAGTTTGCTACTGACATGAATGGGCGGCGCCCTTTTTTCCGTATCCAAGCGAGAGATTATCTCATGAATAATGTATACATCAGCGCACCTGCTATAACTTTCCTACCAAGTGCACACATAACGTGTTTGTTTTTGATTTGTTTTTAATTTGTTTGTTTGTTTGTTTGGCAGTCACGTGTCACTCTATGTGTTGAATGCAAAGTTGTATGTATTTCGGGTCCCGCACCAATTGTTATGTGAAACAATAGAAATCAGATAAAGATTACTAAACAAAAAGTGTGTGTGTGTGTTTGATGTGTGTACTTGTGTGTGATGTGAGTACTTGTGTTTGTTTGTTTGATGTGAGTACGTGTGTGTGTTTTGAGTGTATGATACGTGCCTGTGCGCTTATATGTGTACGTGTTATACGTATTTGTGGTGACATCTGTATGTGCACCCATGTACATATTGCGTTGGTATTCTTGGAGCAACCGTGTTTTAGATAGTAACCATGGACATAAATTTATTATATTTTTCATAAGAACTGCTGGAATACTCATTTAAGGGGCCCTGAAATCCAAATGCATCCAAACATCTATATTAGTCCTAAGAATTAAACCAGAAACACCCCAAACAGTAAAACACATTACCTTTCCTTTTAAAGTGACAAACACTGAAACAGTGAAAACAACTACCCTGGGCAATATGGCTTAGCATTCAATGCAACTTATAAAATAGTTCGAAAGACAGAATATGGATGGCTTTTCTATCCCTTCTCCGAATGGTTAATTGTAAAAATGTTGTAAAATTCTGAAATTCGAAATTGCAGATGTTTGATTTGTGTTTGTGTGTGATTTGCGGGAGAAGAGTACTACGTTAACAATATCCCTAAAGATTGTTCTCTTTTAATTGAAACTGAATCTTGTGTCCTGGTCCCGTCAATCACAGAAAAATGAAATTAATTCATTTCAAATCCAGTGACACGGAAAATGTAGATTTTATGGAAACAAAGACCAATAAGGACAAATGAAATGTCCATTGTACGTAAAAACCATTCAACAATGAAAGCTGATTACATCACTAGACAAAGAGATTGTAGCTATTGTAGCGACCAGAAAGACTTAAAGAGGAGAAAGAAAAGAAAACCAAGACACAAGACCCCCCCCCAAAAAAAAAAAAAAAAATAAGAAGAAGAAGAAGATAAAATGATAAGATGAAACTAGACTCGGAATTTGTCAAGACTGACAAATTAGGTGATCCGATTTTTTTTTTTTTTTTAATCAATGATTCGAGTCCTGATCGCAATAGGCATGACCATATGAGTTTCATCTGTGTTTAGAGACATTGGCCGTGTGATATTTGGGTTCTCATTTAGGAAAGAGAGTCAGGTCTGCCATCTTTGGTACCAAATTCGGTATACACTATTACGAAGATACAGAATGAAGTATATTTGACCATTGGCCCAACTAGCATCTGAGCAAAAAGTGGTTATTTTGTGAACATATCATGCTTGTCACATGGTCTTTGCGTGTGCAAAATATGGGAAAGATAGGACATGTATTCACCAAGATACAGGTTGAAACATTTATGACCTTTGACCCTAATTTACATACCCAAGATGGTGTCTGATTAAGTAGTTGTTATTTTATGAAATAACGTACCTGACATGAACTAAACATGTGCAAAATATGGGGATGATAGGGGCTGTTTTTCTTGAGTTACTGCAAAGAAAGTTGCAGAAAGAAAGAAATATCTCAATACATCGAAGATAAGTTTGATTTCAACCACGTTTTTTGACGTGATCTCGGCGTCGTATGAAAAGATGGAGCGCGAACAACGACGATAGCCCAAAGTCTCAGCTACAACATATTAAAATCTGGGAGAAATTCACCGAAGAGTAAGTGAGCTAGTGCTCGATAAAGACCGTCATGTCAATTTTCATTTCCAGAAAAATTCCCTCCCATAGAGATAACACGTAAACTGGTTAAATTTGACAAGGTTACATTATATCCATTTTCACGAGGTGAAGACATCATCCGATTAAAACTTTGATAATACAAAACTTAAAGAGTATTAAATTGGCTATAACATACTAAAATCTGGAAGAAATTCACCCAAGGGTAAGTGAGCTAGTCGTCGATAAAGACAATCATGTCAATTTTCACATCTAGAAAAATTCCCTCCTATAGAGATAACACGTCATAACGAAGATACAGGAAGAAGTGCATATGACCTTTGACCCCAGTTTGCACAGACAAGGGCCCCGTCGCTAGAAACTTTGGGTTTAAACGCAACTTGCAACTGATTGTCACTGGCCAATCAAACTCATTGTTGCATGCATGTCTTCTTAATAGGGCAGACCCTGAGCCAATCAGAATGGTTGTTTCAAAATTAGCAATTATTTGCAATTGATTGCAACTTTCTTGCAACGGGGCCAAGATGGCATCTGAGCAAAAAGTGATTATTTTGTGAAATGATCCTTGTAACATGGTCTTTACGTGTGCAAAATATGGGAAAGATAGGACATGTATTCACCAAGATACAGGATAAAACATTTATGACCGTTGACCCTAATTTACATACCCAAGATGGTGTCTGATCAAGTAGTTGTTATTTTGTGAAATAATGTGCGTGACATGAACTAAACATGTGCAAAATATGGTGGTGATAGGGTATGTTTTTCTTGAGTTATTGCAAAGAAAGTTGCAGAAAGGAAGAAATATTTCAATACATCGAATATAAGCTTTAATTTCAACCAAGTTTTTGGACGTGATGCCGACTCCGTATGAAAAAATGAACGGCACATCAACGATAGCCCAAAGTCTCAGCTACAACATACTAAAATATGGGAGAAATTCACTGAAGAATAAGTGAGCTAGTGCTCGATAAAGATAGTCATGTCAGTTTTCATTTCCAGAAAAACTGCACTCCCATAGAGATAACACGTAAACTGGTCAAATTTGACAATGTTACTTTTAATCCCTTTTTACGAGGTGATACCGTCATCCAATCAAAATGTTGTTATTATGTGACTGAAAGACCAATAAATAAGCTACAACATATTGAAATTTGGACGAAAATCAACTAAAGAATAAGTGAGATACGCTTGAGTGAAAAATTTGATGACGTCATTTTGAAAATGTATCTTTTTTACTTTAAGAAATTTGATATCTTTTCATCATTTTTCCAGCATCGTCAACCCATGAAATGACATGTACAACTCATCAGCTTTCAGAATATGTAAAGAAAATGGGGGGGGGGGGGGGTCACCGTCCATCCTGACGAGTAAAATCGGATGCAAAATTGGCGTTTTTTTGGCATTATTGCACTGTATATCGCCATTGACGCGCGCGGAATTTCAAATTTGACGGGCCCGTTTGACGTCATATTGAGTCGGATTGACTTGAAACTTGGTAGAAATATTCCTTGACATTTCAGGCATTCGATAAATGTGAGAAAACGGGAAATTTCTATTGCGTATGAGCTGTGCGTGCGTATATGTGCGCGCGCGTACGCGTCCGTCCAATTTTTCCAATTTTTTCAAAAAATGCTCCAATTGGTCTGAAACGTGTGCAAAAAAAAATTGAGCTCGATTTGAGCATACAAATATTTCAACGCGCGCGTACGCGCACGTTTTAAGAGAAAATATGAATTTTGATTATATGAGTAGAATGCGCTTGACTTGAAATAGATGTGACGTAAATTTCACTGAAAATTTTCATTCCATTAAAGAGATATGATTGAGAATGTGTTTTCATATAATGACGTCATAGTGACGTCACGGTCGACTGATCACTTTGATTTTAGTTCGATTGCCGTCTTTGGGAGATGATACATGTATGGCATAATTTTGACATTGATAGGAAGAGCACTTTCTGAGCTAACCTGTCCACAACTTTTGAGGAGAAAGAAGAAGAAGAAAGAATCCGTACAGATACAGAAGGTGATCCGAGAGGATACTCGGATCACCTAATAATTATAGTTTCACGTTTGCTTATAGCGGAACTGGGGACCTTGGGGCCCCGTATACACTATTTTTCTTAGAGGTAAGAGGACCCCTTCTATAGTCAGCGCGAAATTATCTGTGACATTGAAACGATCCATGAAATAGGTTCGCTTGCTCGGGTTAGATCGTGCATCCAACATCACCACGTACCCTTCCGCTTCCCATTTCCCTAGTTCCCTTTTCTGCCATTCCATTGCCATTGCCATTGCCATTGCCATTGCCATTGCCATTGAAATATGCTTAGAAGTATATCCTGTAATTTTGGTGCGATTTGGTTCAGCGAAATTTGAGACAGCTGCATGGATAGGACAGTACACAAGTGCCGCCTGCTAGCTAAATTAGGCCTAAGCGTCGTCTGCTACTCGGTACGATTTAACGCACGCGTATGCGAGAGCTTGTAATCAGTGATATAGTTGGCACCTATGACATCACGACATCCGGGCTCGTCAGCTCATTAGTATAATTCTCACCCCAAAAGTTATAACTTTTAACATGAAATTACGGGCTAAATCGTTATGAAATTTGGATTCTGTTTGCACCGCTGGGTCTTTAGAATTAAAAAAACAACATATAAAAAACTAGAGATTGTAATTTGTCATCACTGACCAATTAAGGTGATCCATTTTTTTTTAATCAATGATTCAAGTCCTGATCGCAGTAGGCACGACCATGCAGGTTTCATCTATGTTCAGAGACATTGGCCGTGTGATGTTTGGATTCTCATTTAGAAAAGGGAGTCATATCTGCCATCTTTGGTACCAAATCTGTATACACTATAACGAAGATACAGCAACAAGTACAGACCTTTGACCCCACTTTGCACAACCTAGATGGCATCTGAGCAAAAAGTGGTTAGTTTGTGAAATGATTCTTGTAACATGATCTTTGCGTGTGCAAAATATGGGAAAGATAAGACGTATTCACCAAGATACAGGATGAAACATTTGTGACCTTTGACCCTAATTTACATACCCAAGATGTTGTCCGATCAAGTAGTTGTTATTTTATGAAATAATGTACGTGACATGAACTAAACATGTGCAAAATATGGGGGTGATAGGGGCGTTTTTTCTTGAGTTATTGCAAAGAAAGTTGCAGAAACATAGAAATATCTCAATACATCGAAGATAAGCTTTAATTTCAACCAAGTATTTTAACATCTTATGAAAAAACAAAGGGCAGGTAACGACAGCGCAAAGTCTCAGTTACAACATATTAAAATATGAGAAAAATTCACCCTAGGGTAAGGGAGCTAGTACTCGATAAAGACAATCATGTCAATTTTCACATCTAGAAAAATTCCCTCCCATAGAGATAACACGTCATAACGAAGAAACAGAAAGAAGTACATATGACCTTTTGACCCCACTTTGCACAGACAAGATGGCATCTGAGCAAAGAGTGGTTATTTTGTGAAATGATTCTTGTAACATGATCTTTGCGTGTGCAAAATATGGGAGAGATAGGACATGTATTCACTTAGATACAGGATGAACCATTTATGATCTTTGACCCTAATTTACATACCGAAGATTGTGTCCGATCAAGTAATTGTTATTTTATGAAATGATGTACGTAACATGAACTAAACATGTGCGAAATATTGGGTAGATAGGGCTTGTTTTTCTGGAGTTATTGCAAAAAAAGTTGCTAAAGGAAATTAATATGAAAATACATCGAAGATAAGCTTTAATTTCAACCAAGTTTTTCGACGTGATCCCGACAGCTCATGAAAAAATGAAGGACACAAAGACGATAGCCAAAAGTCTCAGCTACAACATATTAAAATCTGGGAGAAATTCCCCGAAGCATAAGTTAGCTAGTGCTCGATAAAGATAGTCATGTCAATTTTCATTTCCAGAAAAACTGCACTCCCATAGAGATAACACGTAAACTGGTCAAATTTTACAAGGATAGTTTCAATTCATTTTTACGAGGTGATGACGTCATCCAATCAAAATTTTGTAATTATAAATATGAAAGAACATTAAATAAGCTACAACATACTGAAATGTGGGTGGAAATCGGCAAAGGATAAGTGAGATACGCTCGAGTGAACTTGAATTTTGATGACGTCATTTTGAAAATTTACTTTTTTTACTTTATTAAGAAATTTGATATCTTTTAATCATTTTTTCAGTATCACCACCCAATGAAATGATATGTACAACTCATTAGCTTTCAAAATATGTAAAGAAAATGGGTGGTCACCGTCCATCCTGACGAGTAAAACCGGATTTAAAATTGGCGGTTTTTTGGCATAGTTGCACTGTATATCGCCATTGACGCGCGCGCGGAATTTCAAGTTTGACGGGCCCGTGTGACGTCATATTGAGTCGGATTGAATTGAAACTTGGTAGAACTATTCCTTGACATTTCAGACATCCGATCAAAGTGAAAAAACGGGAAATTTCTACTGTATATGAGCTGTGTGTGCGTATATGGGCGCGCGCGTACGCGTCCGTCCGATTTTTTCAATTTTTCAAAAAATGCTCCAAATGGTCTGAAACGTGTGCAAAAAAAAAAAATTTGAGCTCGATTGGAGCATACAAATATTTCAACGCGCGCGTACGCGCATGTTTTAAGGGTAAATATGAGTTTTGAGAATATGAGTATAATGCGCTTGACTTGAACTATATGTGACGTAAATTTGATTGAAAAATTCCATTCCAATAATGAGATGTGAATGAAAATGTGTTTTCATATAATGACGTCATAATGACGTCACGGTCGACTGATCACAACGATTTTACTAGATCTGTCGTCTTTGGGACACGATCCATATATGGTATAAATTTGACATTAATACGCAATGCACTTTCTGAGCTAACCTCTGCACAACTTTTGTCCAGAAACTAGACTCGGAATTTGTCAACATTGACGAATTAGGTGATCCGATCTATTGGGAAATCAATGATTTGAGTCCTGATCCCAATAGGCATGACCATACAGGTTTCATCTGTGTTGCGGGGACATTGGCCATGTGATGTTTGGAGTCTCATTTAGAAAAGGGAGTCAGACCTGCCATCTTTGGTACCGAATTCCGTATGCACTAACGAAGATACAGAATGATGTATATTTGACCTTTGACCCCATTTTGCACACCAAAGATGGCATCTGAGCAAAAAGTAGTTATTTTGTGAAATGATTCTTGTAAAATGGTCTTTGCGTGTGCAAAATATGGGAAAGATAGGACATGTATTCACCAAGATACAGGATGAAACATTTATGACCTTTGACCCTAATTTACATACCCAAGATGGTGTCCGATCAAGTAGTTGTAATTTTATGAAATAATGTTCGTGACATGAACTAAACATGTGCAAAATATGGGGGTGATAGAGGCTGTTTTTCTTGAGTTATTGCAAAGAAAGTTGCAGAAAGAAAGAAATATCTCAATATATACATCGAAGATGAGCTTTAATTTCAACCAAGTTTTTTAGCATGATCCAGACATCGTATGAAAAAACAAAAGGCACAATCTTGATAACGCAAAGTCTCAGCTACAACATATTAAAATCTGGGAGAAATTCACCTGGTGAGGACAGGCTCATGTTGATATTACAAGCTCTTCCCTAGGCACCTGCTTGAGCATACTTGGGGGAAGTTTCTAATGGCCTTACTGTAATTATTTCATACATGTATATCAATGTTGACTGCTTCTCAATGTATTAAAAGAGAAAAAAGCAAGCACTAACACTTCTGTGTATAAGATTGTTAGGTTTTTATGTGAAAGACATCACATTTCTAATCAAAGAATGTGTAGCAGTTATCATTATTTACCTTTGCCAACCCCAAGGTGTAAAAGCTCGACCAATAGCACCTGAATTACTATGCCCTTCAGAGATCAGCAGACTTTGATGACAATTCATTTCAAATAGGTATGCTGGCTGTAGCTATTTTCATTTTGTCTCACAAAATGTCGTAGGTGATTGCCTGTAAAGAATTTCCTTATGTTACTGGTACTTTGTTTTTTCTTCTGAAATTGTGCTTTAGCTCTAAGAAATACTCTTCTTCACATTTTTCAAACCTGCAGGTACTTGTAATGTTTTATCACATAGTGTATGACACAACTGTCAAATTTCTCACTAAAATTGTCCGTACAATTTTTTGTGTTTTTGAACCACCGTAGGCATAGATGTTCTTGTCAAGTGGAAGAGGGATGGTTCTATGAATCCTGTCAGCTCAAGTGACCTCTATCATGCTCAACGGACCAAACCGAAACAAGGTTCCTGCTTACATATGAGAAGTGAAAATGGCTGGTGGAAAGGGAGGGTGCTTCAAGTCTTCAACATGCCCATGGATGGACGTAGGATGTCAGATGACGAGGGCATTCCTCTTTCTGCCTGAGGTAATTCGAATACATAGTTACTGATTTGTTCTACATCAATAAGTTTATCAAGATATATTATGTCTTTTTTCATTTTAAAATGATGTAGAGATTTTTATGCATAGTATCATTTAGGTACAATGTACTTTCATTGCATTGCCATTTCAATATAAATGTTCAATTCTGTGTAATGAATAAAACAAATGTCGTAATTGCAGTTTGTAATGACTGTAGGATGCTGAAGACTGTTAGCTTTCCACTTCCTTTCTTTAAAAGTCTGATATTGATTATTACTTACAATTTATTATGTCAACGTCTCTTCTCAGTCCCAAAACAAAATCAATTACTGATAATTTGCTTTATGTGCATGTAATACACTGTAGATTCTAGTGTCCATGATAGATGTTAGCAAGTATATCTAGTATAAATCTTGTTGATTCTACCCTCAGGATGGTCACATAATTTTTTTCATTGATGCATTGTTTACAACTTCCCCAGCAGTATCGTTACTTGCGACAGCAGTAGCAGAGCCTCAACGTCGATTTGTGACAGCTGAATCCCCAGAAACATCAGCAGCACCGCTTGAAGAAGCAGCAGCAGCAGCAGCAGCAGGGGAGCCTGTACATACAGCCCTAGCAGCTGAGCCTCTAAGTACGACAACAGTGGTAGAGCCTCTACTTACAACTGTAGCAACTGAGCCTCTACTTACCACTGTAGCAGCAGAGCCTCTACTTGCAACTTTAGCATCTGCACTTCCAGGAACATTAGCAACACTGCTAGAAGCAGCAGCAGCAACAGAAGCAGAGCCTCTACAAACAACTGTGGTGTCCGCATTCTAAGAAACAACGCAGCAATGTTACCTTTGAAACTGAAGGTAATTCAACTGGAGTTGAGAAGTTCAGGGCATTGTATAACTGTTGTTTGTATTTCTTGCATTATCTGTCTGTGTGGTGCAAATTCCTAAAAAAGCAATTATGAGCCAAAACTTAATTTTCAAATAACAAATGTAAAATAATTTAAACATGTGATAAATACTTTGATTATCTTTTTTTTTTCTTTTATCCTTCACTCTTGTAAGAAAAAGTTTGTGGCAGGCAACCTGTAAAATTTAAAGAAAATAGTTTGTCTTCTGCAAACAATAGTTAAAAAAAAAAAACAGTAGATGAAGTAACAATTATTCAACCAGACTTGGCAGTTTCATCAAATTATGTATTTGTTTTCCTTGCATTAGGTGTACCTGATTTCAATTTGAAAGCAGACTAAGTCCTCCACTCTTATTTCAGATTACAAAGAATACTGAACCTTGCTGGATGATGGAAAACTGTTAAATCTCGAGAAAGCAATGTCCCTGTCAGACATTGAAGAACCGATTTTGATGGTAACCGGACACAGGAAAGCAATAGAAAACTGTTTGTGAAGTGTAAATGGAAGTACAGCATATTCATATTATGCTGTATGTATTCTATATTGCCCTCTATCTAGTCTTGTTGGTATACATCTGGTTGTATTTACATTATTATATGTAGTGCACTAACTGTTGACCAACTTTCCTAAAATAAAGACCTTTTAGGCAAACTATTGTACATGTTTCTTGTAAGGAAAGGAAAGGGAATTATTGGTGAATTTCTTGCTCATAGTGCCTTGTACAAATATAGACATGATGCATGATCAAGTTTGTAATACTTTCTGGTAATTATTTTATCTTCAGTGTTACATATTTGCTACATGCTTTCAATAATTTCAACACAGTTTCACACAAATCGACCAATTTTTATCACTTCGGGAGGACCTTATTCAAATATAAAAGAAACAATAGAAATAAAGTGTAGTGTTCCAGTATGTATTCCATTTATTGTCTCTTCATTGCAAATTTGGAAACTACTGCCATTGAGGCTTTTGAGGGAGTGGAAGATAGATGTCAGTGCAAAGCCAGAAGATTTTCATGTGGAAGAATATGTAGGTACTGACATCAGTTCTATTCCTGATAGATCTTCAGTTGTCATGAAAAAATTCATGGAATCTAAAACAGAATTGTCAAAAAAAAAAAAGCTGAACAGTGGGGAAGCCTACAAAAAGTCAGAAATATTTGTAGATGGTAGAACACATTTTAACCATCAAAGATGTGATTTAACACGTAACCATATCAATCTTTTGGCTATGATTGCCTCAGTGAAAATGGCAGAATGTCTATCAGACAATATTATCATGCCTTGAAAATTCTGGTCCTAGAAAGAGAATGGCTAGCCAGACATGTTATTAACATGTTGTCATGTTGTCCCCCATCCTAAGGACAGCAAAAAGAGACAAATGACGTACACTACTCTCCTCCCAGCAGTCCAGTAGTTGGCAGACTGTTAAAGTTATATACTCGTGTTTATAAACACATTGGGTATCACTTTCATTAATTCAACCCTGGGCAAAATTACCTTGTGAAGTGTGAGGAGAATGGTACACTTGATCATGTTATTGCACTATTTGTGACTAACACGCGTACTACTGTAATACATTAAAGTCAAGGAAATGCAGAACTTCTCACCAATTTACAGGTCAGATTACCTCGTGAAGTGTTGGGAGAATTTTGTATTTTGTACATGTTATTGCACCACTTTTATAGTGGTCAGAACACAATTCTGAAATGCAACAAATGCCTAACTTCTCATTCCAAGTGAGATTGCATAGTGATGTATCATGAAGAATGTCACATTTATTTTGTATCAATTGTAATTTAATGTATTGTAATAATAGTGTGCAATGTAATTATTGTGAGCTGTCGAAAATGCAAAAAAAAAAATCACTCTCTGAATTTACAGGTTATATCTGGAAGTTTGAGGAGAATGCTTTGTTTTGTAGTTACTGTATGTAATTATGAACACACATGTGGAATGGTGCGTTTTGAATTAATAAAATGCAGAATTCTTCACAAACTTGGGGACTGGTGAATAGAAAACAAAAAAAAAAGAACAAAAAAAAAAGAGGAGTGAGAGAGACACAGATACCTAGAATTGGGAGAACAAGGTGATTATGACTGCTTTGTAAGAGGGTATGTGTGTGTGTGTGTGTTTGTTCGAGTGTGTGTACTGGTATGTGCATGTATAGTGTGTGTTTGTGTATGTTTGTGTTTGCATGGGTGTAATTATATTCTCTCAATAATGAATTTACACTTTTTTATAGACAGTGACTACCAGGTGCACTTTTAGTACTCATCCAGTAGTCAATAAAAACCCATTGCACAGTTTGATAACATTACTGGCATCAACAATTAATGTGTCAGAAAGTAGGTTGTGTGTGTGGGTTCGAGTGTGTTTACTGGTATATGTGCGTGTATGTGTGTTTGTGTATGTTTGTGTTTGTATGGGTGTAATTATATTCTCTCAATACTGATAATGACTTAACACTTGTAATATTTATAGATAGTGACAGGGCTACCAACATTTGAAACTTATAGTTGAGAGTGAGACTGCCATAGGCCAATGCTATGATTTAGGAGGCAAAATGAGTGAGATCAATAGAAATGCATGCAAATGAAATAAAGTTTTAGAGTGAGAAAGGACCAAAATGAGTGAGTCTCACTCTCGATGAGTGAGAGTTGGCAGCCCTGCAGTGACTACCAGGCACACTTTAATAGAACGGTACTCATCCAATCAAAAACCCATTGCACAGTTTGATAACATTACTCGCATCAACAATTAATGTGTAAAAGTACAGGTAGGTTGTATAGTTTGAGAAAATAACTGTGGTGTTTGTTACACTTTCCTAATATCCATGATTATGATACAACTAACACGAATGAACATGAATGAACATGAATGAATCACAATCCCACTACCTAGAGCGGCGAATGTATACATTACACTGTGCGCGTACCACCTAAGCGTGTGGAATGTGTGATGATACGCGCCATTTTATGTTACATTTGCCGGTTCGTAATGCGCACTCGCTACGTCCACACGTATTGAGCATGGACTTTACGAACCGGCAAATGTAAACATTTGCCGGTTCGTAATGCCCTCTCTTTAGTACGCGATATACGTAAAACGCTGAAATGGGGGGTTTTACGAACCGGCAAACGCACTTTGCATCACTACCACAGAGCCCCAGGTGCAGCTACAAAATAATATTTAGTATCAAACAAAGCAGAAAATTCCGCTTTCATCACTCTCTTAATATCATCATCAATGTGCGGTAATAAGACACGTTTTTATACGTTTAAAGAAGTCCCGATTCTTTAAACGCGATTATCTCGTAATCGTGTTTCCGCGCAAATTCGAACATTCGCCGGTTCGTAATGCGACCGACGAATTGTTCACTTATCATGATTTAAATGTCAAATTTAAATGAAGAGTATTAAATTCTCTGAATGATAATACCAATCATCACACGGAATTTATACTAATCTTCATATCAATTTTGAGGTCAGGGTAGTAGTTTTTGCAGCGCGCTGCTGGGATGGGGGGGGGGGGGCGAGCAGAAAAAAAAAAAACATTGGTTCACGTAGGAGTACAGTACAGTACTAGTATACAATTCGGGTATACGGTGCACGTTTTCGATCGAGGGCATGCGAATAGCTTGAATCGAACAATAGGATTTCGTAATACCGGGTCCCTGTTTAAAATTGATTATATACTAGTAGTTGATTTCAACTGTAAGTCTATAGGCCAGGGAATTTAGGCTGAATTTGGGGGTCAACTGGCAACTATCGTATAACAAACAAATTTTGTATTTGAAAGTATATGTCTTAACAAACTTACCAGTAAAATTTACCCAGAAGTTCTGCTTCGGAACATGCCGAAATGACGTCATCAACATGGCCACCCCACAAACCAGATAAATGAATGGGAATTTTAGGATACCTCAAGTGTTCATTATACAACTGACATTAATCATGAGATAAGTTTCTAGTGTATGTATTTCTTATTTCCTACCTTTCTTCAAACAAAATTGGGCCCATTTGTGACCTCTTTTTCAAAAAATCTGAGCCCAAATTAGGTCATTTCTATGGCAACTTTATGCTAAAAACAATGTTTTTCTCAAACAAAAAAAAAAATGCAACAACTTCTCAACGATAAAACACCATTTTAGATTTACATAAGTATGTAAATTCATAGCTATTTAATTGACTGGAGTTGAGACCTAACCTGTTAGAGACCATACGCTACCATGGTTACACTCAAACTTGCCTGTAGCCATTATAACACAGCTGTCCAGAGATCACAATTTTCATTATTAGTGGTGTATTACATATATTCCATCCCAGTAGCTGGATTTTTTGTTTTTTGTTTTGCATTTGGCACAAGCTGACATTTCGTTCAAGTCAATTAGGCACAGAACATAGATTAAGTCAATTTCTCATAAAATGAGACCCTCCTCCACCTCCGCCCCCAATCCCAATAAAAATGGTTAGTTCATGCCTTTTCCTTTCTTGCAGTCCTGTAGGGTGTTTCAACAAACTTTTCATTGGTTTCAGTTTCACTTCACTGCATGGTTTCAGTCTCGCTATCTCCCTTTTCTGATTGGTATGTTTCAGTCACGAGGACTTGCTAAGTGAAACTGAAAACACTAAGTGGCACTGATCTCACTGCAATCAATGTTGGTGAAACGGGTCTTGCATGAACTTCTGTACGATACCAGAGCAAGCTCACTATACTCGATGGACTACTACAACAAATACTGTACTTCTGAAAGAAATGAAGCACTGTTAACAGACACTGGATACACATTTTGTCATAGATAAAATTAGTCCAGTCAAAATAGGGTTTCACGCAACACTAATTGCAACAGTAGGAATTCCACTGCAGTGCTACTTGTTATGGACTCCTAAACACCATACTAAAAGTCCCAAGAAACCCAGTGGGGCAAAGTGGCTAAATTTCCATAATACGCAAATTAGCTCCCATTATGATAATAATACAGTGTTTCCATGAAAACTTCCTAGTTTTCAGATTGGAACACCGAAAGTGTTGAAACCTATGTTTACAATGTCACTAGTGCGATGCAAACATTTCACCATGTATGGTTGGACCTACTACTCATCGACCGCCTAACGTTTATTTACTTCATAAGAATATTTAACAATGAAATTCACGTAAAAAACTTGACCTACGTGATTGAGAAAATCCAGCACTATCGAATGCCGTTGTTTCCTTTTCGATTCGAAGTTTTAGTGCAAAAATATCGCCGTCGAAGTTGCGTGGCCTCGTTTCAGCTCCCCGCGGTAAAGCTCCTTATTGAGATCGACCGCTGTTTTTGCATTGACAATGCACGCAAACGGAGTTGTATTGAACACCGTGTTGTACGAAGCTTTTTAGAAACTTCCATAGACATTACATTACGATTCGGTGAAAATATTCATTCAAAATTTTGTCCTTGATTAAAACCATTCATGAACAGTGATTTTCGCGTTTTCCCACACCATCCTCATCAACGGTCAAAGCCAATCAATTTGTATGTGCTCTGCGCGCAGTGTCAAAGTGCGTACTAAGCGTTCTGTGCGCCAATGTATAATACGCGGTCGGTTTCAAAAAGGGTGGTCGATATATGTAGTAGGGCTACCATACATAGTCTGGGCCTCATTTGCATAACATGCAAAGGGTTCCGAGTCAACGGAATATTCTAATGCATTAAAGTGCCCGATATGAGCATATCAAGAGTGTTCAAATATGATATTTCAGTTTCTCTTCACCAAAAACAAAGTTTACAGCATTAGTAAACTAGCATGAATTATTATTATAAGATTAGAGTTTGTTATCAGACAGATAATGGTAGCTTATCCATTAATATTACGTAGAATCAAAGTACGAAATTAAACGAGTGTCAGCATCTATAATTTGTCTATACGGTAATTTTGTAATGAATGAACTCTATTTAGAGGGTGGTTTGTTCGAATCTTGATGATTCAGCTCTTGCATCCTTGAGGGTTTTGAGATATTGAAGATGACACAGTCAAAAGAAACCCTGTGGGTAGTGCCCAAAGTCACCCCAGTCGGTATTATCCCCATGACCATTAATTTACAAAACATGCATCAACCAACACGATTTCCGTTGTTCTAAGCGTACAAGATTTTATTCTAAAGTCGTTTCGCCGTCTAGCAAAGACTTTTATATTTCCATGAAATACAACTGGCATTGACAGCGGAGACATTTTTCTACAATGTGTATATCTTTAAAAAGTGGTGCACAGTCAAAGCGGCTCGCATGCAGGGAGGTACCCGAATTTATCCCTATACCCTCACGGCCCGGTACAAAACATATACACACGTGAATACAGCTGTTTGCAGCGAAAAAACAAACCAAAAAAAAAAAAACTCTGTGCATAACGTCCCATTCATTTCATTTCCATTAAAATTCAGTGGAAGTTCTAGAAGAATTGTTGTTCTACAATATCTATAAGGTGAAAATGGTTCACATACGAAGACAACCACGTGGAGGGTACCCAAAATTACCCCACCCAAAGACAGTCTAAGACATGCAATAATCATGTACCAGCGCAAATACATGAATATGTTCTATGGGTATGGTAGGGGTCCAACCCACCGACCGGGTCCATAACGACCGACCGCGCATTATAATGGCATTGCGCGTACAGAAAGAAAATGTACGCATGGGACTACGCGCAACGGTGTTCGATTCTTCACTGGGCTACGCTACCGAGTAAAATGTGGCGAAAACAACTAAGTATTCCCTCTAAATTACCGAAATTTAGCAAAATCGAATAAGGTTTATCGTGTAACTACATATAACTAGGCCTACCTTTGCTGACTCGTTGTTAGATGTAGAGTATCCTTCCGTAATAAATTTGACGATTTTGACCGCAAAATTGTCACCGCCGCTTGTACGATCGTGCACACACGTTACACATACACATGACATTAACATTTTGTCGCCCGCTACGACCGTACGAGTTGATGCAGAAACGAGAAATGAATGTGAAAAAACAAACCGACTCATCTAATTTATTTCAATTACGATGAAAAGTTTCCTAATGAAAATCAAGTCAAATTTCATCAAACAGTCCTTCAAAAGTAATATCGAAGGATTCAAAATATATTCAAATATTATTGGGGAAAAAATTACGACTAGAAAAAAACAGCAGCTTGTCGAAAAAACGCGTTTAAGTACGCTTTATACGTATTGTCAATAGAGGGCGGGGTGGTCGGTCGATATCTGCCCGGCAACTGAGTGCGGAAAAAATGACACCCCACGCGTTCGAAGCCGCCATCTAGAGCGCGTACCTCAGATCGCATTTTCAGTGCGCGCTTGTGAATCCGGATTATTTTCTCCACACGTGAGTAAAATTTCAGGCAAATTGTGAGATTTTTCACGTTTCTATTGATAGAAAAACGTTAGGTGTCCGATATTATGAACACCCAACCATACATGCCTTTAAACAGTCCTTCTGGTCCTCGAGCAAAGAAACTTTTATTAATGAAATTCAATGGAGTCAACAGACGATATATTGCTCTGCAATTTTTACTTACACTGACATAGTTAAAGTGGTTATCATTCGAAGGGAGCCTACTATATGGGAAGTGCACACATTAATTGCCTCACATATACATGACCTTTGTAACGCAAATATCAACGCAATAATAGTACATGTATATACAGTCGTTCCAAAAGTGCATGTCTCAAAAAAGGTCGTTCCTTGAGTTTTAGGACTATCACTTGAGTTTTGTGATTATGTATAATTATCGTATGGTGCTATACATAGGCGTACCCAGTATTTTTTAGAGGAGGTGTTTAAGATTAGCTATTCTTCATTTTAACTGAAAATAATTGATTGACAGGAGAAGCGGGAACGCTTTGGAAGTGTGGTGGAGGGAGGGGGTGGGAAGCGGGAAGAAGCTCAAAGGAGTTTTGCCAATGAGCCTGAAATATGGTAATAACAACGATAATAACGACAATAACAATTATGATAATAATGAATTCAATCAATTCATCGTTTATTGTCCATATGGGTATTCGTTCTCTTTACATGTAACTCAATGGAAATTACACATTCAGAAGATACAGAGACATGCAGACATAAAAATAAAACATGCAAATATATGAAAGTGACATTAACAGGAAACAAGGAAAAGGAAATGTCAGATTTAATTATTTCATATCTATCTTAACTATTTCTGTCATTCTGTTTAGTATTATTATTATTATTATTATTATTATTATTATTATCATTATTATTATTATCATCATAATTATTTTTATTATGATTATTATTATCATTATCAATCATTATCATTATTATTATTGTATTGTATAGTGTTCGTAGTGATCTCATCTGAAATTTCATTGTTAACTTTACTTCTCTTTTTTCACGGTATAGAAGTGTGATTTCGTCACCAAAATTCACTATAAGCCTATCAGATAATTCCATCACCTATAGGCTATCAGCCGAATATGACTGTTTGGGCACTTCGCTTGCCGTCCGTAACCATTCTGCGAGCGAGCGACCGACAAGAAACTTTAAACTTTAAACAAGAAACTTTAACTTTCTTGAAAACGTAGATTCGTCATCAAAATACAATAATAGATTTTTATTGAGTACATCGTCATGCCGCATTCGAGGATAGTTACCCAAATATTATGATATTCAGGCATCACGCTACTAGAAACCATCTTGTTCCTAGATTCTACGAGCGATAAGAATTGGAATTTTGTATACTGAGAACAGGTTCTAGTGTATGGTTTCTCCATTCTCATGATGGTGTATATTTTATCGGCATCTTCCGTTCTCATAGTGGGTATGATAGGAATAGGCTATTGGTCACAGGCCATTATCCACTGAAATTCATCTATTTTAGGTCAGCCTCCGCCCGATTCCTTGCAGTTATATCATATACTAAAATTCTTTAAGTAAAAGAATAATATGACATTAGATAGAGACACAAGATACAAACCAATTCCCTTTTATAAGAATAGTAATCATTAATATAACCTGCATTGCTTAAGATACTTAAAATGCGAGTGAGCGAAGGGAGCGAACGCTTCCAGGTATTTCTCTTCAAATTTCTTTTTGTTTGCTCTTCTTTCCTTTCTCTTTCCTTTTCTTTTCCTTTCTTTTCCTTTCCTACTTTCGTAAATGTTTTGTTGTTTTTGTTGTTTTTTTTTACCAGCCAATTTAAGGGGACATGTGCCCCCCATGCCCCTTCCCGTAGTTAGGCCAATGCGACTCATGGGCAATATGAACTAGAAGGGCCGTCGAAGGCGGCAAACCCACGTCTCTACAGGGCCAGAGCCCTGTTGTTATGAAGGAAATTTAGCTTGATTCTTTTTCTTACGAGTTACATTGAATTTTGCATGAATTTCTCAGCATGTATAAACACCGATTACTCAGTGTGTTTTGAGTAAGCCATGATATATATATATAAAAAAAAAAAAAAAACATCATGGGCTTTACATACTCGGATGGGGATCGAACAAACGACCTCCTGATTACTAGACAGGCGTCATATCCACTAGACTACCGAGCTTTCGCCCGATAGCCAGTGTTGGTCCGAATCCCTTAATAGCAGCGAGTACTGCATATTTTTATTCAAATTAATAACTAGACGCAAGAATCATTAATTTAAAAAGAGCCAGATTAATTCAGACATAGTAGAATAATGCAATAAGGCAACAGCTTACTCAGGTAACCCACAATGCGTGTTTTTTGTCCGTACCTAACTCACGGGCGTCACGGGGGGGGGGGGGGGGAGGAGGTGCGTTGGGTGCGAACGCACCCCCCCCCCCCTTCAGCCCCTTAAAAAAAAAAAAAAAAAAAAAAAAACAGTCTACGAGCGACCTCAACGTCGGACGCTAAATAATATATTTTTTTTTTTTTTTAATTTTGCACCAGGGGCAACAAATTCGTGGGCAAACACAATTCGCACCCCTGGCTCTGGCAGCACTGATTTTATACAATCCCATATCTACTACACATACAGTCTTTACTATTTATCGACCGTACTGTACATCCGTATGGTACGGAGCACGTACACGTTTGCATGTACGTGTGCTACTTACAAGTATGTAGGGTCTGTGTACGTTACTTCTGACCAATCCACGTTGCCAGCCCAAGTGCGAGCCTTAGCCTAATTTAAAAAAAAAAAATGGAGGGGTAAGTATATCATTTTGCCTACCCCCCTCCATAATTCCAGAGACGAGAAGATTTCCTTCTTACCTTTTTTTTTTTTGACAGAAAAAAAGTTACCCCCATAAAAATATTGAAGAAGCAAGCATATTATAATTTTGCCCCATCAAACATTAATAAATGAGAAGATTTTCTTGCTTTTGAAAGAAAAAAAAAATGTTTTATTGCCCCCATAAAAATATTGGAAGGCAAGCGCACCATTTGCCCCACCTCACATAATCATAATTCCCGCAATGAAAAGAAATTTTTGCTTTTTTGTTAGAAATCTGTCCAATTATTTCACCCAAAAGCAGCAAAACCATCCGCTGGTTAAAAAAAAGACTTACCAAAATGGTAATTCAAGGGTTAGTAAACTGCTTTTGAAATCGACATGAAAGGGTGATCAAGAAATAAGATATTTTTCTATGATTTCTTTTAACCATAATTCAAAAGGTATATAGTGTGAAACATTGTTCAAAAAGCCCGGAGCCGACAAAAGATTGTGATTCAGCGTGATTCCTGGTTGGCATTCTGCATTATAAGCAGGATGTGCGCAGTGTAATCAGAACATCTGAACGGCAAAAGAGTCGGTGCAATGTTGCGCAATGTGATGTAGAATGTACACCTTTGTACCTTACACTTCGTTATATCACAGCTAGATCATTGATTTTGCAGTGTTGCTTTACATACTAGTCTATATAAAAATGTCTTGCATTGGCAATAAAAAGACTTGACCTGGGCTAACCTTTTCGATGTATACATACACACAAACAAACACGCACAATTAGGGGATGCTCTAAAGTGCAGATTTTGGACATCCTTCCCCCGCTTGGTCACTTCGACGCCCCCTCGCTGGTCATACCTCCCCCAATCATAAACACAAACCGACACCCTTGACTACAAGTGGCGGATCCAGGAGGGGGGGGGGGGGCGCACCGGGCGTCCCCCCCCCCCCACTTTATTTCCAAAGCGAAAAAGTATAGCTACAAACGGCAGTTTTTGGACTGTAAAATGTCAAAATTTTCAAGCTCTCCCGCTCCGCTTCGCTCGCATTTAGTCGTAATGCCATTCTCCTGAAGTTCCTGCCAGTAATTGCCAGCAGTTGCGCCCATGTTCGCCCCGCCCCTTTATTTCCAAAGCGAAAAAATATAGCTACAAACGGCAGATTTTGGACTGTAAAATGTCAAAATTTTCAAGCTTGCTCGCTCGCATTTAATTGTTATGCCATTCTCCTGATGTTGCTGCCAGTAATTGCCGGCAGTTGCGCCCGGTGTGCCCGGTGCGCCTCCTTCCTTTATTTCGAAAGCGAAAATATAGCTACAAACGGCAGTTTTTGGACTGTAAAATGTCAAAATTTTCAAGCTCGCTCTCTTCGCTCGCTCGCATTTAATCGTTATGCCATTCACCTGATGTTGCTGCTAGTAATTGCCAGCAGTTGTGCGCGGGCACTTCCACACCCTCCCCCCCCCCCCCGCTCACTCCCTCGCATACTCAACCCCCCCCCCCCCAGATGAAATCCTAGCTACGCCGGTGCCTTTTCCCACTTGGTTCCCCTTAAAAAACACTTAAAGTTGGGGGATTGAGAGCTTCCTATATATTCCAAATGTCTGTCCAAAAAATCGCTGCATTTAGTGTCAAAACGCACCCCCCTTGAAAAAAAAAACTGGTGACGCCCCTCGAGTGCGACGTGCGTAAATGTTTGGGACGAACATCTTCGGACATCTTGACTTTTGAGCATGTAGCTGACCGGTATTGACCTACAAAGGTACGTGAAAATTGCTGTTAGTTTTCTACCCATTTTATAAATTAAATAATACACAGGTTTGAGTTCGTGACGTTAGTGGAGATCCAGCTACTCACTCTCGGGTATTACAATTTAGTGCAACATGCACTCGGCTTCGCCTCGTGCATGTTTCATACTAGTCTAGCGGGCGACGTATTTTTAGCCTGAATCAGTCCTTGATTGGCAGTCAATAGAGGGCGCGACGATGTGGAAGTCAAGTTGACTAAAAATACGTCTAGCAAGAAACCTCCGAATAGAGGCGTGGAACAGGGCGTGGCATGACTGTCACAGTTGCCAGTCTTCAATATCCAGGTTTCGTTGGCTGAGCACCAATGTCAATCAAACCATATTGCAGAACCCAAAGGAGTTCTAGTCTACTCTCCTAGGTATAATGCATATTGTCTTTCAGTGAAAACACAATTTCCCTGTCTCTTTCACACTATCATAGTATTTTGCCATTCTTTCCCATTCATTTTGATGTGTATAACATCTTACCTTACTTCAAATAAGAGAATGATAGCAGTAAATGACCACATGCATTTGAAAATTCATGAGGGTTCTGCACATGGAAACTACTCCAAAATTACTGCCGAATGCAAACCTCTCACTGTTGTTGTAAAGTCTACGAGATATTCACTGTCATTGTCAGTTTTGAAAGTGTGATTTATGAATTTTTCCCATTGGCATTTCTTTATTCTAAAATACTTTATATTATTTTCATATCAAATCTATTAAGATAGTTGCTCAACATCAATTAAATCTGCCATCGAGATAGCTAATCACTATTGCCAAGCACATCTACATTAAACAGGCATTTCGTGGGTGATCACACTGTCATGGGATAATCCGTCCGTGTTACATTTTCTGTGAAAGGAGAAAGAAAGGACCTGCGACACAAAAGGATTCCTGTAAAGCCAAAGTGTCTGGGAAATATGGTGCATTCTTTGCAATCATGAAATTACGAGACGCCAGTCTCACAGAAGACTTGTAAGTACTGATTAACATTTTCAACTCAAATGTAGATAAGGACATCTCTCCTGGCAATTCGAAATGCATGCCTATGTAGAAAATGTGAAGCTGAAAAAATGAAATAACATTAACGAGCTAACCTATGTGGATGGTGTACATACACACAGCACACACACACAATAGGCAGAAACACGATATGTTACGAAACTAGAGCACAACGCACAAAATCCATGACCACGTCAAAAGCGCCAGAAAAGACCCATGTGGCTCAAATGAAGTGTCTGATACCATTTTCAAGAGAAACATCTCGTTTAGAAGAAACCCATGAATTGTTTATTACGTATATTATACAAATTAGTTTAGATCTGTCTGAGATAAACACTGTCTGCCTTTTATGCCAAGATTCTAGAATTGTGAATTAAGAATTGTGTTCCTTGATGTCCTTTCCGAAGTTGTTCGAAGGATCGTTGATCCGAAGACAAAATAGGGTTCGTAATTCCGATGATGAAGTAAACTAAGCTGTCTGTAGTGAAAAAATGTGGCGATATAACAAAGTAGTAGGATATTACGCAGTGAAAATTGAACAAAAACATGCACAATTCCCCCCGCACACACACACACACGGATACACACACGCACACGTACTTAAAAACATACAAACACTACCGATACATACACTCACTGGCGAAAGGAATACGATCGTAATTTGTAAATTGTATTATTAATAAAAAAAAATAGGTACTTTTTTTCCTCTCCTCTGTATACTCATAATCAGGACGAGCCATATGTGACGAAGAAACAATAATTGCACTAAGAGGCCACTTACAACAAAACAAAACAAAACAAAACACACACACCCACACACACATAGACACACACACATAGAAATGCCGCTATGACGACTGGTATGTTTCCGCCATAACGCATGGTTCACCTTGTAGGTTTATAGTACAATGTCTTGACGTGTGATGACAGTTTCACATAATACTTATCAGAAAAATATTAAAATGACAGGTTTGTCACAAATGTGCTGAATGCTCACTTTCGTTAAAGTAGGTTTAATTGGGTGAATGACTATATTGTCTAAAAGTGCGTGTATTTGAAGATTTGAGGATTTTTACTTAACTTTTGACCCTTTCATAAGTTAAGGGAAGAAGTGAAATTTAGTACTTTCACTAGACCTTGAACCTTTTGACCTTTGACCTCATGGCAAGGTACTTCCAAAAGAATCTCATTGGGTAATACTTGCATACATTAAGTTTAAAGAAAAATTCTGCAAGCATCGCATCTAGATAAGAAGAAAATAGTGAAATTTGGAGTATTTGACCTTGACCTTTGATCCATGACCCATGCATTCCCTATATAATCACTGCCAGTCAGTGCATGCATATGTACTAAGTTCCATGAAGATATTTTGAACTATTTGTGAGATATGTGAGATTTGTGAGATAGTAACACTTATTTGATTTGATCTTTCTTCGTTTTAATCGGATCCCCCAGTTATAGTATGGTCTAAAAAATGTCTGTACTTATGATTCCCCTGATCTGATTTTATCACGGGACCTGCGGCTCTATATAAGCTTGCTTTCCCGCAGGCCCCATCATATTTTTCGCGTTATATTCTCAGTTTAACTCGCATATTTATATACAGATCTTATGTATACCAAGACAAACTTTGAACATTCCGGTGAAGTTCTATTTTGTACTGTGTTCTGTATAAATTTCGTATCAATTTACTTTATATTGTGATATATGTGAGAAATATGAAAATAAATTGAAATGAATGAAATGAAATATGGAGAGAAACTAAAATTCAACATTTTCACTTGAACTTTGACCTTTGACCTCACGACACAAAACTCTCTCTGGAGAATCTTCATTTGGTATAGTTCATGTATACACAAAGTTTCAAGAAATACCTTCAGGCATTGCGTAGATATGGGGGAAACAGTGAAATTTTGGACATTTGACCTTTTTGACCTTTTGACTTTGAGCATGTGTGCCCAAAAGTTGACAGTTCATAGGCATAACGTCACCAACTCATACATATACATGGCTGCCAAGTTTCATTAAAGGCATAATTTACCATTTGCAGATGAAAAAATAACCTAGCATTAGTGCTTTAAATAGTTCTAGAATGTGAGTTAGGGATAGAAACAACGACAGTAAAAATTTGAATCAGTAAAATCGAAGTTAAGTACTGTTAAATATACGAAACGTGAACAGTAGTTATAATAGAAATGTTTCCAGACTTTAGGAGAATTTTCCGAAGAATAATGTTTCCCAGAATATGGCGAAATAAAGGATTATTGTCATACCTCCAAGGATGTACGGTTTTGAATAGGTAATGATAAGAAATAATCTCCATTCGATAAATCATTTCATCAACGCTCAGAATTGACAGTTCCCATTGGGTAGCAGAAGGTCTTGCAGCTTTAGACTTTCGAGAGCAGGCCGGCAAGGATGACGAAAGCAGTTTCGCCCTTTATATTGGTGCACTAACATTTATATCAGATTTCCACTCTTCCTAATGAGCGATGGTAACAAATAACCTCGAATTAACATGAAATTTATGTTACGGATCTGACGTCACCGTTTTCACCTTTTTCGTGTCTCATGCATTTGATTCCTCTCACCCATAACACAAGTCTCTTGGTGGAAACTTCGTGATATCGCTCATTGAGAACGTGCAATAATTAGCTGGTATATGCAAGTTATATTACTTGAGCATTGTTCTAGACCAAATCAATGTCGTAAAAGTATACTTTTGGGATCTTACCCTGTTTGAACTCAAACCCTGCACATAAGGCTGACAAAATCAGTTTCATCCAGAATATTGCTGTAATAAAGGGTCTATAGACCATTTCGATATTCCGAAAATGAAATAAGGCTCATAATTCCTAAAGTTTGTTGATGGCCTGAAAATGAAATTGCGTTCGTTTTCTCGAAGGTTCGTTAATACGAAAATGAAACAAGGTCCTGTTTCCAGTGATTCATTAATTCAACATGTAATAAGGTTTGTTAATCCCAGCATGAATCAAGCTTCGTCAATCCAACAATGAAGGTTCGTTAATCCGAACACTATTTCTATTCGTGGAGAAGCTGGTACTGTCGAGAAGAGGGATGGTCATCGTTTCTGTAGATTAGTTATAATGATGGAAAGGGGTGATAATGATCAAGGGTGCACACAGTATTCTTTCAGAGGGTATCATCAGTACACGCATGCATGACTTTTTTTTTTTTGGGGGGGGGGGGCCCTAAGGTGGCCTCTTGTAATATTTGTTCTACGTCATGCATGGCCCATCATAATGATGCCATAGATGACTATGGGAGCATACGGCGGAGAGGGAGAAATTGTTCATGTTTCCATGAAAAATGCAATTTGCAAATTGTACGATTGCATTCCAGTTCGCCAGTGAGTGTATTGGGGAGTTTGTGTATTTTCCACATTCCTCTCTCTCTCTCTCTCTCTCTCTGTGTTCTCGTTCAATTTTCATTGCGTAATAGGCCTATCATACCTTTTGTTACGTTCAAATTAATTCAAGTTTTATTTCATTTTTTCGAAAAGAAAAAAAAACATTTCACTTTTTTGCTAACAGAAAATAAGGTTGCATAATCAAAACAAAGTAAATTGAGAAATATAATTGTGGAACCTTGGAGTAACTATAACAACATATTACAGTCTTTTGTCTCTAAAACAAGTTCACTTCATTTTCGGAATTTGAACTTTATTTCGTTGTCGAATTACCGATCCTTCGAATACTTTCGACAAAGAAAATGAAAGAACACAGTATTAATAAAATCATGTCGAGAAAGATGGGAAAAGTTTATTTCTGACAGATCTAAACAAAAATGTCTCTACGTAATCAACGATAGCTTTCCTCTAAACGAGATATTTCTGGTGAAAAAGGTGCCAAACGCTTCAGTTGAGCTACACTGATCTTGACGGGTGCTTTGGACTCACTTTCCCAACATGTCGTTTTTTTGTGCATCATCCACAAACTTGTTGGTGTTACTCAATCTAGCTTCACGTTTTTCTGCATAAGCATGCATTCCGAATGGACAAAAAGAGATGTCCTCATCTCCATAATTATTTGTGTAGAGAATGTCAATCAGCATCGACTTCCCTTCACAAGTACACCTGTACCGCCATCTCAGACTGGCGTCTCGTAATTACGGATTGCAAAGAATGCACTATGTTTCCCCGGGCCTTTGGCTTTGCAGGAATCCTTTTGTGTCGCAGATCTTCTCTTTTACCTTTCACAGGAAATGTTAATGTACCACGGACGGATTTTCCTATGACAGTGTGATCACCCACGAAATGTCTGTTTAATGTAGATGGTGCTTGTCAATAGAGATTGTTATCTTGGCGGCATACTTAATATATATTTGTCAAATATCTTAGTAGATTTAATATGAAAATATAAAGTACTTTAAAGTGAAAAACATACCAAAACATAACAATGGGAAAATTCATAAATCACATTTTCAAAACCGACAATGACAGTGAATATCTCGTAGACTTTACAACAACAGTGAAAGGTTTGCATTCGGCAGTAATTTTGGAGTAGTTTCCATGTGCAGAACCCTCATGAATTTTCAAATGCATGTGGTCATTGACTGCTATCATTCTCTTATTTGAAGTAAGGTAAGATGTTATACACATCAAAATGAATGGGAAAGAATGGCAAAATACTATGATAGTGTGAAAGAGACAGGGAAATTCTATTTTCACTGAAAGACAATATGTATTATACCTAGGAGAGAAGACTAGAATTCCTTTGGGTTCTGCAATGTGTTTTGATTGACATTGGTGCTCAGCCAATGAAAGTTCGATATTGAAGACTGGCAACTGTCGTGCCACGCCCGCTTCCACGCCTCTATTCGGAGGTTTCTTGCTAGACGTATTTTTAGTCAACTTGACTTCCACATCGTCGCGCCCTCTATTGACTGCCAATCAAGGACTGATTCAGGCTAAAAATACGTCGCCCGCTAGACTAGTTTCATACCCTCGAGCGCGCTACATCTCCACTAACGCACTCTCACCTGTGTATTATTCGTATACTGTACACGAGTTCTTTAGTGCGTATAATATTATGTAACTCCATAATGTATCATCATCCACACAAACATTAAGATAAAACAAGGGAGAGAGAGAGAGAGAGAGAGATAGAAAATGAACACAAAAAGAAAGGAAAGGCGGAATTCAAAACGGAAATAAAAGCGGTAAAGACAGCTTTTGTTTCATTTGTCAACATCTAAACATTGCTGAAGAGGGGTGTTGAACAGCTCAAACACCTACCTTTTGCCCAAGGGAGGTGTTTGAACACCTGAAACACCCCCCCCCCCCCGGTACGCCCCAGGTGCTATAATCATTGTACATTCTTCTCATTCGACATAATTGTACGCACCTCATTTTCTGTTACAAAGAAAGTGACGTCTATCTGTTCTTGTCGAAAAATGAAATAAAAATTGAATTGAATTCTATTGAATTGGATTCCTACCATATCAAGACACTTTTTTTTTCCTATAAAAATTGCCGGGGTAGAGATAAAATAACAACATTGATCCTCAATATCTATGCAGTCCAAAGGGTTCACTTGCAGAGACCACCTTGTGGGAGGTGCTCAAAGTAACCCCATGCATCCTAAAGGCAATGAAAAACATGTAGTATACAACCGCGAAAAATGGTCCATGGTTACATGCCTCTGTGTAGCACATACGCTTTTATTTTTGTAAAATGCAATTAAGGTGATATAGGAGACGTTGCTTTAGAATATCTATTTTGTCGAGCCCTTGGGAAGTGCCCAGATCACCCCTGCCCTGACGGTCGTGGTCCCAAAACAGATTAACAAAACATACATTATAATTATGCCAAAGCAAACTCACTTGTACATGCATGTAAAGTCGTTTTGCCGAGTGGTAAATAAAGACACTTTACTTTTCATGGTTTTTAAATGGTATAGAGACACTGCTTTACAATCACCAAATAGTTAAAGGGGTGCACATTCAAAGGCAACCCAGTGGGATTTGTTCAAAACCATCCAACCCCCAGGGGTTGTTCAATTTACCATGCCTTCACCATTGTCGTTACGGTTGTACAGCAATTGCCCTTGTTTGTTCATTTTCCATCTGACAAGATGGCTCGATAGCCCATATTCAGCTACGTTAAGCCGGTCTTCCATGGGGTCCAGTTGGATGTGAGGTAGGACCACTTCACCGGGTTAAACACCATGCTCTTTGCGATGAATGAATGAAGCGGGATCTTTTACGTGCATGAGTTGTTGCTCTCTCATACACGGGACCTCCATTTTATGGCCCATTCTCAGTAAAAGCGTTCAAATACGGAATTTTGGTGTCGCCGACATTCCATGACAGTTTGCGGTTCCCTGAAACCTATTAGATACTATCTAAATGTTTATAATATATCACGAGGACCTTATTTGTTAAAAATAAACACGATCAAATGCGGTTGTCTGCCTTTTTGTATAAAATTTTGCTGTTAAACTTCGTTAAGACCCCCAAAACGCAGTGTCGCCGGCTATTTTAGAATTATGTTTTATTGCTCCTCTCCGTCAACAAACACACTTTCCAAATATCATTTTCATGGACGATGAGCACATCATATGTGCTAATCACAATACTCGAAAAGTTCCAAAATTTTCATTGACTTCTTTTTTATAGCCTTTTGAAACCTGTTACCAGTTTCTTTAGTGTTACAGCATTGCGAAAATAACAAGACTATGCAATGACCCTGTGTATATGAAACCCTCGAGGATATACTTCGTACATTGCAAGTACTTAGATTTTTTGTGCAACAGCTATTTATTGAGAATACGGTACAATGTTTGAAATGTCGGTTTTCTACATTTTTATTTGGACAGATACGTTACATACATTTCACGCCACCCACTGCGACAGATATTGCAATGTCAGACAAATTGTATGTTATCCATTACTCCTCGGAATGACGCATCGATTCAACATTAAAGTTTAGTATAAGTGAGAAATATTTGGTAGATATCGCTCTCATAATAACATGATCGACCATATACGTTACCAGAGATACGTTACCGCAGACGTGACCGAATTTTGCTCATTGGTCTTGTGCTTTCAGGAGATCAAATCTGGTCAAAATTCATCCCTACACATTACATGCTTCGTTTTGTTGGACCTCAGGATTATATTCTTACACCAAAAGGACAGAGAGGTGAAAAAGAGCAACGCTTCCACATGATTTTCCTTTCTGCGCCAGTGTCTCACAACTTAATGCCAAGTTTTCCGACAGATACGTTACCATATAATCAAAATGCTCAAAAAAATATGTAAATGTTTTGACAAACAAATCGTTGTGTGCTCACAAACTCCAAAGTTCTATTCTATAAAACCCAGCCACTTTCATATTCTATGCAACAACTTTGAACGTTTATTTTACAAGACGAAGCTATGATTCAACATATCAGTTTTTTGCTTTTCAGATTTAGCAGATACGTTACGTATAATTCAGGGTACCCACGGTGACAAATAATGTTATGTAAAACAACGTGTTCATAAAAAAATTCTGCATTGAATGACACTTCCAAAAAAAAATAAAGTTATGTTCAAATGAAGAATATTCAGTAGAAATTGCTCTGTAACTTCACCGACAGATTCATTTACGGTACGCCAGATACGTTACCAAACTTTGAAAGAGTAAAAAGTAGTTTATGAAAAGCTTCCGAGAAAAGTTTCAGTGTTATGTTGCATATTTATTCTAGTGTTTTTCAACATATGAAGAACTACTCAAGATTCATTGATAAGTTGAACAATTATTTATTTATTTTCATTTAAAGGGGTGAGCCAAATACGTTACCATATCCCTAACAACTTTTTAGTATATCGAGCTCATAGAGACTGTACCTACTTCCTTCTAAGTGCCTGCAAAAATATATTTTTTAAACCTTGTTTGCATTATCCATCAAAACTTAATGAATATTATAGTCAGATGGATAAATTCATTCAGACGTAAGATGAGAATATTCTCTGAATGAAGAACTCAGCTTTCACATTTAGGCCTCTTTTCCGCTACATTTCATAGTTTAAATATTACGTACAATGTTTGAAATGGTTAATTAGGGCTTACATCATTCATTTTTACATCAATTCATAAGGTAAATAGATTAAACAGGTGATATTTATGTAATTCATACACAACTAAAATTATAGTAGAAATAGTTATTTCCCCAGGAAAGCAATTCATATTTGTTTCCTGTGGAAATTCCAGATCGGATCGTTCCCTTTGCATGATTTGTGGGATTCGAAACTTAATTTGTAAGCGAAATTGTTAAAAATGCAAAGTGAATCTTAAGATTATATTTCATTTCAGCAAAAAACATATTTCAACCTTCCACACAGAAATAATTTCTACCAATTACCAAGGGATGACAACATCTTTACCTCTTGAAAACCCCCAATATCTTTAGGGGGGACAGATGTCTTTTCCTGAACAGAAATTGGATCAAAACAATAAATTTAATTCAAAGTTAGTAGTCCATTACAACATATAAATTTGCGGTAACGTATCTGACTGGTGATCAAAAATCACATATGATGCTCTATTTCAATTCATTTTTACTCAATGAATGGCCATCATTTAGCATGTTCCAGTTTTTGTTTCGTATTTGACCGGTTTTGAAGTTACCGAAAACACATCTTTGAATGTATTACTTTGTGGTTGATTTTTCGGTTTTACTCACATGGAATTGAACACTTAATCTGAGAATGGCCCTTATGTCCTATCCGACTCGGGTTCGAACCCGGGCCGCGTGATCGTGAGGCAGACGCGCTACCGACTGAGCCAACTCACCGCCCTTTTGTTTGTAAGAAATGCAATATAATTACAAAAAGAAAAAAAAATGCTCTACATTACCTACATTGTCAAAAGGGTCAACATTCAAAAGCAATCCCCTGGGAAGTGTCCAAAATTACACCGCCGCTCAAGCCCCGTAATTACATCACACGGATACTATGAACACATAATACCGACGTTCTTTCGTGCATGGTTTTAGAAGTAGTTCCAGCAATACAGCTACACACTTTTATATCAATGAATGTCATGGAAATGATAGGAGAAGCATTGCTTCAAAATATCTATTTAGTGAGAGGATGTAGGCCTACAGTAAATGCCAATCCTGTGGGATGTGCCCCAAATCCCCCCCCCCTCCCGATCCGCCACCTTCAGTACAGAGGCATGAAAATATACCTCATGAAATATTGCAAATTTAGATAAAATTTGGGTGCTTCTGTTTACTTTTAGTTTTCACCATCAATTAAGTACATAGTACTAGACTCTAACATTACAGATCTATTGTAATGAATACAAAATTATGTAGTCTACAGAACTAAGGTCTACACCAAAACGAGTATTATGTTACAGACAGTATCATTCCATCAAACTAATCTTGTAATCTGTTACTTTCACACTCAGCAAAGTAACTATACAAATAACAATCTATTCATAGATATTCTCTTTAAATATTAGTAAATTCAACTCAATTCAACACAGCACATCAACAAGTTCTGATTTCATATCATACCTAAATCCTAACACATTTTTAGACATGTGAGACTGAAGTTCACTGAACATAAACTTGTAGTGGAAAAGCTTCAATAAATGAAGTTTTTTTTTTTTGGTACTTTGCTTTCAGGCAAAATTAAATGTATGTTGCAGAATGGTTTTAGAAACAATAATATGACACAAAATGCAATCACATACATACAAGAGGTTTGATTTATGGCAGATTTCTTTGACTGATCCCGGTTTGTCCTTATCACAAGCAAGCTTGATTATTTTTTCCACAATAGAGGGCGCGCATCATCATCCATCTGGAAATTCTTGAACAATTCTTGACAGGTGTCAATGTCAACTTTGGATGGCCGTAACTTTCTTGTTATTTGAGCAATATCTACGAAATTTTCACATTTTATTACATACATATTTGGTATGATTTTGAAGAATATTCAAATAAATTGAATTTGTTTTGGTATGATTTAGTGATAGATTAGTATTTTGGTAAAAATGCATTTTTGCTAAAAAATATGAAAAAAATTGAATTCTGGCCTCAAAATTAATATGAATATTACAGTCCAGGCGCAGCGACCCAGAAAAAATGACTTCGTTCAACCCACCCCGCAGAAAAGGTTTGACTGCATGGGGTGGTCGGTTGGACCCTCTGGAACACCCCTAGGTAGTATGTGATATCAAATTGTGGTATCAATGAAATTTTACAGGCCATTTTAGTTGCGACATGACCATATTCCTCGAGGAAGCGTCTGCGCACACTAAGACTACTACACTTACCACTAGCACTGCTACAGGCGCCAATGCCAGTGGTGCGTGTTATAGTCTTAGCGTACAAAGACTCTTTCCGCGGCAAACATCGGTTTTTGCCTGCAAACTAACTTTTCACGCTAAGCTGGGGTCGGTGTAGTGTAGTTTCCAGACGTTTTTATTTCGTCTTTATTTCTCCGAGTTGAAGTAAGCCAAGTGAGAGTGCATACCCAGCGATTGTGACGCCTGTTACGGTCAAGTTCACACAAATGAATGCAAGGCGGTCACAGTGAATTGAAATGAACAAATCTTCCGGAGCTTTATTAGGAATTTGCTTAACAATCAGTTTCCAACCGGAATAATGATAATTGTTCAAAACATTACAGCGAAATTAACCGTAACTATTGAATGTTAGATCGGATCGTTTCAACAAAAGATAACTCAAAGACAGATTATGTGATACCTGGCCAGGGTTTCACCCTAACAGAACCAACGTCGGGGCCCAACTCATCTGCGACGTGACGGGGAGGCGACGCCAGACGCTATCACGTCGAGAGCGCGTCGATGCACGGGGACGTCGTCGAATCAGCGGGCGACGCTATCTCAGGTCAGCTTGCAGCTCCGCGACTACGCCGGGTAAAAGGGCGTTGGCTGCCAGGTGCGCGTTGCCACTCACACAGTCTCGACGCCCTGGATCGACCTCGGCGTGGCTCCCACTAGTTGCCGTGTAGCAATCACAGGAATCACAGGTGGGCGTTGGCTCCAGACCGCCTGGTGGTTCGCCTGGCCAAGTCAACGAAAACCTATCGACGCCCTCGTCGTCGAAGGGAAACGGGCTAGAAGCAGGTTGACATCTCCTGGATTACCCTGCTGTTTAGCACTTTAACTCAGTCCGCAGGATACTAGCTTGTCTCAGGGAGAGCAATTTCTCCCAAGACCATGGACGGGACGTTGAGAAAGTTATAACGGTCCTCTCTAACCGGAGTCTGATTGTCGACTGACACGACCAATGTATTTTAACATGAACATTATTACATACATGGAAAATTCCGTCAGGCACGTCCAGCTTGATATATTCATAACATTAAACTCAACCTGGGCGAAGTGTGTAAGGCTGCGGTTCAAAACGAATGACTCAAAGGGAGATTACGTAACTGTTGGTGTTTACAAACATTCGCGATCGTGCACGTGTGATCGCATACACATGATCATAAAACCTGAAAATCACATTGTTAAGTGATTACATGGGCAAATTCGTAACACGCGCGAACCATTTTTTGTGGCAGTCATCGGGCATGCACCCTCACTCGGCTTAGCGCAATACAGCGGGCTTCTGCACAATACACAAGCTGTAACTCAGTGAAATAAAGGCGAAATAAAAACAGCTAGAAATTAAGACTAGGGTCGGTAACGCTTGTTGATATTGGGGCACTGAAAATGACAAAATTATCACAGTTTTTGCATTTATTTCACGAAGGATTCATCGAAACGCCTTAAAACTATATTTGAGCATGTTGCTAGAGATGTCAGCAACACAATTGGATACATTGTAAGGTAAAATAAGGTAACCGGATGCCTACAGGTGATTGGTAACTCCCGAAAATATCTGGAATTTAGACAGGTTTGTTTCTTTTGCCTTTCGTGCACATCACTCATTGAAGATGAGCTCTGCACTGTAAAATTAGTCTGGATAAAAAGGGAAAAGACGCCCAAGATTTTTCCCTCTCCTCAGCATTAATTCATTACTGCACGTTTTAAATAAAATTTACATATGATATTTCATTTCATCATATATATATATATATATATATATATATATATATAGTTGAGACAATGTAGATAAAAGAAGATGTCGCATCATTACACTATATATATATATATATATATATATATATTTATTTATATACATATATATATATATACATATATATATATATATATATATATATACATATATGTTTTTTTTTTTTTTTTTTTTTTTTTTTACAATAGCTAACGAACACAAAAGTACGCTTAATTCTTTGATGGATAATCCAGCGCACGTGTATATTCCTTCTTTAGAAAGGAATTTATCGGTATTCTTGAATAAACTTCCTTTCACAACATAAACAATCAATTGCTTTCCTCTGCTCTTTTCCAGGATTGTTTTGAATAACCATCGCTCTGTAAATACTCGAAAGAGCTACTATAGAATATTGGCTTTGCTTTCTGTATTCATCTTATTTTTAAGGGAAATTTGTGTCCATACATTATTAAAAACTATATACATTTGCCTATGCTTTGAAGTCAAATTTGTGTTGAAAGTACGACGGATGCTACTTTTTCATGCATTTTATTATTCGAAAATGATATTTTCCTTTCAATGGCCGTTTATTATGCCTTTGCTTACAAATTTTGCTGTAACTTGAGAATGCTTCAAAATATTCTTCACATATATGTCGTACACTTTATGCAGAAGGAAGGACATGCTTATTGAGCTTTTTGAAATTATGGGTTTCAGTTTTTGAGTTATTGCCAACTAAATTCTGATTGGACAATACTGGTTGCCATGGCAACAGGGAAAACTTTTTTAATGAAAATCAATAAAAAAGTGTGTGTGTTTTTTTTATTGCACATATAAGATTAAAAAAAAAACCAAAACATTGTTTGCAGCAGCAGGAGGCATTTTGGGGGTTACCAGTCACCTTTAGGCATCCGGTTACCATGGTAACCATGCACAATATTATAACTTACAATGAATCCAACTGTGTGGATGACATCTCTAGCAACATGTACATATATAGTTTTATGCAGTTTTGATGAATTCTTCATGAAATAAATGCAAAAACTGTGTGAGTTTGTCGTTTTCAGTGCCCCAAATAGCGACAAGCGTTTACCGACCCTAGTCTTAATTTCTAGCCGTTATTTCGTCTTTATTTCTCTGAGTTGCAGCTTGTGTATTATGCAGAAGCCCGCTGTATATATTGCGCTAAGTGGAGTGAGAGCACACATCCATTGATTGCGATTCGGTCGTCACAATCACCGGGTATGCGCTCTCACTCGGCTTGCTTGAACTCTTGAAATAAAGACGAAATAAAAACGGCTAGAAACTACACTACACCGAACCCAGCTTGGCGTGAAAAGTTAGTTTGCAGGCAAAACCCTTGTTTATCGAAGAAAAAGTATATGCGCGCTAAGACTACTACACGCAGCACTGGCACTGGCGCCTGTAGCAGCGCTAGTGGTGCGTGTAATAGTCTTGGCGTACGCAGACTCTTTTACGTTTGTTCCAACAAATCACGATGAAAAGTGGCCAGTAAAATTCTACTGACACCACAATTGGGAACCACATACTACCTGGGGATGTTCATAGAGGTCCCATCTAGAGAGAGGGCGCTGCACCGCGGCGACCACGGACGATTTTTCGCACCTGCACCTGCACAAGTTTCGTGATTTCGTGATTTCTGGTTTTTTCCCGTATTGTTTTCTATGTTGGTATAAACTGTCTCATCTGTACACTTGCTGGACTTTTCTACGCAAAAATGAAGATCTGTTGGTGGAATTTAAGCGGGAAATTTTTGCTTCTGACCATACTGGTCAGTGGACTCATCTGTGTACTGAGAGCAAGCCCAGTACAATATGAACCACTACTTATCAGCACGGCATTACCGGTCAGCCGCATAACATACGACCGAGACACTCTTCTCAGACTCGCCGGGTCTGACAGCGTGCGCATGTCCGAGCCTGACTGTCATGACATTCCAGTGGAGCTGACACGTCGAAAGCGTGGACGAAAAGGAGGAGTTAGAGCTCGTCTCAGAAGGCGGAGTTTTCGGCCGCCGTTGCCCTCAGTCATATCAGGTAACTGTCGTTCCCTACGAAATAAGTTGGATGAGTTGAAAGCGTGTGTGAATTATCGCTACGAATACCGTGAAAGCTGTTTGCTGTGCTTTACTGAAACCTGGTTTTCATCCAAAGACACCACATCTGATTCGGATATAGATGGTTTTGTGTGTGTTCGAGGAGATCGTACAGAGGCATCGGGAAAACTGGCAGGAGGAGGAGTCTGTGCATATATCAATGAAAGGTGGTGTGATGAAAGTAATATAAAGATCTGTGACAGTTTCTGTTCTGAAAATATTGAATTATTATGTATTTCGGCCAGACCACATTACCTACCACGAGAATTTTCTAACATCTACGTCATGGTTGTCTACATTCAACCAACTGCAAATGTTGACATTGCTGCTTCTAAAATACAGGATATCTCTTCTAGGATTGCAGCTTCATCTCCAGATGCAGTGCAGATTGTGCTAGGAGATTTCAATAGCTGCGATCTACGCTCTGTCATGCCACATTTTTACCAATACGTGAATATACCTACGCGAGGTACTCGCACATTGGACAAGTGTTATGGAAACATATGTAATGGTTATAAAGCGTTTGCTAAGCCACCCCTGGGAAACTCTGATCATAACATCATTCAGTTGATTCCACAATATAGGCAGAAGTTGAAACGTCAGAAGCCGACAAAAGGGAGGGCGAAAATCTGGACAAACGATTCTACAGAGACCCTTAGAGCATGCTTCGATTGTACAGAATGGGACGCTCTTCTGGTTCTTCATCTTTGGATAGGGCTACAGAAATGGTAACAGATTACATTAAATTCTGTGAGGAGATGATTGTTCCAGAAAAAACTTTTAAACGATACCCTAATAATAAACCATGGGTGGATAAACGTTGCAGACAATTTATTCATCAGAAGAATGTAGCTTTTTGTAACAATGATAGGGAAGCTTTGAAGAAAATTGAGAAGGATTTTAAGAGGCACATTAAGGCTAGGAAACGAGAGTTTGGGAAAAAGATAGAAGACAAATTTCAAGAAGGAAATCCTAGGGAAGCCTGGAAGGGTTTGAAACTGATGACAGGGTTTGATACAGGTACTCAAAAGAAAAAATGTAGTATTATTGGGGATGATGTTTTTGAATTTGTTCAAAAGTTAAACGAGTTTTATTGTAGATTTGACAGGGATGACCAAGTTTTTTTCAGATTCTTTTGCTCACTGTCAACAGGAAATACAGAAAGAGATATTTAGTAGTGATAAAATACTGATATGTGAAGGAAAGGTAAGGAGGGTGATGGAATCAATCAAAACAAACAAATCAATGGGACCGGATGGTTTATCTGGGAAACTTCTCAAATTATGTTCACAGCAGTTATCCCAAGTTTTTTGTAAGTTCTTTCAATGGTCTCTTGATACTTCTCATGTACCCAATATTTGGAAATGTGCAACAATCAGTCCTATTCCAAAGGTTCCTAAACCTGCTACACTGAATGATTTTAGACCAGTTGCTTTAACACCTGTCATTATGAAATGTTTTGAGAAACTGGTGAAAGAGTTTCTGATTGAACAGACAAAGGAACACTGTGACCCACTTCAGTTTGCCTATAGGAGTAAGAGATGTGTTGACGATGCACTTACCTACCTGTTACATACTATTATCAAGCATTTAGAGTTGTCCAAGTCATATGTTAGAGTGTTGTACGTTGATTTTTCGTCAGCTTTCAATACCATTGTACCACAGTTGTTAACTGGAAAGTTACATAATGTCATGAAGGTTAACCCATATCTGTCTCTGTGGATAGGAGATTTCATGACCGACAGGTCGCAAAGAGTACGCCTAGGGGAGGTAGTTTCCGATGATAGAACACTGAATGTTGGGGCACCACAAGGATGTGTGCTCTCACCTATTTTGTTCACTCTCTTAACAAGTGATAGCCCAGTAAGTCCATCTTGTCATATTGTGAAATACGCAGATGACACATGTATTGTAGGATTGATACGTAACAATGAAGAAATGGTTTACAGGAGAAGTGTTGACAAGTTTGTGGAATGGTGTGAACAAACATCACTGATTTTAAACACCAGGAAAACTAAAGAGATGATTTTTGATTTTGGTAAAACTGGTCAAAACAATCATGACAGGATTTCCATTGGGGGAGATACCATAGAGCAGGTGTCAGAGTACAAATACCTTGGAACAATTATAGACGATAAACTTAGGTGGGATGCAAATACTAAGAAAATTCAGTCAAAAGGAAACCAGCGATTGTATTTCCTTAGAAAACTCAGGTCATTTAATGTGAAGAGTCAAACACTTGTTTTGTTCTATCAAAGTGTAATACACTCTGTCATGTGTTTCTCATCAGTAGCATGGTTTAGTTGTTTAACAGAGAAAAATAAGTCCAAATTGACAAGGGTTGTATCACAAGCCAGTAAAATTATAGGAATGCCTGTGCAACATCTAGAGGATATTGTACAATCTGCTCTTGTGTCTAGACTTGATATTGTAATGAAAGATGAATCACATCCGCTTCATGATGAGGTGACTGTAAACAGATCAGGTAGAATTAGACTTCCAAAAGTAAAGACGGAGAGGTTCAGACGGTCATTTCTGATCGCAGCATGTAAAGTTTTCAATAGCAGATTTAACAGATGAGGTTATTTTTTTGTTATTTATAGTATATGTTATATGTTTAAAATATGTGAACTGTTCTAATGATTCATGATTCATGAGTTGTATTTTTAAGACAAGTGCCAGATGACTCGGCCCAAGCAGGGCTCTGACCTATCTACATGGACTGTATGTGTTGAGCTTAACTACCCTTTGTGCAATGTATTTGTGGTGTGAAAGTCCAGTATGTGTGCACTTGATGACAATTGTATTGTTCATTAGTTATGTTGAATTGTTACATATTTTTGACTCATTGCAAAATAACTGTACACAAATTTGTAAACAGCAGCAGTGTAATTGTGGATGAGCCAACAGTACACCTGGGAAGTTTTGAGCTGCATGTCTTGCCAACCCTATGACCTATGACTGAATTGAATGTTTTAGATTTTGTGATGAAACATGTTTAATTTATTACATATTGTATTTGTTACTGGAACATACGCAGAAAAGGAAAGAAGGAAAAGAATTAAGAGAGAACTTTTCAACAAAATACAAATATGATAACATTATTGAGTATTTGCAATACGTCACACTGCCTGTTATATTTTAGTATGGTGTATGAATGTCTCTTTTTTTATAGCCTTTGTCACGCAGCAAATTCTCTTTGAGATGATTTACTGTCTCCTATCCTTGCCCAGGCTTTTTGTGTGCTGGAGCGCTCTTTCACGTTGATTAGGTGATAGTTTTGGTGTATGTGTGTGTGTGTATGTATAAGTTTATATGGGTGTAACTCGCGGGTGTGGGGTATGTGTGTGTGCGTGTATGTGTGTGTGTGCGTGTGTGTGTGGGTGTGTATGTGGAAGTGTACTCTCTTGAGAGTCGGGGGGGGGGGTAGTGGTGGTGTGTAGAACATGTGTTAAAGTCTCAACTGGAGGAGTGCTCTAGCATATGGAAGTGCCTGGATGGGGTGAATAGGGCGAAGGGAAAAAAAATGCATATTTTATATACGCTTATTTTCTCCTGCAATATTTCTTTTTTTTTGTATTAAATGTATATATTTTATGTATGTTTGGTATAAAACTCATGTTAACTTATTTAATGATTTATATTCTTCATTTATGCACCTCTATCTTTATGTATGTCCGAAAACAAATTTTATGTATATTTTATACATGACAATAAATTATCTTGAATCTTGAATCTTGAATCTACCACCTTGTCTGGTCAAACCTTTTCTGCGGGGTGGGTTGAACGAACTCCTTAATTAAGCCTCTTACAGGAATTAGCGCCTTGACTATTAGTATAACCCCCTATATAATTGGTATCATCATATAGATAATTTAATTTTCTTTAATTTGATACCAAAGCCATGATAATTAAACAATTTTATCAAAGGTTACATGTATGTTTATGAGATACTGACATTTTCACCGTGCGTTACCATGGAAACGGATTTTTGACCACTATGGGACACGCTTTGACCTATTAAAGGTACTAGCCCACATTTGCAAACCCACGAAAATCAAAACTGCATAAAACAGGTCCAATATGACTTGAAATACAAGTTATAACAGTAACATACCTCACCTGTTGCTCTTTGTCTATACCATTCGATAAAAGAGAGAAAATCATCGTTTTAAAATCAATTTTCAAACCGGGTCAACCCGACCCAAAATCGAATTACGAGCGCGGGCTAGCTACGTACTAACTGCGACCAGCCCCAACGTGCAGCGTTGGGGCTGTGCCGTTTTCGCATTCAGATCGAGGAGTTGTACAAAACGGGTGCCGTTTCGACGCTATATTTCCTTAATTTTTCGTCAAAAACTACTAGGAATACTTACATGGGTCGATTAAAGCTAAATGATTAATTTTGGCGACTGTTTGATGTATTTCATTGCTTATGATGCAGAAAATGTTGTCTTATAACGCGAATATCTTCAGCTCACGATGCTCACTGAAACTCACAATCACTTGCACAGGCGCACAACATGCATTCATGCAGTGCAGTGCATTGAGAGCATGCGTAAAGGGCCGTTCACATAATAAGCCTTTTCGCAGTCTCGACTGCGCATGCGCGACATTTTCTTGTCTCCAATTTTTTGGAGATAAACAAGCCTGAGCGAGGCGACCTGACCGTGCGGATTGTGCATCTTCACTCGTACTCGTACTCCGTACTACTAGAATCGCTGGATTTCCTTCATTTGTATCGCTATTTTGTTACTAACGAATGTCAATAGTTTCATTGGCAAATATCTAAGCCCTAATATGTATTGTTAGTCTCGTTTAAAATGTATTTTTCCTACGTTGCTTTCAACGAAATTCCACCAGTTAGTTAAAACATAACACATTTTATCACAAGTGGGACTGTGATATAACTACGATTAGAATATTTCCGAGCCGTGCCGTGTGACAAAACACAACTGAAATCGTGATTGAAATACCGAAATCTTATTCCATATTTACCATCCGAGCTAAGTAGGTAGTGCAGACAAATTTTTAACGGGAAAATGTCATTCAATTTTAATGAAAATTGTTCAAAATGAAAAAAAAACAAAAATCTTGTAATTTTGCTCTCTGCTCGTAATCCTGTCTTGAGCTTGGTATATCGGCATGGTACCTTGGCATCGGCACCCCCTGCGTATCATGGCTGTTTGCGTATAGTAGTAGCTATGAAAACAATAAAAACGAAGAAACGAAAATCAAACTCATAAACAACTAAAAAAAACCAAACTAAACAGTTTCAATTACACATCCGCTCAGTAACGACGGCTCTGAAATGCACGTGTATTATACCTATGGAGGGAGGGGGTGCCGATCGCTAGATACTCTTTTAAGCTGCGCGAAGAAAACGGACAGCATGCACTAAAATTGCGCTATTTTATAACGGAGATTCATAATCAACGAGACGGTCACAACAATCAAAACTGCAGTATTTATGGCATATTTGAGGTAAGAATTAGGCGAATTTGTTTTATATTTTTGGAATAAACAAGCTACAACTTAGTCCTTACGGTGACGATAGGTGGTACCCTCAATCATACAGCACTAAATACGAGAGCCGGTAGTTCGGCTTTTCTACCCACGGTTTTCAGTCCTCTTTCGCGAAGAAATATCTGTAATTCCTTCACAGTGAACTGTTGAATTTGTTCAAGACTAAACTGAACATCGTCTCCAGCCATTTTGAGTCATATAAAGGGGTCTAATATCCAATATTTTGCGAGTTTAATGAGCAAAACAATCAGGGCAGCGTGACTCGGTACACTCGGTCAGTGTGTATTGCACTCCGTTACGCATGGTAACGCTCTTTGTTTATCTCCAGCGATCCGCGAGTCTATCCCACAATGCACCGCGGCGCTGAGATAGCGAAATGGCTTATTGGAGCGGTTTTGCGGCAGCGGCAGCGGAAGCGGTTTGCCGCTGAACTCTGCCCCTGCGGCACGCTGTTCACACTGGAGCGGTTTGCCGCGCGTAATATGCAAATTAAATTGTTCCCCTTGGACACCTGGGGCCCGTTGTATAAAACTCCAATCGGATTTTTTTTTTTCCGGTTGAAATCACAAAATTCCGGTTGGAAGCTCCTAACCATAGTTTTTATGCAACGGATTTTACATTCTTAGATTAGCAACCTTAAAAAATTCAGGTTGGGCAAATCCCAACCTGAATTTTTTAAGGTTGCTAAAAAAGTTTTATGCAACGGGACCCTGCAGTTAACTAGTAATCAATTACATAATATGCACATGTATACCGTAAATACATTCCCCTGGGTCTGAGACTGAACAAAATCACTTTTCCAAAATGAAACTTACAATCACAGAAATCAAGGATTCGTAACATGCAAGAAGATTATTGGGCAATCAGTACTGGAATCTCAGCTTTTCAACTTTATGCTTAAAAAAAAATCAACACGATTCAAGGAAACTGCAAAATCTTCCTTGCGTTACTGATATGCACGAGGAAATAGTGTCGGACGACTGTCATATATGTACATGTAATGAGATGGACATACATAAAAGGTGCGCATCCAACACCACAATATCTCAAATATAAACTGCGAAGGTGACCTTGTTTGTATGCTTTGTTTGTTTGGTTTGGTTTTTTTTTTTTTTTTTTGCGTGTGTATGTGTTTGTTTGGTTTGGTTTGGTTTGGTTTGGTTTGTTTGTTTTCCCTTCTTTTTTTTTCCTTTTTAATTACTAAGCATCCAAAGAAATAATGTATTATCTTGCTTCGTGTTGATGTGAATATAGTTTTGTTTTTTGTTTTGTTTTTGTTTTGTTTTTTCTGGTGTCGGCAAAGTAGCCAAACAATGAGCTCTTTAATAACCACAACCCCCCCCAAAAAAAAAAACAAACAAACAAACAACAACAACAACAACAACAACAAACAGCAATACACTTCTTTACCGATAAACTCTACAGATGGAATGTAAATGTTTGATTTGATATCTGTCACACTTGATACACAAAGGTTGAGGGGAAGTCACCGTCATTAGGATATTCTGCCAAGGATATTAGGTAATAGGTCACTTCTTTACCGATAAACTCTACAGATGGAATGTAAATGTTTGATTTGATATCTGTCACACTTGATACACAAAGGTTGAGGGGAAGTCACCGTCATTAGGATATTCTGCCAAGGATATTAGGTAATAGGCCTACCATTCACTCTCCTACTGAAACCAACTATAGACCTACGTGTAGAGTATAATGTGGTTCACAACTAGACCATAATAAACTCGCCCACATACTCCTAGCTATGGAAAACCAGGAAAGCATTTTTCACTCTCCAAAATGTGTGTGTTATGCATGGGGGAGAAAGTCACGTCGGTTTTCCGTCCTCTTAGACAAAAACAAAAAACAAAAACAAAACCACACACACTCACACACACACACACAAACACTCTTTCATAATCACAGTTTGGATTTCAAATTCACACATCTGTATTAAACCATCAAATCTACGCTTTCAGAAATCTGGAAATAGTTTTAACAGACAGTAGATTTCCAAGGGAACCACAGAGTGATTACCAAAAACCAACAGTTTTGTTGAATTGCACTAAATAATTGCTTCCATCAATTCAACCACCCAATGTAAATATTACTTAGCAGGATTTTAACCAACTTATGTTGGTAAATGACAAACATCACACAGAATACACACTGCTCCCTTAAAACCATCAAACAATGCACATACAGTAATGCAAGACACACATGTCAAATTTTAGCACTCGAGACACTAATTCAGGACAATTGTTACAACAATATACATTCTCATTTGATGTGATCTAATATGGCAGTCTGTTGTTGAAATAAAGTACAGTGTATATGCATACTGTTCAAATTTACAAATGGAATATCATTCTGTGTTTCAACACAGCTAGTACATTCACATGTAAAAGGAAAATTCACAAGATCTGACATTGTATGAGCAACTATGTAAATCTGAATGGATACACATGAGTTGTCAAAACAATATAGTACTGGTAATGGATTTTGTGAATGATTAAAGTACATGTATGACAATTAACACCAATGTCATTTGGATCTTGGACATATTTTCTATAAGCATAAAAAATATTCTCCTCTCTTACAACTGAAAAAATAAATCAATTCAGTGCAAATTCCTTGCAGAAATGCATATATCACATTATAACACAAATCAGTTGTTTACATTTCATCTTTCAAACCTCAAAAAGACCAATCTTTTTCAGCAATAAAAACAAAACAAAAAGTATTATATGTACATTTGTAGAAAAGGAATAATAAAGGAGAGAATAGGATTGAGAGAAGAGAGCAGTACAGAGTTCATCATGCAAGAAAGAGCGGATACATGGGGGTGGATGAGGCTTGAGATTTACAATGATTTTGACATGTACTGTAGTTACAAAGACAAACACAAGAAAATCAAGATAAGCAAAGGAATACAACAAATATGGTCACCTCAGAGTGCTTACATGGTTCAATTTAACATCTAGTTAGATTACCAAATTCATGTAACAAACAGAACAGCAACGTATTATGCATTTTTAATGCCATGATCTGATATGAGTTATCTGACATCATATACTAACTTAATGCAAGCACAGTACAAACTGTGTGTTCAAGATGATACAATACATGTTATGTAATACACACGACATGTATTCGATGCCATGTCAACATTTATAGATTTGGGTTTCAAGGTGAACTTGCAGCTTTCAAAAATTGTAGTGACATGCATCAGGTACACTATAAAGTGCTTGCTCTACTGCCAATTATTTTACTCATTGCCCTGCAGCAATAATATAATATTGCATCCATATTCCAATGTACACACATGTAACATGTACTATGTAGGTAAGTGCGCATAGTGAAAAGGTGGAATTTTATCACATGTTTGAAAAGTGTGTTAGCTACTGGCAATGCAAGGAATTCTTGTGTTGTGGGCCTGCATATATGCAATCAGATTTCTCCCGAGTCGAGTTCTAACTGAAGTGATACACATTAGCCTGCCTTGTATGATAATAATGAAGAACTTGATCACTTCTTACAAACATAAATGAAATTGCTTGGGGTACATCTTCGCTACTCAAGTGATACATGAAGGATGCCAGTTAAAGACAATTACAATGTATATAATATATCGTGTTTTCAAATTACCATTCACATTATAAAGACTGAAAGTAGTTTGATCCACAATATTTTGGTTAAAATTTTCAATAGGATTTGTTTCATTACCATGGCAGCACATTAATTGCACATTTACCTGTAATAGTGGCGACATATGCCAAATTCTAGATCGACTGCTAAAAAAAAAAGCAAGAAAGTTGTTGTAACTTGGGTTGGAACCAGGTGCAAGCATGGTTAGCAACAATAGTGTTGAGAGATATATGGGCCAGGTGAGGCCATTTAGAACTAGATATCACAGTTTGGTGCTCTATACATCCCCTGTCAACTTGTACACACTACCGGTATGTGTGGGCGTGGTGTGTAATAATGGAATTAGCAGCTTATCAAGTCTTAGGTACTTGTCTACATAGTAATAAGTAAAACTAACTCCTTGAAAAGTGAATGCATGTTTCAAAGAAGCATTGACCACTAACAGTATCAATATGAACACAATATACCTTATCATTCATACCTGGTACAGGTGTATAGTCAAAATGCAACAATATCCGAATGGCAAATGACATGTGAAAGAACATGGTCACAGTTACATGAGGAGACCACAATTAAAGGTCAGTGCCTATTTCCTTATATGTACTTCTCAAGCAACTGCTGTTTTATTATGCAGACTTGATACGGGAAGAATGGAGATGATAAATAAATGGCTGCATTATGGTTGACTCGGCAAATTTAGAAAATAAGGGATGGATGCCAAAGTTAGAAATCCTCCTTGTTTGTACAGGAGTCCCTTTTAAAATGGTCTCACTGCCATGCAATGTGGCCAGCAGTTGAGATGTAAAACGAAGATCAACTTGAAGACAAGATCAGCTGCAGCCACAATGCCTTGATGTGCCCTGTGGTCCACAACTGCAGATACATGTACCTGAACAGGGTATAATTTGCTTTCTCCAATAAGAAGGATGAAGGGCTGTGACTGCGGATATTCTGTGTCGACCACATATGAGCAGTTAAAACAGTCCTTCCTGGAAGAACGAAAAAAGCAAGCAGTTATGAAAACAGTGTAAACATTTTGAGATATATTGACGTGCATTATTTTCTTATGCCTTTATACACATGATATTTCCAGTAATTTTGTATCACATATATTCACTAGCAACTCCAGCAAACTAGGAGCAAGAGTGACCAAGATCAAAAGGTCATGCTTTAAAGCTGAATCTACTATGCACATACAAGAGTGAGTCAAATATGATATCTGGAAAAAGGAGGCAAAATTGTTTCAGAAGGGGGAGGGGAGGTAGTACAGGCCTGTAAGAAAGCTACAGATCACAACAGAACAATTCACACCTCTGGCCTTCATGGTTCTATCTGTTTATTTGTTTGTTTTTTCCATGTCTAGCTTAATTACAAACCAGAACTTTCTTTGCAAAGAAGTGTAACTTTGTCTAAAGTCAATTTTTTTTTCGGGACCAACCCCCCCCCAAAAAAAAAAAAAAATAATAATAAAATAAAAGTGACAATTTTACATTCAAAGTTACATATGACTTGCATTTTTCATGTCCTCAGAAACTGATTAAAGGACAAGTTCACCTTCATAAACATAAGGATTGAGAGAATGTAGCAATATTAGTAGAACACATCATTGAAAGTTTGAGGAAAATCGGACAATCTGTTCAAAAGTTATGAATTTTTGAAGTTTTTGTGCAATCACTGCTGGATGAGAAGACTACTCCAGTGTATGATGTCACTATAAAGAGAATTTCACAAAATTTCATCTTTTGAAGAAAGTACACATTCCCTTGACTCGTTATTGACATATGTTATGGGTAATATAATTCCCATTGCTTTTAGAAAGAGGCAAGTCAAGTGCTCTTTTATTATGCGAAAAAATGAAAATATGTTGAATTTTCTTTACAATTTCTTTATACTGTTATACCTATATCAAATCAGATAATATTTCACTTCTTCATATAAACTCTAGGAGTTTGAATAAAAATTTTGAATATTTGGAAAATCTTTTGCACTCTTTAAACAATTTTGAATTTTCTGTTATTGGAATAAGTGAAACTTGGTTACATCAAAACTCCCCAGATATCTTTAATTTACCCAATCATAAATTAGTTAGGGCTGATCGTCAAGGAAAAAGGGGTGGCGGTGTTGCGTTTTATATTGCGCAAAATTTACAGTTCAAAATCCGTTCTGAAATCACGTTAAGATATGCAGAAACGTTATTTATTGAAATTGAGAACCCAATCTCTAAAAACGTTATTATAGGTTTAATTTATCGACCTCCTGATCTGAATTGTGAATTATTTTGTGATGAATTGGATTTATATCTCCATAAGATAGGTGATGAAAGTAAACATGTTTTTATTTTTGGTGATTTCAACATTAACTTTTCCCCCACATCCGATAACAATAATTCCCTTAATTTTATGCATTTAATGCATTTATATGGTTTTATGTCGATTATCAATAAACCCACCAGGATAAATCCACACTCGTCAACTCAGATTGATAATATATTTTCGAATGTGTATAATAATACAATTATGGGGGGTATATTATGTTGTGAAGTTTCTGATCATTTACCAATATTTTCAATTTGTGAATGTAAAGTGGGTCGTAATAAATTACATGATAAAATATGGTATTATAAAGAGTCAAAACTTAATGTGGAATTATTGAAACAGAATTTATTTTTAGAGGAATGGACAGATATTTATAGTATTAACAATGTTAATTTAGCATATAAATGTTTTAGTGATAAATTATTGTATTATTATGAAAATAATATTCCTTTATGCAGAATAAAAAGTAACCATGCCGTCAATCCCTCGTTTGAGGCGAGACCCCACTTCCACGAAGCTGATGGGGTGCTATACCTCGCTAAAGATTTTTCGTTTGGGAGTTGGGAGTGGAAGTATTTGTCCATTGCAAATTAACTTTCTGCTCAGGCGTGACAAACCTGGAGGCCAAGCCAGGGTTTAATGACTCCAGCAGCTGTCGTATTACGTAAGAGCATGATAAGGATATCTGCCTGTGGCAGACCATTCAAAGTGAACTCAATTTTCTCTATCCTTTCTAAAGTTTCAATTTTATATTCTATTGAGAAATTCTACGGTCATCCATGTTACATTTCGAACGAAAAAAAAATGACCCGTAAATAACGAAAATACAGGAATAAGAAGGAGAGCATTGCCAGTTTGCCGGTGCTGACAATGTGTAATGCACACGTACACACACGTACACACACACACGCACCATGGAGCTACATAGCCCATGCCAAAACCAAAACAATCTCCTCCTCTCGCGGTGCCCCCCCCCCTCCCCTGTGCCGCTGTGGCGATGACTGATGCTTAGATTAGGCCACGGTCAAGAAACAGGTGTTCTATATCTTTGCTTTTTAAGTCATTGATTGCCAAGATATACACTGGCATTATTTACGGGGGTGTAGCCTCCTCAAACGAGAGATTTGCGTCATGCGAAATAAACCAAGAAATCCTTGGATTACAAAAGGTATTTTGAAATCCATAAACACTCGTAATTTTTTGTATAAGTTACATATTCGTAACCCAACTGAATTTAATTTGAATATGTATAAAGTTTATCGAAATAAATTGACAAAATTGATTCGTTTATCCCGCAGATTATATTTTTCTGATAGAATGAAAAAGGTTTCTTCGAATATTAATGCAACATGGAAAATTATTAAAGAGGTCCTAGGTAAAAGGCCTGATTCTCCGCCAACGGATGATATCACATTAAACGGTATTAAAATAAATGATCCCAATATGTATGCTAATTCATTTAACTCATTTTTCGTTAATATCGGTCCGGAACTTGCTACTAAACTTAGCAATACTTCTGCTCATTTTACAGATGATCTTTTTGACCAAAATCAAGAGTCTATTTATTTTAATCCAACAAGCCCCAGTGAAATTATTAGTATCACTAAATCTTTAAATAGCTCTAAATCTTGTGGTTCTGATAAAATAAGTATGATGTTATTGAAAGAAATAGTTTATCCACTCGCAGAACCGTTAAGTTATATATTTAATCTTTCTTTATCACAAGGTATTTTCCCTGACCTGCTGAAAATAGCGAAAGTTAATCCTGTACATAAAAAAGATGATCCTCATGAAATTAGCAATTATCGTCCTATTTCTTTATTGTCTAGTATATCCAAAATCTTGGAAAAAATTGTTTATAATAGACTTCTTAAATTTATCAATAAGTATGATTTACTTATTCCCAATCAATATGGTTTCAGAAAAAAATTATTCAACTGATTTAGCACTAATACAAATTTATGACAAAATTACGAGTGCTTTTGCAAACAAAGAACATGTTGCAGGTATATTTTGCGATTTGAGTAAAGCATTCGATACTCTTGATCATTCTGTTTTGCTCACCAAACTTAGTCATTATGGTATTCGAGGACAAGCACTTTTATGGCTTAAAGATTATCTAATAGAAGACAATATGTTATTTTTAATGGTTGTGAATCTGACCCCCTTTTAATTAAATGTGGTGTTCCTCAAGGCTCAATTCTAGGCCCATTATTATTCCTTCTTTATGTTAATGATATCATAAATACATCCTCTCTTCTCTCTTTTGTTCTATTTGCTGATGATACGAATATATTTTATTCTCATAAAGATCTTAAGATTTTAAATGACACTTTAAATATTGAAATTAGTAAAGTATCAAATTGGTTTAAGTCTAATAAACTTTCTTTGAATATAAAAAAGACTCATTTTATTCATTTCAAACTTCATTCTCATAATGAAGATACGTTGATTCATATTAACATTGATGATATCCCATTAGAAAAGAAAATGAATTCAAAATTTCTTGGAGTATATATAGATGAAAGTTTGACTTGGAATGAGCATTTACATCATGTTACAACGTGTATTTCTAGAAATATAGGGATAATTTCCAAGCTGAAGTTCTTTCTTCCTTGTTCAACTTTATTTCTATTATATAATTCCTTAATTCTCCCATATATAAGTTATTGCAATGTTGTATGGGGTACTTGCGGCTCTACCAAAATAAATTTTATATTCAAATTACAAAACAAAGTTATACGTATTTGTACAGGATCGCATTTTCTGGCTCATACTGATTCTTTATTTCATGAGCTTAAAACATTGAAGGTTTTTGATTTGAATATTATTCAAGTAGCAGTAATTATGTTCAAATATATACATCATCAACTTCCATCATCGTTTGATAACATGTTTAGGTTCAATACTTCTGTCCATTCGTACCCTACTCGTATATGTAGAAATTTCCACCTTTTGAATCCCAAATCATTAGTGACACATAAATCTATAAGACATTCGGGTCCGGATATTTGGAATAATCTCCCGGATAATATAAAGTTTTGTTCAAGTATTTATTCTTTGAAAGCTTCACTTAAACGATATTTGATACAATTATATTCTCCAAACCAACTGAGCTAACAAATATTTATAGTATAGATTGTCATCTTATTGTCAATCTCAATTTTCTTCCTTCAACTGCATCTTGCACTCTCACCTGCAACTGCACTGCACTCACCTGATCACCTACCTCCAAGAGAGTTATGTCGTTGGATAGTCATTTTATGAGGCCTCCATCCATTTCAAGCTTAATCGCTTATGATGGTGGTCTCCTGCATTTAATTATCTCTGTTGTTTACTGAAAAATACTGTATATTTTATTTCATGTTTCTGTGTATCTACATTGCTCAATGCAATCACCTATGCGAATCTATTTATGTACTGTTATCGATTTATTTCACTGCACTTGTTATTCTTTGTCTTTGTACTTTTTGAAGTTTGCATTCAAATTGCATCTGATTGAATGCAGAAATAAAAGCAAACAAACAAACAAACAAACAAACAAACAAACATCACGAGCCTAAGTAGTCTCCTCATCCAGCGGTTCCAACACAAATATGTGACCCGCTACAACAAAATGATCCTAAAGTCGGGCGAGGTCGATTATTTGAAAATTACATGATACAATTTCCTAATCTTTCTGCTTTAAATTGATATATAACACGTCTCATAAAAATAATCGGCTGCGGAGATATCGATGTTTAAAAGAGAGCATGTCAAGACGTCTGGGAAATCACTGTTTCGAGAAAAGCGCCCTAAAAGTTCTCCTTGCGACGCAATCACAATCAAGAGACAAGCAAATCAGTATTCACCTCCGGACAATAGAAGTTAAGCCCTAGCAACCCCCGAAATGCTCATTCAAACACAGCGTCGGCGGTCTCCTCACCGACCAATCAGTGACCAGGATGTCAGGTGAAGCAGCTAGGCATAGCGCAACCCGCCCGCACGCACCAGTCGACTGGGCAGTGTGCGGGCTTCACGCTTCGGTTAGCGGCAAGCAGCAAACTGACCAATGAGATCACTCTGGTCGTTGTTAGGGGCGGAGCCTATGTGTGGCGCTCAATCCAAATGTTCGAACCAGTTTCTGCTTCGTTGAAACGCCAAAAAAACATGGCCCAGAAAAACGCTATTTTTTGGTCTTTCCTTTCATCATTTTGCTTCAAAATTTCGACAGATGATAGAAGACATGTCAGACTCTAATAAAATGTCAAATTCAGAAAATCGTAAGTTTTGACCAATTTTGATGCTCTAACTTCAAACTCGATTTTCACGGCTTCGACCGTGCGCGACTTTAGGACCATTTTGTTGTAGCGGGTCACATATTTAAAAGATTCATAACTGTTGCATCGATTGTCCAATTTTCCTCAAACTTTCACTGAGTGTGTTCTACTAATATTGCTGCATTCTCTCAATCCTTATGTTTATGAAGGTGGACTTGTCCTTTAAATTGGCATGGGCCAATTACTTGACCTACACTGTAGGCACCTATGGTTCACTATAATAATCTAATACACTATTAAAATGATTGATTGGTCCACGTTGCATATTGTGATATCTGTCAAATGTATGGGATGTTGTCATATACATTATAAAGAAAGAGAAGAATCTACATACGTGTACATTTCCTTGAAATGAAGGGGCAGGGTAAAGATTAAAAGATGTGCCTTCACAGAAATTTCACTCTTAAGTTAAGTTCACTCTTTAGTTCTAGGTGACATACAAAATATGTACCTGTGTTGTAATTAGAATTATCAGGTATGGTATAATACATGTACCATCACTTCCAAAATAAATTTGTTGTTTTTTCCTCTCACAGGAGTAAGGTCAAGTTCTGAACAATGAATGGTTATGGTATAAATGTACCTAGAATGTCAATCTTTTGAATAATGAACGTTCAGTAAATACTGAAAGCTGAAACTCACAGCTTTCCAGTCAATGAGTGAGCTTGCATATCAAAGACTGGTCAGGGATGCATCCTCCTTTGCATGGTCTTTCCGCATTTGCTGAATAGGAGGGCAGCAGATTCAATCACTGTTTACCTGAGGGTAAATAATATTTTAATATACAAGTGATGTGTTATACAAATGATGTGTTATACAATGCATTAGAACATTATTTCCTTACATGAATAGGGGAAACTTTTTACTCAGCACAAAGAAAATGTAATATAAACAGGTCTCTTTTAAAAAGCACCTTCGCCCTTCACTCCAATAACCAACACCACATGCAGGAATTGATTGCCTGAACTTTTGATATCTGATTTTTGCTCTTAGATTGCTCATTTTGCAGTACAATGTAAGTGCTACTAATATGATAAGTGCTAATCAATGAAACTATTCATGAAAATATACATTTAATATGATAAGTGCTAATCAATGAAACTATTCATGAAAATATACATTTGGGCGGTGAGTTGGCTCAGTCGGTAGCGCGTCTGCCTCACGATCACGCGGCCCGGGTTCGAACCCGAGTCTGGACTGAGCAATGTTGTGTGTAAACATACCGTCCCCTCTAGCAAGAGGCAAAACACTCTGTCCCTCGGATAGGACATAAAATGGAGGTCCCGTGTTTGAGAGAGTCACAGCTCATGCACGTAAAAGATCCCGCTTCATTCATTCATCGCAAAGAGCAGGGTGTCTAACCCGGTGAAGTAGTTCCACCCCACATCCAACTGGACCCCATGGAAGACCAGCTTAGTGTAGCTGAATATGGGCTATCCAGCCATCTTCACAGATGGAAAATGAACAACAACATTTGGTATTGCTACCAACATGAATTAACGCGCTGAATAAGGATACCTGCAGAACACAATACAGAGGGTCATCTTTCCTACCGAGGAACACAAAAGAAGGACTGGCACAGCCTTCCAGAAAAAGTAGTGGCTGCTTCAATCCTTCATACAATATGTCAAGGGTCAGCAATTAACCAACCACTGCATCGTTGGCATTTTTCCCCCTTAAGAAGAATTAATCGTATGAATGCGGGTACCACCTATCGGCACCCTATGGATTTGCAGCTCATTTATTCCAAAAGTATAAAACAAATTCGCCTAAGTTTTTCCTCAAATAAGCTGCAAATACTGCAGTTTCAAATCTCGAGACTGTTCTGTTGATTCTGAATCTCTTTTGTAAAATTATGCAATTTTAGTGCGTGCGATGCATTTTCTTCGTACGGCTGAAAAAGGGTACCTCACGATCTACATCCCTACCCTCCATAGGTAATACATGTGAATTTCATAGTCATGCATCGTTACTGAGTGGATGTGTGACTGAATTGTGTTCAGTTTATTTTGTTGGTTTGATTTTCGTTTCTTCGTTACTGTTTTCATAGCTAATGGCACTTAATCCCACGCGTACCTTTTTTGTTCTATACGTAAATAGCCATGCTACGCAGGGTGTTGATGTACCCTGCCGATAGCTGGTACCCTTACCATACATTGAAGAAACTGTCCAAGTCTATTGATTGTGGGAAATGTGGACATCTTTGGAAAGGCAAGACAAGATAATGCACATGCTTACCAGCTACAGTACAGTTAGGCTACAGTTAAAGTAATTTTAAAACATTACCTTTAACTTGGTCAGACTCGGCCTGAGAGGATTTGATTCACTTTCTAACAAGATAAATCAGTCCTACTTCACTGCCTGTCTGATGATGCGAGACTGAACGCGAGTAAATTCAAGTAAATTTATAGTCTTTGTCATGCCAATGGACAAAGTTGCAAAATGTGGTTATGTGTATGCATTTATACCAGTGCGGTGGCATAATGGCAGTACAAAAACACCTGCATTGTACGTAGTACGTGACCTACATCTAGGCCTATAGAGGCAGAGTCAGTACCCAGAACATAATACTATACCAGTGTGGTGGCAGTATGGCAGTACAAAAACACCTACATTGTACGTAGTACGTGACCTAACTATACACAGCCCAGTCGCTGTAGGTAGTGTACTAACAGCGTCTGGTCGGGCTAACGTGACCTACATCTGGGCCTATAGGCCTAGAGCCTAGAGGCAGAGTCAATACCCAGAACATAATACCTTTTAGGGTCTAGGCCTAGAAACTCTAGACTAGAGTCTAACTGTTAATAGAACTATTTACGTTAACAGTAGACACCACTATCAGAGTACCACGCCCAGAGGCTAGCTGTCTTTGTTGTTGTTAATTGTTATTGTTATCTGAATTTATTTGCCATTTATCATTCCCCGTAATTTACGCCAAATCTTTACTTTTTAATTAAAGTAACGTTAGCCCTAATTCAAAAAAAAAAAATGTTATGAAGTGGGCTACTTTATTTCCATAATTTTCCCTAGGGCCCAGGCCTACGTTATTTTAATTTTATTAGAAATAATTAAAAAATACTCTATGATATCAAATAAATATAACGTTAGCAAAGAAGCTTAATTAGGTGATCCGAGTATCCTCTCGGATCACCTTCTGTATCTGTACGGAATCTTTCTTCTTTCTTTGTTTCTTTCTTTATTTCTCCTCAAAAGTTGTGCAGAGGTTAGCTCAGAAAGTGAATTGCCTATCAATGTCAAACTTTTACCATATATGTATCATGTCGCAAAGACGACAGCGCAAGTAAAATCATAGTGATCAGTCGACCGTGACGTCACTATGACGTCATTATATGAAAACACATTTTCATGCATATCTCATTAATGGAATGGAATATTTCAATGAAATTTACGTCACATATATTTCAAGTCAAGTGGATTCTACTCATATTCTCAAACTTCATTTTCATCTCAAAACGCGCGCGTACGCGCGCGTTGAAATATTTGTATGCTCAAATCGAGCTCAAAATTTGTTTGCACACGTTTCAGACCATTTAGAGCACTTTTTGAAAAATTGAAAAAAATTGGACGGACGGGTACGCGCGTGCGCATATACGCACGTACAGCTCATATGCAATTGAAATTCCCACTTTTTTACACAGATCGGATGCCTGAAATGTCAAGGAATATTTCTACCAAGTTTCAAGTCAATCCGACTCTAAATGACGTCATACGGGCCCGTCAAAGTTGAAATTCCGCGCGCGCGTCAATGGCGATATACAGTGCAACAATGCCAAAAAACCGCCAATTTTAAATCCGAGTTTACTCGCCAGGATGGACGGTGACCCCCCATTTTCTTGACATATTTTGAAAACTGATGAGTTGAACATGTCATTTCATGGGTTGGCAATGCTGAAAAAATGATGAAAAGATATCAAATTTCTTAATAAATCAAAAAAAGTAAATTTTCAAAATGACGTCATCAAATTTCAAGTTTTGTCGAGCGTATCTCACTTATCCTTAGTCAATTTTCACCCAGATTTCAGTATGCTGTAGCTTATTTAATACTCTATCAGTTATGTAATAACACAATTTTGATTAAATGACAGCATGACCTCATAAAAATGAATTGAAAGTAACCTTGTCGAATTTGACCAGTTTACGTGTTATCTCTATGGGAGTGCAGTTTTTCTGGAAAGGAAAATTGACATGACTGACTTTTTCGAGCACTAGCTCACTTATGCTTCGGTGAATTTCTCCCAGATTTTAATATGTTGTAGCTGAGACTTTGGGCTATCGTCACTGTGCCATCCATTTTTTCATACGACGTCGGCATCACGTCGATAAACTTGATTGAAAAATGGCACGTGGCTTCGATGCAGCGTCATTTTGCTTAATACACAGGGCCTATGGAGCATGAAATAGGTCATTGCATAGCGCATAGTTCATGTCACGTACATTATTTCATAAAATAACAACTACTTGATCAGACTCCATCTTGGGTATGTAAATTAGGGTCAAAAGTCATAGATGTTTCATCCTGTACCTTGATGAATACATGTCCTATCTTTGTCATATTTTGCACACGTAAAGACCATGTTACAAGGATCATTTCACAAAATAACCACTTTTTGCTCAGATGCCATCTTGTCTGTGCAAATTGGGGTCAAATGTCATATGTACTTCTTTCTGTATCTTCGTTATGACGTGTTATCTCTATGGGACGGAATTTTTTTCAATGTGAAAATTGACATGATCGTCTTTATCGAGCACTAGTTCACTTACCCTTCGGAGAATTTCTCCCAGATTTTAGTATGTTGTAGCTGAGACTTTGCGCTATTGTTATATGCCCTTCGTTTATTCATACGATGTCGGAATCACGTTAAAAATCTTGGTTGAAGTTAAAGCTTATCTTCGATGTATTTAGATATTTCTTTCTTTCTGCAACTTTCTTTGCAATAACTCAAGAAAAACACGCCCTATCACCCCCATATTTTGCACATGTTTAGTTCATGTCACGTACATTATTTCATGAAATAACAACTACTTGATTGGACAATATCTTGGGTATGTAAATAAGGGTCAAAGGTCATAAATGTTGTATTTTGTATCTTGGTGAATACATGTAATATCTTTGCCATATCTTTGGGCTATCGTAATGTGCATTTCGTTTTTATGCCCTTCGTTTATTCATACGATGTCGGGATCACGTCAATAAACGTGGTTGAAATTAAAGCTTATATTCGTTGTATTGAAATATTTTCTTTCTGCAACTTTCTTTGCAATAACTCAAGAAAAACATACCCTATCAACACCATATTTTGTACATGCTTAGTTCATGTCACGTTCATTATTTCATAAAATAACAACTACTTGATCGGATGCCATCTTGGTAATGTAAAGTAGGGTCAAAGGTCATAAATGTTTCATCCTGCATCTTGGTGAATACATGTCCTATCTTTCCCATATTTTGCACACGTAAAGACCATGTGACAAGGATCATATCACAAAATAACCACTTTTTGCTCAGATGCCATCTTGGGGGTGCAAAGTGGGGTCAAAGGTCAAATATAGTTCATTCTGCTTCTTTGATAGTGTATACGGAATTCGGTACCCAAGATGGCAGGTCTGACTCTCTTTTCAAAATGAGAATCCAAACATCACACGACCAATGTCCCTAATCTCAGGTGAAAACTCGAATCATTGATTAAAAAAAAAAAAAAAATCAGATCACCTAATTTGTCAGTCTTGACAAATTCCGAGTCTAGTTATTATAAATAGGTTGTCTACGCATACGTAACTTTTCTTTTTAATAAATCTACATATATACATGAGGATCTAAGGTACTAGCCCTAGGCCCTACCGCTAGTACCGGTTTACAATCGACCATATTATGTGGTCCATTTATGGGAAGCCCTACCCATCTATGGACCCCATACATTACTGGTCATTAGTAGTTGTGTGACAAAGAGGTAGTGGGACTAGTCGGACAGTAGGAGTGCTCCTATGGACGTAGTTCTAGATCTACTGTAGACATCAAGGCTTCAGTACCATGTTGGCAGAATACTATATCAGACATAGATAGGCGTATATGGGACTGTGATATTGATAGACTGCTTTCTTTCGCTGGCGAGTCTGCGTCTATGGCAAAATACGTGGAAAGTTACAATCTGCAATGTAGCCTCTGCAAGAGAGTGACCGCCGTCACGGGTCAAAACAAATGGCAAAACCTTGAGAAATCCAAACGAGCAACTTACCATTTAGCCCGATTTCATCACCAATGGTCTCCAATTCGATATTTTCCTCAGGAGCATTTTTGTGAACATAACTGAGTTTATTGTACAAAAGTTGTCTTTTCTGGACGTCTTCATTCAGGTCTTCGATCGACGTGTTGTACCTTCGCGAGACTCTTTTTCAAGCAAAAGTTTATGACTCCGCCCACAAAACAACGTCAAAAAATATACTCTATGTTGATTGGTCAATAGCAACCTCGCCGCAGCGGCAGACAAGAAAAATCGCTCAGCAGAGCGATTCGAGAAAACCGCTTGCGGTTGCCGCTCTGAAAAGTCGCTGCTACCGCTCCAGTGTGAACGGTCGTACATGTACAACACGCGAGGGATTTTTGCGGTGCACCGCTGCCGCTGCCGCAAAACCGCTCCAGTGTAAACGGCCCTTAATGCGTCGGTACTAATGGCTATAGCAGCAAGTCTCTCCACTGTTGCACTAGGGCAGGCCGCTTATTACTCCTAAAAAAAATGTAGAAAATTTTGCAGTTTCTAGATAAATGGGTGAGAAAAACCAAGTCGAAAAGGTAATGTATTAATTAGGTGATCCGAGTATCCTCTCGGATCACCTTCTGTTTTTGTACGGATTCTTTCTTCTCCTTCTTCTTCTTTTTCTTATTTCTCCCCAAAAGTTGTGCATCGATTAGCGCAGAAAGTCCTCTTCCTATCAATTTTAAACTTATACCATATATGTATCGTCTCCCAAACACGGCAATTGAACTAAAATCAAAGTGATCAGTCGACCGTGACGTCACTATGAGGTCATTATATGAAAACACATTCTCAATCATATCTCATTAATGGAATGGAATTTTTCAATGAAATTTACGTCACATATATTTCAAGTCAAGGGCATTCTACTCATATTCTCAAAATTCATCTGTACCTTAAAATATTTGTATGCTCAAATCGAGCTCAAATTCTTTTTGCACACATTTCAGACCATTTAGAGCATTTTTTGAAAAATTGAAAAAAAAATACGGACGCGTACGCGCGCGCGCATATACGCACGCACAGCTCATATGCAATAGAAATTTCCCGTTTTTTCACACTTATCGGCTGTCTGAAATGTCAAGGAATATGTCTACCAAGTTTCAAGTCAATCCGACTCAATATGACGTCATACGGGCCCGTCAAAGTTGAAATTCCGCGCGCGCGTCAATGGCGATATACAGTGCAACAATGCCAAAAAACCGCCAATTTTAAATCCGATTTTACTCGTCAGGATGGACGGTGACCCCCAATTTTCTTTACATATTTTGAAAGCTGATGAGTTGTACATGTCATTTCATTGGTGGCGATGCTGGAAAAATGATTAAAAGATATCAAATTTCTTAATAAAATAAAAAGAGTAAATTTTCAAAATGGCGTCATTAAATTACAAGTTCACTCGAGCGTATCTCACTTATCCTTTGCCTATTTTCACCCAGATTTCGATATGTTGTAGCTTATTAAATGTTCTTTCATTAATGTAAAACAACATTTTGATTGGATGACGTTATCGCCTCGTAAAAATGGATTGAAAGTATCCTTGTAAGATTTGACCAGTTTACGTGTTATCTCTATGGGAGAGCAGTTTTTCTGGCAGTGAAAATTGACATGACTCTCTTTTTCGAGCACTAGCTCACTTATGCTTCGGTGAATTTCTCCCAGATGTTAGTATGTTGTAGCTGAGACTTTGGGCTATCGTCAATGTGCCATCCATTTCTTCATACAATGTCGGCATCACGTCGAAAAACTTGGTTGAAAATGGCACGAGGCTTCGATGCAGCGTCATTTTGCTTAATACACAGGGCCTATGGAGAATGAAATAGGTCGTTGCGTAGCGCATTGACTCGTAATCCTAAGGTCCTTGGTTCGAGGCTCACCCCTGCCAATATTTTTTTAAATCTTTTTTAACACTTTTTCTTCCTTTTCTTTAGTTAATCTTAATCTCCCTTTCCTTACTTTATCTTTTTCTGATTTTTTTTTCTGCTTCTCCTTCAAATTTCTATAAAATAACATAATTTTTGCTTTATTTTTCTTTCTTTATACTACTTTCTGTGCAATAGATGAACAACAACAATGGCTATCAATCCCATATTTTGCACATGTTTAGTACATGTCACGTACATTATTTCATAAAATAACAACTACTTGATCGGACACCATCTTGGGTATGTAAATTAGGGTCAAATGTCATAAATGTTTCATCCTGTATCTTGGTGAATACATGTCCTATCTTTGTCATATTTTGCACACGCAAAGACCATGTTACAAGAATCATTTCATAAAATAATTACTTTTTTGCTTAGACGTCATCTTGGGTGTGCAATGTGAGGTCAAAGGTCAAATATACTTCATTCTGTATTTCCGTTAGTGTATACGGAATTCGGTACCAAAGATGGCAGGTCTCACTCCCTTTTCTAAATGAGAATCCAAACATTACACGGCCAATGTCCCGTCAACACAGATGAAACCTGTATGGTCATGAATATTGATGGCAGACCTGACTCCCTTTTCAAAATCAGTATCCAAACATCACACAACCAATATCCCTAAACACAGATGAAACCTGTATAGTCATGCCTATATTGGGATCAAAACTCAAATCATTGATTTTCAAAAGATCGGATCACCTAATTTGTCAGTCTTGACAAATTCCGGGTCTAGTTGTCACTGTGTTTATGATAGAAATTTAGCCGTGCTTTATTTGTGAAGTCGCCCTGAATGTGGCAGTGATTTTTGCTCCCGCTCAGCTGCGAGGTAGCCGCCAGGACCGCGCCTTGCGGCGCGATCTCCGGGGCTAGCTACTAGTACGTACATGTAACTTACACATTGTATCGCATGCAAGTAGTACGTACGTGGACCGGAGATAGCGGACGTTATACGCATGCATACGGTGCATTTTCATTTATTTTTATGAAAGTAATGGACTAATTGGAACGAAATTTTGCACAGGTGTTACTGCAATCATACCCAAACTCCATGCTAACTATGAGACCAATTGCTGCAGGTTTATGGGCTAGTACCTTTAACATTGTATTTTTGAAATCTACGCACAAAATTGGTCTAGATGAAGTAGATTTAAAAAATATATGTTTGGGGTGCATGGGAACCCCCCCTTTCCGACTCAACTAAATAATGTATACATCAGTGCACCTGCTATAACTGTCCTACCAAGTGCACACATAAGGTGTTTGTTTTTGATTTGTTTTTGATTTGTTTGTTTGTTTGTTTGGCAGTCACGTGTCACTCTATGTGTTGAATGCAAAGTTGTATGTATTTCGGGTCCCGCAGCAATTGTTATGTGAAACAATAGAAATCAAATAAAGATTACTAAACAAAAAGTGTGTGTGTGTGTGTGTGTGAAGTACGTGTGTGTGTTTTTAGTGTATGATACGTGCCTGTGCGCTTATATGTGTACGTATTGTACGTATTTGTGGTGTCATCTGTATGTGCACCCATGTACACATTGCGTTGGTATTCCTGGAGCAACCGTGTCTTAGATAGAAACCTTGGACATAAATTTATTATATATTTGATAAGAACTGCTGGAATACTCATTTAAGGGGCCCTGAAATCCAAATGCATTCAAACATCTATTAGTCCTAAGAATTAAACCAGAAACACCCCAAACAGTAAAACACATTACCCTTCCTTTTAAAGTGACAAACACTGAAACAGTGAAAACAACTACCCTGGGCAATATGGCTTAGCATTCAATGCAATTTAGAAAATAGTCAGAAAGACAGAAAATGGATGGCTTTTCTATCCCTCCTCCGAATGGTTAATTCTAAAAATGTTTTAAATTTCTGAAATTCGAAATTGCAGATGTTTGATTTGTGTGTGTGTGATTTGCCGGAGAAGAGTACTACGTTAACAATATCCCTAAAGATTGTTCTCTTTTAATTGAAACTGAATCTTGTGACCTGGTCCCGTCAATCACAGAAAAATGAAATCAATTCCTTTCACATCCAGTGACACGGAAAAATGTAGATTTTATGGAAACAAAGACCAATAAAGGACAAACTAGACTCGGAATTTGTCAAGACTGACAAATTAGGTGATCCCATTTTTTTTTTAAATCAATGATTCGAGTTTTCACCTGAGATTACGGACATTGGTCGTGTGATGCTTGGATTCTCATTTTGAAAAGGGAGTCAGACCTGCCATCTTGGGTACCGAATTCCGTATACACTATACAAAGATGCAGAATGAAGTATATTTGACCTTTGACCCCACTTTGCACCCCCAAGATGGCATCTGAACAAAAAGTGGTAATTTTGTGAAATGATTCTTGTACCATGGTCTTTGCGTTTGCAGAATATGGGAAAGATAAGACATGTATTTACCAAGATACAGGATGAAACATTTATGACCTTTGACCCTATTTACATACCCAAGATGGTGTCTGATCAAGTAGTTGTTACTTTATGAAATAATGTACGTAACATTAACTAAACATGTGCAAAATATGGGGTTTATAGGGGCTATTTTTCTTGAGTTATTGCAAAGAACATTGGAAAAAGAAAGAAATATGAAAATACATCGAAGATAATCTTTAATTTCAACCACGTTTTTGGACGTGATCCCGACACCATATGAAAAACAAAGGGAACACGTACGATAGCGCAAAGTCTCAGCTACAACATATTAAAATCTGGGAGAAGTTCACCGAAGGGTAAGTGAGCTAGTGCTCGATAGAGACAATCATGTCAATTTTCACATCTAGAAAAATTCCCTCCCATAGAGATAACACGTCATAACGAAGATAAAGAAAGAAGTACATATGACCTTTGACCCCGATCTGCACAGACAAGATGGCATCAGATCAAAAAGTGGTTATTTTGTGAAATGATCCTTGTAACACGGTCTTTACGTGTGCAAAATATGTGGAAGATAGTACATGTATTCACCAAGATACAGGATGAAACATTTATGACCTTTGACCCTAATTTACATACCCAAGATGGCGTCTGATGAAGTAGTTGTTATTTTATGAAATAATGTACGTGACATGAACTAAACATGTGCAAAATATGGTGGTGATAGAGTATCTTTTTCTTGAGTTATTGCAAAGAAAGTTGGAAAAAGAAAGAAATATGAAAATACATCGAAGATAGGCTTTGCTTTTAACCAAGTTTTTGGACGTGATCCCCATACCGTATGAAAAAATGAAGGCCACATTCACGATAGCCCAAAGTCTCAGCTGCAACATATTAAAATCTTAGAGAAATTCACCGAAGCATAAGTGAGCTAGTGCTCGAAAAAGAGAGTCATGTCAATTTTCACTGCCAGAAAAACTGCTCTCCCATAGAGATAACACGTAAACTGGTCAAATTTGACACCCTTGTAAAAAAATACCATGGTTTGACTATGAGGCATAACCATGGTTTTACATTGGATCCATCCATGGTTTAACCATAGTGCAATATGGTTTAATTATGGTCAAACCATGGTGCACTAGTGTCTAACCATAGTTTAACAATAGTTAAACAATAGTGCACTATGGTTAAACCATGGTATCTACGGTTAAACCATAGGTTTAGCATGGGTTAACCATGGTAATCATGGTTTAAAGGTGGTAAATTGGAACGCACTTACCATGACATTACTGTGGTATTACCATGGTCACTACTGTGGTTCTACAGTACCAAAACCATGGTTAAGAAAAAGTAAAACCATGGTTAAGGAAGTGTGAAACCATGGTTAGGAAATGGTGAAACTATGGTTAGGAAAAGATGAAACCATGGCAAACTTATGGTTTAACCATAGTGCAATATGGTTTAATTATGGTCAAACCATGGTGCACTAGTGTTTAACCATAGTTTAACTATATTTAAACAATGGTGCACTATGGTTAAACCATGGTAGCCATGGTTAAACCATAGGTTTAGCATGGGTTAACCATGGTAACCATGGTTTAAAGGTGGTAAATTGGAACGCACTTACCATGACATTACTGTGGTATTACCATGGTCACTACTGTGTTTCTATCAAGCCAAAACCATGGTTAAGAAAAAGTGAAACCATGGTAAAGGAAGTGTAAAACCATGGTTAGGAAATGGTGAAACTACGGTTAGGAAATGGTGAAACTATGGTTAAGAAAAGATGAAACCATGGCAAACTTATGGTCTAACCATAGTGCAATATGGTTTAATTATGGTCAAACCATGGTGCACTAGTGTTTAACCATAGTTTAACTATATTTAAACAATGGTGCACTATGGTTAAACCATGGTAGCCATGGTTAAACCATAGGTTTAGCATGGGTTAACCATGGTAACCATGGTTTAAAGGTGGTAAATTGGAACGCACTTACCATGACATTACTGTGGTTTTACCATGGTCACTAACTTGTGTTTCTACCGTGCCCAAACCATGGTTACGAAGAAGTGAAACCATGGTTAAGGAAGTGTAAAACCATGGTTAGGTAAAGGTGAAAGTTTGGTTAGGAAAAGATGAAAACATGGTTTTACAGCTGCCAAACCACAGAATTACAACCCAAATCACGATACAACCATGATCCATTGTACATAGTAAACCCACTATTTAACCACAGTGCAATATCGCAGAAAAATGTATTTTTAACTACAGTTGTATTTCACAAGTACTTTGAGAAACCATGGGGAAAATTGGTTGGAGAAATATATTTTTCCACAAATGCTTTGCTATTTGATGAATAATGATCAATAAATAGCACAGTAGAGTCTTCACATAAAGTGATGAAATAAAAATATTTTCAGTAAATTACCTGGAGCAGAATAATAATTCTTACAATTCCTATACAAATGTATTGTGATACAGTACATTTGTAAACATGTATATGAACCTGGACTCTGAAACAGGAGAAAACCAATTCTCTATTATTTTCCTTCTAGCTATAGTCTAAAAAATATGTACAGCTGTATTTAAAAACTGACTTCCATGTGTGTGTTGGTGGATGGGTGCAGATTGTAAGTGTTAATTGATTCACTGTTTAATAAAAGAAGCTATATGTAGCAACGAGTAGGTCGATGCTCTTACCAGCATTGACTTTCACACCGCCAAAGCTCTCCCCAAAACATACATGTATATCGAATACACTATGGCCAAATTGAGGAAACCAATAAGTCCCAATTTTCATGGCCTAGTCATGTGTATTCCTCTGAACATGCAGAAGTCAAACATTGCCCAATTTGATGCGCTTTTTCAGTCAAAACGGACTGACTGGAGTTGACTGTACTGTCATTAGCATTTAAAGGCACATAGACCCGGTGGTTTGCTTGCGTACACGGCGCACGGCACAAGCTTCCTTGCGAGACCTATGCTATCGACTCCTCTTTATCGTTAGCGTACACGGCGCACGGCACAAGCTTCCTTGAGAGACCTATGCTATCGACTCCTCTTTATCGTTAGCGCTTACGCTTTGATCCATTTCCATGAGTCCGAAGAAGTCCAATCCACTGCTGATGATGACAGCTTTAATATTTTTTTCTCTGAAGTCAAACAAAGAAGCATGCACCCTGGCATTCAAATTCTACGGACTGTCTGACACGCAGAGAAGACAATGAAGGCAACATTACCTAGCAACACCTACGCGCTTTACCGTTGACGACAGCTCAATTTCGGCAGTCTTTGTATCAATGCTAATGGTGATCGGCACTCTCATCTAAAAGCGCTGCAGCAACTACCGGGTCTAGGCACCTTTAAAATAAGAAAGTACACAAGGGTAGAAACAGTCAATTATGATTATACATTCAAAAGTTATTTTTCAGCAGCTGGGTGTGAGAAGTCAAAGTATCATACAAATATCACATTATTTCCAGTTGCAAAACTGTAGGTTTATGTAAACAAATCAATGAAGAAAATGTACTCTTACTGAACCTCAGTCAACAAATAAGACATAAGAATGCACATTTGCTCACTTTGCTGTTACGATTGAAAAGTAGCTTTTTATTGCTTCATGAGCAGCATCTTGACTGTACGTAGGTATGGCTTATTGCCAGTCACATGATTTAAAACTATAACAATATCACCTGCAAAGAATTAGTTGGATAATTAAATACAGTGTACATATATTAGTGCATGTTTGATGTACATGATCATTTGTAGCTTTGTATAGTTAATGCAAATTTGGACTTAAGTGACACCAGGAGCACTGGACAACAGAACAAAACAGCATCCAAAAAAAAAAAAAAAAAATTATCTAGCAACCAACAGTCCTGACATGAGAGCATACATGCACACTTCACATGCTTTGAAAACTGTCCTTGTACTTCTACTGTCCAAGACTATCCAGCAGTAAGCTTTGGTGCAACTTCTGGATGAGGCTTCGCAGGAACTAGGTCTTGATATAGCTTGGTTAGTGTGCCCTTTGTCGTTGTGGAGCCTTGAGATGTCCTTCTTTTGCAACCGTGAGCCGTGAGAATTTTCTTGGGGAAGATCACTCCTGCAACGAACTGAGAATTTATTCATTACGCTATTATTTTTTTAAAATAATAATAACATGTAGTACGTGTTAAACTCTACTTCAAATACTCAACACACAAAATTCTTGCACAGAATAGCTACCTTGCAAAAAACATAAGAAGAATGGGATTAGATTGATGTGGTACACCTAGCCATCATTTCATCACTCTAATGTGCTGGAGAGATACTGTTTAAAATACAGTGTACTTTTACAATCATTTTAACCCCTAAGTGCCACATACAGGTGAAGCCATTATGTTCAACATTCCATATCATGTATTGTGCACAAATTGCCTAGAGTAATTTGATGTTTTTTCAAAAATTGATCACATTCTATTTTAAGCAGGTTGCCAATATTTTAGGATGCTGCATAGCATGCTGCTGGTATTTGAGAATGTTGCACAAGAATTTGGGTATGCTGCAGTGTAATGCTCAAATTCCTCATGAACCACACTAATAATGGGTTGAAAAAAAGAAAGAAACAAAGTAAGAAAGAGGAGTATCTTACCCTTGATGACATGGAAAAGCGGGAGAAAGTATGACATCAGTAGATGGACTTCTCTGCACCAGAATTCAGCCAGGAGGATGCCATACACATATCAGCACTGCATGTACTTGTACCCATGAAAGGAGCTAGCTAGGGGACAGCCTGATCGATGGTCATGGGTGGACTTCAAGTCTTCTATGGAGAAACCTTCTCGTGTCAGCCACTGGCACAATCAATCATTGATTCTGATGAGGAAAAAAAATAACACAACATAACGATAATAGTGATGATTGAGAGAAGTGAAATAAGGTTAGGCAGAAAAATCACACAGGAAAATTATGTATGTAACATACAAAATACAGCATTGGATGATTTAAAGTTTGGTGCTTGTGCTAGCTCCCAAATGACTGCTGGAATAAAAGACTCCCAAATATTCTACAATGTCGCATAGCATGCTGCTGGTTTTTGAGGATGTTGCACAAGAATTTGGGTATGTTACAGCGATATGCTCAAATTCCTAATGAACCATACTGGGTTGAAATAAAGAAACAAAGAAAAAGGAATACCTTCTCCTTGATGACATGGTCAAACGGGAAAAAACATGACATCAGATGATCCACTTCTTTGCACCAGAATTCAGCCAGGAGGATGCCATGTACACATATTGATGTAAATCAGCGCTGCATGTGTATCATGTACTTGTACCCATGAAAGGAGCAAGCTAGTGGACAGCACGATCAATGGTCATGGATGGACCTCAAGTCTTCTATGGACTGCAAGTCTTCTATGGAAACACCTTCTCACATCAGCCACTTGCACAGTCAATCTTTGATTCTGATGAGGAAAAAAAAAACACGACATAACAATAATACACCTATTAATGATTGAGAGAAGAAAAATAAGGTTAGCCAGAAAAATCACACAACAATCCGTTAGGTGAATGATATACTGGTATAACATACAAATTACAAAATACAGCATCCTTTGCCATTGGGGGATTTCAAGATCAGTGCTAGTGCTAGCTCCCAAATGACTGACTTAAACTGAGCTCCAACACCGACGGTCGGATTAACTAAGCGATACTTATCAAAGTTATTGATCCCCAGCAATAGGTGTTGGAAATCGCAGCATCGCAAGGTCCGTGAGAATCGCACGACGAAAAGTGATGGCGCATGATTACACTCGAATATTAAAAGATGCAGGACTGCTTAGTTTTTAGACACAAAGTGAGGAAGACAGACTAAAATGCCCCAAATTTCAACCATTCTTCAAAACACAACTTAATATTTAATTTTATGCTTCCAGGCTCAGATTTATGAAGCCACATGCTCGTGTAGGGCCTACGTTTCGTGGCGTGGGTGACCATTGCATTAGCATAGAATGTACATGCTACAGGCCTAACTCTTACACTACGAAATGGCGGAGCTAGGTTCAGCAGACGACATTCTTTGATTTCAACACCAAGCCCAGCACTTGACCGAAAGATTGGTCTGTATCTCGTCGACGGGGATATGTTCCACAGAGCAGAGACTGCATCTGGCTTTACGGATCCCCTCCTATAGACATAGTCCGGAGGTAGAGAGCCATAAGTAACGTCAAAAAAAAAAAAAAAAGACTCCTCCTTCGGACAGACGAATCTTTCACAAGTTTGCCCAGCACCAGCAACCAGAAATTTATGACATATTTTTGAGGTCATCCTACCAGCACCTACGGACTTCAAGTTCACTTCAGTTTTATCGCCAGTGCCAGTGGCTGCCAGCGCTTAAGTTAGTGCTGAGACACAATCAAAGAGTATAGAAGCTAAGAGGGCGTACTCTCACGACTTCGCACGCAAACGGGTGTAGTACGGCATGGAGCGGGAGCCCAACATGGAGCCCAATGGCAGCCAATTTAGTAATAATACCGCAAGCTTCTTAAACACGTGAGCCTATGGAGCAAACCCTACCTTCCTTTCATTTTCTTCATTTTAAAAGGAAGCACACAGCGGTAGAATTGCATTTCAGACCTCAAAATATCACAAAAAGTATATTTTCTGTCAATATGTAAAAAAAAAAAAATTGAAGTAATGTAATTACTTTTTTATCAGTAGTCCCTCAGCAAGTTTGTGTTTGAGCTGACAAACGCCACCTATCTCTTTCTCTCTCCCTCCCGAAACATAGTTTGGTCTACCTACTTCAGCTCAAACTTTGTGGGCCTGCAGATTGCGATTGGAAAGTAAATAACATTTTTTTCAAATACATTTCATGGTTAGACAGGAATGATACTTCTTTACGACAAAACAAGATTCTAAGTACATACATGTACATCGGTACATATCGTACATATCTTCCCCTGTATGCCCCCTAAAAAGGGGAAAAATGAAAGGGAGACAGAAATACGAGGACCCAGTGATACGGCACTGATATCATGATCGCGAAATATACAGTACGCCCTCTAATCAATCTATCGGTCTGTTGCTTTCAATGGCGGAATGGCGTCCGTATTTCGCCCATGAGCGTACTAGTTCGCAGGAGTAAGCCCTTGTGTCTTAGCGTAGCTTCTACTGATACTCTTGATTCACTGGAGCAGTTACCACTAGAAGTCCTAACAGAGTTAGCAGAAAATAGTGTTGTTGATGTAGCTTGCACCGAACCTGACATCACCACCCAATATGAGGTAGGCCTATGCCTACTAACATTGTTAGGGATTACGCCTAACTGTTAGAACTACCGACTACCGTCTTGTTAGCCCGACCAGACGCTGTTAGAGTACGCTGTGCAAATAAATTATAGCCTGTCGCTACTAGTAGGGTTGGGGGTACCACGTATCGCCACCCTAAGGATCTGTAGCTCGTTTATTCTAAAAATATAACACACATCCGCCTAAATTCTTACCTCAAATATGCCATAAATACTGCAGTTTTGAATGTCGTGACCGTCTCATTGATTACGAATCTCCGTTTTAAAATAGCGCAATTTTAGCGCGTGCGTTTCATTTTCTTCGCGCAGCTAAATTAAGGGAACCTTGCGATCGGCACCCCCTAACCTCCATAGGTATACACGTGAATTTCACAGCATAGGTAATACACGTGAATTTCACAGGCCATAGGTATACACGTGAATTTCACAGCCATGCGTCGTTACTGAGCGGATGTGTAATTTCTAGCTTGGTTTGTTTGAGTTTGATTTTCGTTTCCTCGGTTTCATTGTTTTTATAGCTCATGACACTTAATCCCGCGCGTACCTTTTCGTTCTATACGCAAACAGCCATGATACGCAGGGTGCCAATGGGAAGGTGCCCTGCCGATAGGTGGTGCCCCAACCATACTACCACTATAACAGGGTTAGATCTACACTGTCTACAGCGACTGGGTTGTGTATAGAATCTAGTTACCGTAGATAACTTGTAGAATTTACGTGACACAGTAACACTAACAGTTCAGTACAATACAGTAGCTGAGTTAGAACAACTCATTCCAAACTCTTGAGCTCTCATGTCATACTCTCACACTCACTGACTCAGTCACACTTTCAGATACAGAACAGTCTACTGGACTGGTTATCCCCACTTGATACGATCATGCGAAATTTGCACAGCAGGGGCAGGGCCGCTGCCGGCCCCGGGTCGGTCGGGACAATTCAATGCAAATCTCGCTGGTAATTATTTTAGCTAAGATTAGGTCTACTAATAATGTATTAAAAGTTACGTTGACCAACCTTCCTCGAAGAATCCCAAAGGAGCAGTTCCTCTTTTTCTTAGGGGCCGTTTGCTAGCCATTTCTGAAAATATCAGATGGTTCGTACGTCGAGATGTTTGACTCCGGTCAGATATCATCACGAAAGAGCGTTTGAAATGATGAACATCAATCGTAGCCGTGTGTGTGGTTTTTGAGCGCGGTCGCGGACTAACGGTTCAGCAGTACATACACGTAAGGTTCAATCAGCGACAACAACAACACGCACATGACCTCTTACGTTACATTATTATCAAGAAAACTTGTAATCATTAAATTTTTGGTTTTGAATAAAAAATATATGTTTACAACTTTTTGTATTGCAAATTAATGTTTTTTCAATGTGTCAATATTTTTTGTGCTCCATATATTTTGAAATATATTTTTGTTGTGATCTTTGGTACGAACGAGCCTCATATCAACAACCCGGATCTCCCATTCATCGTACACAATTACACGCCGATTGCATTCATATAGTTTTCTATTGTTGTGTGTACATGTCAAAGCTACGGGGAACGAACGGGCGGCAATGAGTTACTACCTTTTTTTATTTTTTCACGAGTATGTAATCTCATTTAAGGTTTTTTACGTGCTTTATTCCGTAGTGAATAGATGTTGCATTTTAGGAATGCTGTAAATCAACCAAGTGAAGCAGCTTTTTGTTTGCAATGGTAAGACTACTGTTTGTTTACATAATCCTGTTGAAGCCAAACGGGTGCGGGTGGTTGCGTTAGATGAATGTCCGTCATGACTTGCATTGGCATTGCGGCCATCAAATTAAGAGTTTTCATATTGATTTTTGTGATCGACATCATTCAATAATCATAGTGCACGTGGTTTAAACTTTGGTAAAACAAAAAGTTAACCATGGTTTAATAACCACTGTTCTTATGCTATCATACCCAGGTTCCATGGTTAGAAATTCTAGAATATCATGGTTTTTCTGCACTCTATATCTGATCAGCATGGAAACCACGGTTGAAACCATTGTTAAAATAACCACTTTTTCAACCGTGGGTAAACAAAAGTTAAACCACGGTTTTATAACCACTGTTCTTATGAGCTATCATACAACCATGGTGAAAATCATGGCTTTTTAACCGCCTCTTCACTATCATGAAACCACGGTTCGTAGAACCAATCAATGTTTCATAACCATCCTTTGCACATCACACTATGATAAAACCATGGTTCAAATCCTGGTGTAGCTATGACCATCGTTTTCCTTGCTAAAATGGAATTTGAACCATTGTTTAAAACCGTTGTTTTCACACTTTTGTTAAACCACTGTTAAAGTCATGGTTATATAGCCTAACCATCATTTTTTTTTAATAACTATGATAAAACCATGGTTAATATAATCATGGTTAATAGCCATCGTTTTCAACCTTTGTAAAACGAAAGTTTTTTTTATAACTAGTGTTTTTGTGCTATCATAAAACCACGGTTAAAATCATGGTTTTATAACTATTGTTTTTACACTATCATAAAACCATAATGAAATCATGGCTTTATAACGATGGTTTTCAACCTTAGTAGAACGAGAGTTACACCATGGTTTCCTAACCATTGTTTTTATACTATTGTGAAACCATGGTTACAACCATTGTTATATTAATGTTATTTTTACCAAAGTAGAACGATAGTCTTGTTGTGGTTTTCTCACCATTGTTTTTTTAATTTCTTAAAACTGTGGTATAACGATGATTTTTTAACCATGGTTTTAAAACACTTTCATTAAACCACTGTTAGAGCCATGGTTATATAACCATCATTTTTTGACTATGATAAAACCATGGTTAATATCATGGTTAATACCCATCATTTTTAACCTTTGTAAAACGAAAGTTTAACCATGGTATTATAACTAGTGTTTTTGTGCTATCATAATATCATGGTTAAAATCATGGTTTTATTACTATCTTTTTTACACTATCATAAAACCATGATGAAATCATGGTTTAATAACGATGGTTTTCAACCTTGGTAGAACGAGAGTTACACCATGGTTTCCTAACCATTGTTTTTATACTATTGTGAAACCATGGTTACAACCATTGTTATATTATTATGTTATTTTTACCAAAGTAGAACGATGGTTTTGTCGTGGTTTTCTCACCATTGTTTTTTTAATTTCTTAAAACTGTGGTATAACAATGATTTTTTCACCATGGTTTTAAAACCGTCGTAAAATGAAAGTTTTATCATGTTATCATAACTATGGTATTTTAACAATGGTATTACCACACTTTCGCCACACATTTACCATGGATATGAATTGAAAATCATGGACTACCATCGATCCATTGTAAAACCGTCCATAACCATGGTTATACCATAGTTACGGTTGTAAAACCATGGTTTTTTTTATAAGGGAAGATTACTTTCAATCCAATATTACGAGGTGATGCCGTCATCTAATCAAAATGTTGTAATGATATTAATGAAAGATCATATAATAAGCTACAACATACTGAAATCTGGGTGTATATTGGCAAAGGATAAGTGAGATACGCTTGAGTGAACTTGTAATTTGATGACGTCATTTTGAAAATTTACTCTTTTTATTTTATTAAGAAATTTGATATCTTTTAATCATTTTTCCAGCATCGCCAACCCATGAAATGATATGTACAACTCATCAGCTTTCAGAATATGTAAAGAAAATGGGGGGTCACCGTCCATCCTGACGAGTAAAATCGGATTTAAAATTGGCAGTTTTTTTGGCATTGTTGCATGTATATCGCCATTGACGCGCGCGCGGAATTTCAACTTTGACGGGCCCGTATGACGTCATATTGAGTCGGATTGATTTGAAACTTGGTAGACATATTCCCTGACATTTCAGGCAGGCGATAAGTGTAAAAAAACGGGAAATTTCTATTGCATATGAGCTGTGCGTGCGTATATGCGCGCGCGCGTACGCGTCCGTAAAATTTTTTCAATTTTTCAAAAAATGCTCTAAATGGTCTGAAACGTGTGCAAAAAAAAAAATTTGAGCTCGATTTGAGCATACAAATATTTCAACGTGCGCGTACGCACACGTTTCAAAGGAAAGTATGCATTTTGAGAATATGAGTAAAATGCCCATAACTTGAAATATATGTGACGTAAATTTCATTGAAAAACTCCATTCCATTAATGAGATATGATTGAGAATGTGTTTTCATATAATGACGTCATAGTGACGTCACGATTGACTAATCACAATGATATTTTAGATTTGTCGTCTTTGGGACATGATACATATATGGTATGAGTTTGAAATTGATACTCTGAGAACTTTCTGAGTAAGTAGATGCACAAATTTTGTCCAGAAAGAAAGAAGAAGAAGAAGAAGAACAAAGAATCCGTACAGATACAGAAGGTGATCCGAGAGGATACTCGGATCACCTAATGAAATGTCATTTGTACGTAAAACCATTCAACAATGAAAGCTGATTACATCACTGGACAAAGAGATTGTAGCTATTGTAGCGACCAGAAAGACTGAAAGAGGAGAAAGAAAAGAAAACCAAGACACAAGACCCCCCCCCCACCAAAAAAAAAAAAAAAAGAAGAAGAAGATGAAATGATTAGATGAAATAAGATTTTTGTCAAAGTAATAAAAAACAAACTTACCGATTCCAGCTGAGGTAACGCTCATAAAGGAGAGGGTGATAACAACCAAGAAGCAGAGGTGAGCCATGGTTTATCTTTAGTGTACCCCTTTGGTTGGACGAGACAGACACAAGCAGGCAAAAGGAGGACACACGACAACTCGCTCGCAAAGAACCCGGACGATCTGGCCTCTCAAACTCCCACTTCGAAGGGAACCTGTGCTGCAGCTCCGCGTCAACCGCTGAACTTTGCCTTACTCTTGAATACACAGACACACAGACGACGCACCAAGTACTGCACCAGTAGTACACACAACGCACGCCGTCAGTAGTTGGTAGCCTTTATAAAAATGGTTTCAAGCATGGAGGTGGGAAGAGAACTCCCTGTTTCAACAATATCGTCGGTGATACGGCGAACCGACGAAAAACGCCGCGCAGCGCAAAAACAATTCCGAGAAAATCGCATTTGAACAAAATGGGTAGGGTCAATGCACTAATTTCATACCTTCTCCCCATCAAACTGATGAGATGTTTCGAAAGTGGTGAGAGTAAGAGTTATGCTTTCAGAAAATGTTGTTTTCAAAGAGAAACAAAGGCTACTGTTAATGAGAATAATGTGGAAACTAGACTTGGAATTTGTCAAGACTGACAAATTAGGTGATCCGATTTTTTTTTAATCAATGATTCGAGTCCTGATCGCAATAGACATGACCATATACGTTTCATCTGTGTTTAGAGACATTGGCCGTGTGATGTTTGGATTCTCATTTAGAAAAGAGAGTCAGGTCTGCCATCTTTGGTACCAATTTCTGTATACACTATAACGAAGATACAGAATGAAGTATTTTGACCATTGACCCAACTTTGCACAGCCAAGATGGCATCTGAGCAAAAAGTGGTTATTTTGTGAAATGATTCTTGTAACATGGTCTTTACGTGTGCAAAATATGGGAAAGATAGGACATATATTCACCAAGATACAGGTTGAAACATTTATGACCTTTGACCCTAATTTACATACCCAAGATGGTGTCTGATCAAGTAGTTGTTATTTTATAAAATAATGTACGTGACATGAACTAAACATGTGCAAAATATGGGGATGAAAGGGGCTGTTTTTCTCGAGTTATTGCAAAGAAAGTTGCAGAAAGAAAGAAATATCTCAATACATCGAAGATAAGTTTGATTTCAACCAAGTTTTTTGACGTGATCTCGGCGTCGTATGAAAAATTGGAGAGAACATTGACGATAGCCCATAGTCTCAGCTACAACATATTAAAATCTGGGAGAAATTCACCGAAGAGTAAGTGAACTCGTGCTCGATAAAGACCGCCATGTCAATTTTCATTTCCAGAAAAATTCCCTCCCATAGAGATAACACGTAAACTGGTCAAATTTGACAAGGTTACATTATATCCATTTTCACGAGGTGAAGACATCATCCGATTAAATCTTTGATGGAATAGAACTTAAAGAGTATTAAATTGGCTACAACATACTAAAATCTGGAAGAAATTCACCGAAGGGCAAGTGAGCTAGTCGTAGATAAAGACAATCATGTCAATTTTCACATCTAGAAAAATTCCCTCCCATAGAGATAACACGTCATAATGAAGATAAAGAAAGAAGTACATATGACCTTTGACCCTACTTTGCACAGACAAGATGGCGTCTGAGCAAAAACTGGTTATTTTGTGAAATGATTCTTGTAACATGGTCTTTACGTATGCAAAATATGGGAAAGATAAGACATGTATTCACCAAGATACAGGATGAAACATTTTTGACCTTTGACCCTAATTTACATACCCAAGAAGGTGCCCGATCAAGTAGTTGTTATTTTATGAAATAATGTACGTGACATAAACTTAACATGTGCAAAATATTGGGCTGATAGAGCTTGTTTTTCTTGAGTTATTGCAAAGAAAGTTGCAGAAAGAAAGGAATATGAAAAAAAAATGGAAGATAAGCTTTAATTTCAACCAGGTTTTTGGGCATGATGCCGACTCCGTATGAAAAAACGAAGGGCACAACTACGATAGCCTAAAGTCTCAGCTACAACATACTAAAATATGGGAGAAATTCACCGAAGCATAAGTGAGCTAGTGCTCGAAAAAGAGAGTCATGTCAATTTTCACTGCCAGAAAAACTGCTCTCCCATAGAGATAACACGTAAACTGGTCAAATTTGACAATATTATTTTCAATCCATTTTTACGAGGTGATGCCGTCATCCAATCAAAAAGTTGTAAGTATATTAATGAAAGATCATTTAACAAGCTACAACATACTGAAATCTCGGTGTAAATTGGCAAAGGATAAGTGAGATACGCTCGAGTGAACTTGAAATTTGATGACGTCATCAATCCCTTTTTACGAGGTGATGCCGTCATCCAATCAAATTGTTGTTAGTATATATCTGAAAGACCATTTAATAAGCTACAACATATTGAAATTTGGACGAAAATCAACTAAAGAATAAGTGAGATATGCTTGAATGAACTTGAAATTTGATGACGTCATTTTGAAAATTTACTTTTTTTACTTTATTAAGAAATTTGATACCTTTTAATCATTTTTTCAGCATTGCCAACCCATGAAATGACATGTACAACTCATCAGCTTTCAGAATATGTAAAGAAAATGGGGGGTCACCGTCCATCCTGACGAGTAAAATCGGATTTAAAATTGGAAGTTTTTTGGCATTGTTGCACTGTATATCGCCATTGACGCGCGCGCGGAATTTCAACTTTGACGGACCGGTATGACGTCATTTTGAGTGGGATTGACTTGAAACTTGGTAGAAATATTCCTTGACATTTCAGACATCCGATCAAAGTGAAAAAACGGGAAATTTTCATTGCATATGAGCTGTGCGTGCGTATATGTGCGCGCGCGTACGCGTCCGTCCGATTTTTTCAATTTTTCAAAAAATGCTCCAAATGGTCTGAAACGTGTGCAAAAAGATTTTGAGCTCGATTGGAGCATACAAATATTTCAACGCGCGCGTACGCGCACGTTTTAATAATGAATATGAATTTTGATAATATGAGTAGAATGCGCTTGACTTGAAATATATGTGACGTAAATTTCATTGAAAATTTCCATTCCATTAATGAGATATGAATGAAAATGTGTTTTCATATAATGACGTCATCGTGACGTCACGGTCGACTGATCACTATGATACATTAGATCAGTCATCTTTGAGGCATGATACATACATGGTATGATTTTGAAATTGATAGGCAGAGGACTTTCTGAGCTAACCTCTGCACAACTTTTGAGGAGAAATAAAGAAACAAACTAGACTCGGAATTTGTCAAGACTGACAAATTAGGTGATCCGATCTCTTCGAAAATCAATGATTTGAGTCCTGATCCAAATATTCACGACCATACAGGTTTCATCTGTGTTGACTGGACATTGGCCGTGTGATGTTTGGATTCTCATTTAGAAAAGGGAGTGAGACCTGCCATCTTTGGTACCGAATTCCGTATACACTAACGGAAATACAGAATGAAGTATATTTGACCTTTGACCTCACTTTGCACACCTAAGATGGCGTCTAAGCAAAAAGTGATTAATTTATGAAATGATTCTTGTAACATGGTCTTTGCGTGTGCAAAATATGGGAAAGATGAGACATGTATTCACCAAGATACAGGATGAAACATTTATGACCTTTGACCCTAATTTACATACCCAAGATGGTGTCCGATCAAGTAGTTGTTATATTATGAAATAATGTACGTGACATGTACTAAACACGTGCAAAATATGGGACTGATAGCCATTGTTGTTGTTCATCTATTGCACAGAAAGTAGTAGAAAGAAAGAAAAATAAAGAAAAAATTATGTTATTTTATAGAAATCTGAAGGAGAAGCATAAAAAAATCAGAAAAAGATAAAGTAAGGAAAGGGAGATTAAGATTAACTAAAGAAAAAGAAGAAAAAAAAGTGTTAAAAAAAAAATTGGCAGGGGTGAGCCTCGAACCAGGGACCTTAGGATTACGAGTCGGATGCGCTACGCAATGACCTATTTCATTCTCCATAGGCCCTGTGTATTAAGCAAAATGACGCTGCATCGAAGCCTCGTGTCATTTTCAACCAAGTTTTTCGACGTGATGCCGACGTCGTATGAAAAAATGGAGGGCACACTTAGATAGCCCGAAGTCTCAGCTACAACATACTAAAATCTGGGAGAAATTCACTGAAGCATAAGTGAGCTAGTGCTCGAAAAAGACAGTAATGTCAATTTTCATTTCCAGAAAAACTGCACTCCCATAGAGATAACACGTAAACTGGTCAAATTCGACAAGGTTACTTTCAATTCATTTTTATGAGGTCATGCTGTCATTCAATCAAAATTGTGTTATTACGTAACTGATAGAGTATTAAATAAGCTACAGCATACTGAAATCTGGGTGAAAATTGACTAAGGATAAGTGAGATACGCTCGAGTAAACTTGAAATTTGATGACGTCATTTTGAAAATTTACTTGTTTTGATTTATTAAGAAATTTGATAGCTTTTCATCATTTTTTCAGCATTGCCAACCCATGAAATGACATGTTCAACTCATCAGTTTTCAAAATATGTCCAGAAAATGGGGGGTCACCGTCCATCCTGGCGAGTAAACTCGGATTTGAAATTGGCGGTTTTTTTGGCATTGTTGCACTGTATATCGCCATTGACGCGCGCGCGGAATTTCAACTTTGACGGGCCCGTGTGACGTCATATTGAGTCAGATTGACGTGAAACTTGGTAGAAATATTCCTTGACATTTCAGGCATCCGATAAGTGTGAAAAAATGGGAAATTTCTATTGCATATGAGCTGTGCGTGCGTATATGTGCGCGCGCGTACGCGTCCGTCCAATTTTTTCAATTTTTCAAAAAATGCTGCAAATGGTCTGAAACGTGTGCAAAAAAATTTTGAGCTCGATTTGAGCATACAAATATTTCAACGCGCGCGTACGCGCACGTTTTAAGGGAAAATATGAATTCTGAAAATATGAGTAGAATGCGCATAATTTGAAATATATGTGACGTAAATTTGATCGAAAAATTCCATTCCATTAATGACATATGATTGAGAATGTGTTTTTATATAATGACGTCATAGTGACGTCACGGTCGACTGATAACTTTGATTTTAGTTCGATTGCCGTCTTTGAGACATGATACATATATGGTATGATTTTGACATTGATAGGAAGAGGACTTTTTGAGCTAATCCATACACAACTTTTGAGGAGAAAGAAGAAAAAGAAGAAGAAAAACTAGACTCGGAATTTGTCAAGACTGACAAATTAGGTGATCCGATTTTTTTTAAATCAATGAATCGAGTTTTCACCTGAGATTAGGGACATTTGTCGTGTGATGCTTGCATTCTCATTTTGAAAAGGGAGTCAGACCTACCATCTTGGGTACTGAATTCCGTATACACTATCAAAGATGCAGAATGAAGTATATTTGACCTTTGACCCCACTTTGCACCCCCAAGATGGCATCTGAGCAAAAAGTGGTTATTTTGTGAAATGATTCTTGTAACATGGTCTTTGCGTGTGCAAAATATGGGAAAGATAAGACATGTATTCACCAAGATACAGGATGAAACATTTATGACCTTTGACCCTAATTTACATACCCAAGACTGTGTCTGATCAAGTAGTTGTTATTTTATGAAATAATGTATGTAACATTAAAATGTAACATACTAAAATTATCTGTTAACATTAATGAACTGTTACATCAAACTCGTTAGCCAGATAATACTTGACTACACTTGAGTGAGTTTCTTCATTTTCAACAACATTTTCATTTTGTTCACTACAGAAATTGGAAGATGTAGTTGATTCTTCCTGAAAAACAGATGTTAAGGGAGAAACCCTCACATCATCATGCACTATTAATGGAGTATCTGTATATAAAGTATCTGAGGTTCCATTGTCTTCGACCACTTGAGTAATCAAACTATTACGAGGCTCAAACATTTGGGGGAAAAAAGGAAAAAAGAAAAGAAGTGCAAAAGTTATACAGAAAATCAGAGATATACAAGTGTGTACATATAATTCAAAAAGAAAAAAAATATACAAAATTCAACAAGTTACCCAATATCTGAGTGCCTATTTGGGATCAATTTAGGCCCATGTCAAAGCTTTTCCAAGTCACATTTACTACGGATGGTCTTCTTTATTGTCCTTCTGTTTGTTGCTGGCAACAAAGTTTGACGGCTGGGATGTCGCGATGTCGTTGCGGGGGGCAACACGATGCGATCTGTCAAGATCATTGAGAGTAATGGGCACATCGAGCTGGTCGGAACAGAGGTGGCGGATGAGTTGGTCTGTGTCTTCTACATGTAGTCTGCTCTCTTTGACACCATGGAACTTCAGGGAGTTGAGGCGGGAATATTGCTCTGCTTCATTCATCGTCAGTTTGAGATTGTTGACAGCTGTTGCTTGATCATCAAGAGCGGTGGTGAGACGTTTTATTTCAGCATCTTTTGCTTTGAGGGATGCTTCCAGGTCAAAGATGCAGCCATCATGTTGATCGGACTTCTCCTTGAGACTGGTGCACTTTTGCTCAATTAGGTCAAGGCGCTGGACAAACTTTGTCATTTGTTTATTCATGGCTTTCTCAACAGCTTCTTCGATGGCTTTAAGGAAATCAGGACTCTGGATATACTCTCCAAAAGCCTGAATGATTTCTTCAGTACTTGTGGCTTTCCCTTTGCGGGTCTCCATATTGGGGTATCAGGTGCGACAGACAGTGTGATAGTAGTACTGAAATCTGGAGTGATGACTATTACGGTGCTATACTCAGTGATGAACAGAAATGGCGAGGTCAGGCATACTGACTGCAGAGAAGCAGCCAGTGGACTGTAGCTGTAATCCACATTAGCACTCTGAGACTATGATTGTAGCATAAGTCAATTCATCTTCACTTTGAGGGAGGTCTAATAGTAATAGGAATACTCTTATATACCGTCACGTGAAGAACACTTGTGATAGTCATTTGGTGATAATCACGGGAGGTTTTGAGTTCTGAGAAGATGAGGCTTTACACTTCAGATGTCACATGAGATACTCAGTAGTCTACAAGCAGTACACTGTGTAGCTAGGCGACTGAAGTACGTACAACTTGCTTGCACATAGCATTCCATTCAGCACCGCTACAGATACACGTATGCACAGTACACAGTTGACATGTATAACTAACAGTAACACTCAGTATCATCAGTTTATCCAAGCACACTGTGCATTGACATTGATTAAGTTCAGGGTTTCCACAAATATAAGGCTGAGAGACACAGGTCACTGTAGCAAGAGGGCATGTAATATTGGTCCTGTGGAGTATGCAATATCAGAAAAAAAAACTTACAGCAGATCGTCATTGTCACTGCAATTTCTGCATGAAGAACTGGTGGTCCATGACACGAAGATGAATGTGTGGGACTATAGCGCGAAAGACTGTTGTTTGCAGCGGTGTTTGCAGCAGGGACAGAACCACAAAATTCATGTTCAGCAGGTCCAGATGCATGAAATCACAGATAAATCAGTTGCATTATGTCTTTAGCTCTCAGAGGCGGAGGCACAGCGATGGCATGTCCATCCTTGTGATTTCTTGTGATTTTCTGGCATACATAGGCATACACAGGCATACATAGGCCCACATACCCAAGTACGGTTAATATGGTGAAATATGGTGAAATTCACCGAAGGGCACGGTACGCGGTGAGCTATAAGTGCGTGTGGCGGCTGTCGCAGTTAGGTGAGCTACTGCTCGATAAAGACAATCTGTCCTCCGTAGACAGACGGAAGGTACCAGTACCCATTGCTGTGTGGATATTCTTAACCACTGTCTCTATGGAAAATTGGGTGAGGTACCTCACCCTTCTCGATTGCGTCTAATTCACGGCCCTAGGTCGGCAAATTTAAGCTTGTACAGTTAAATCAACTATTCAAGAATAGACTTCACACACCACATTAATGAATAATCCAACATTTCGGTCGAATTTTCAACGTAAAACACACATCAACCAGCCTGTTGCGTCGTCACGTTCAAACTTGTTTGAATGTAAAAAAGCTGTCAGAAATTTGGTGTACAACGACGTTTGATCTGTGCGCGATGCTCCACACAGGAGCCGGGATCATTGGGATCCGTGAAGCCAGACGTAGTGTGCGGGGAATGCCCTGACGGACAGATACAGACCGATCTTTCGGTCAAGTATTCAGCAAGATACAGGATGAAACACTAATTTACATACCCAAGACGGTGTCCGATCAAGTAGTTGTTTTCTTTATGAAATAATGTACGTGACATAAACTAAACATGTGCAAAATATGGGGGCGATAGGGGCTGTTGTTTTTTAGTTATTGCAAAGAAAGTTGCAGAAAGAAAGAAATATCTCAATACATCGAAGATAAGGTTTAATTTCAACCAAGTTTATTGACGTGATCCCGACATCGTATGAAAAAATGGAGGGCACATTCACGATAGCCCAAAGTCTCAGCTACAACATACTAAAATCTGGGAGAAATTCACCGAAGCATAAGTGAGCTAGTGCTCGAAAAAGAGAGTCATGTCAATTTTCACTGCCAGAAAAACTGCTCTCCCATAGAGATAACACGTAAACTGGTCAAATTTGACAATATTATTTTCAATCCATTTTTACGAGGTGATGCCGTCATCCAATCAAAAAGTTGTAATTATATTAATGAAAGATCATTTAACAAGCTACAACATACTGAAATCTCGGTGTAAATTGGCAAAGGATAAGTGAGATACGCTCGAGTGAACTTGAAATTTGATGACGTCATTTTGAAAATTTACTTTTTTTACTTTATTAAGAAATTTGATATCTTTTAATCATTTTGATAGCATCGCCAACCCATGAAATAACATGTCCAACTCATCAGCTTTCAGAATATGTAAAGAAAATGGGGGGTCACCGTCCATCCTGACGAGTAAAATCGGATTTAAAATTGGCAGTTTTTTTGGCATTGTTGCATGTATATCGCCATTGACGCGCGCGCGGAATTTCAACTTTGACGGGCCCGTATGACGTCATATTGAGTCGGATTGATTTGAAACTTGGTAGACATATTCCCTGACATTTCAGGCAGGCGATAAGTGTAAAAAAACAGGAAATTTCTATTGCATATGAGCTGTGCGTGCGTATATGCGCGCGCGCGTACGCGTCCGTAAAATTTTTTCAATTTTTCAAAAAATGCTCTAAATGGTCTGAAACGTGTGCAAAAAAAAATTGAGCTCGATTTGAGCATACAAATATTTCAACGTGCGCGTACGCACACGTTTCAAAGGAAAGTATGCATTTTGAGAATATGAGTAAAATGCCCATAACTTGAAATATATGTGACGTAAATTTCATTGAAAAACTCCATTCCATTAATGAGATATGATTGAGAATGTGTTTTCATATAATGACGTCATAGTGACGTCACGATTGACTAATCACAATGATATTTTAGATTTGTCGTCTTTGGGACATGATACATATATGGTATGAGTTTGAAATTGATACTCTGAGAACTTTCTGAGTAAGTAGATGCACAAATTTTGTCCAGAAAGAAAGAAGAAGAAGAAGAACAAAGAATCCGTACAGATACAGAAGGTGATCCGAGAGGATACTCGGATCACCTAATGAAATGTCATTTGTACGTAAAACCATTCAACAATGAAAGCTGATTACATCACTGGACAAAGAGATTGTAGCTATTGTAGCGACCAGAAAGACTGAAAGAGGAGAAAGAAAAGAAAACCAAGACACAAGACCCACCCCCCCCCCCCCACCAAAAAAAAAAAAGAAGAAGAAGATGAAACTAGACTCGGAATTTGTCAAGACTGACAAATTAGGTGATCCGATCTTTTTGGAAATCAATGATTTGAGTCCTGATCCCAAAAGGCATGACCATACAGTTTTCATCTGAGATTAGGGACATTGGTCGTGTTATGTTTGGATTCTCATTTAGAAAAGGGAGTCAGACCTGCCATCTTTGGTACCGAATTCCGTATACACTAACGAAGATACAGAATGAAGTATATTTGACCTTTGACCCCACTTTGGACACCGAAGATGGAATCTGAGCAAAAAGTGGTTATTTGTAAAATGATTCTTGTAACATGGTCTTTGCGTGTGCAAAGTATGGGAAAGATAGGACATGTATTCACCAAGATACAGGATGAAACATTTATGACCTTTGACCCTAATTTACATACCCAAGATGGTGTCCGATCAAGTAGTTGTTATATTATGAAATAATGTACGTGACATGAACTAAACATTTGCAAAATATGGGGGTGATAGAGGTTGTTTTTCTTGAGTTATTGCAAAGAAAGTTACAAAAAGAAAGAAATATCCCAATACATCGAAGATAAGCTTTAATTTCAACCAAGTTTTTTTAGCATGATCCCGACATCGTATGAAAAAACAAAAGGCACATTGACGATAGCGCAAAGTCTCAGCTACAACATATTAAAATCTGGGAGAAATTCACCGAAGGGTAAGTGAGCTAGTGCTCGATAAGGAGTATCATGTCAACTTTCACATCTAGAAAAATTCCCTCCCATAGAGATAACACGTCATAACGAAGGTACAGAAAAAAGTACATGTGACCTTTGACCCCACTTTGCACAGACAAGATGACATCTGAGCAAAAAGTGGTTATTTTGTGAAATGATTATTGTAACATGGTCTTTACGTGTGCAAAATATGGGAAAGATAGGACATGTATTTACTAAGATACAGGATGAAATATTTATGACCTTTGACCCTAATTTACATACCCAAGATCGTGTCCGATCAAGTAGTTGTTATTTTATGAAATAATGTACGTAACATGGACTAAACATGTGCAAAACATGGAGGTGATAGGGGCTGTCTTTCTTGAGTTATTGCAAAGAAAGTTGCAGAAAGAAAGAAATATCTCAATACATCGAAGATAAGCTTTAATTTCAACCAAATTTTTTGACGTGATGCCGACGTCGTATGAAAAAACAAAGGGCACAACTACGATAGCCTAAAGTCTCAGCTACAACATATTAAAATTTGGGAGAAATTCACCGAAGCATAAGTGAGCTAGTGCTCGAGAAAGATAGTAATGTCAATTTTCATTTCCAGAAAAACTGCACTCCCATAGAGATAACACGTAAACTGGTCAAATTTGACAAGATTACTTTCAATCCCTTTTTACGAGGTGATGCCATCATCCAATCAAAATATTGTTCATATATAACTGAAAGATTATTAAATAAGCTACAACATACTGAAATTTGGACGAAAATTGACAAAAGAATAAGTGAGATACGCTTGAGTGAACTTGAAATTTGATGACGTCATTTTGAAAATTTACTTTTTTTACTTTATTAAGAAATTTGATATCTTTTAATCATTTTTTCAGCATCGCCAACCCATGAAATGACATGAACAACTCATCAGCTTTCAGAATATGTAAAGAAAATGGGGGGTCACCGTCCATCATGACGAGTAAAATCGGATTTAAAATTGGCGGTTTTTTGGCATAATTACACTGTATATCGCCATTGACGCGCGCGCGGAATTTCAACTTTGACGGGCCCGTATGACGTCATATTGAGTCGGATTGACTTGAAACTTGGTAGAAATATTCCTTGACATTTCAGGCATCCGATAAGTGTGAAAAAACGGGAAATTTGTATTGCATATGAGCTGTGCGTGCGTATATGCGCGCGCGCGTACGCGCCCGTCCAATTTTTTCAATTTTTCAAAAAATGCTGCAAATGGTCTGAAACGTGTGCAAAATAAATTTGAGCTCGATTGGAGCATACAAATATTTCAACGCGCGCGTACGCGCGCTTTTTAATAATTAATATGAATTTTGATAATATGAGTAGAATGCACTTGACTTGAAATATATGTGACGTAAATTTCATTGAAAAATTCTTATTCATTAATGAGATATGAATGAAAATGTGTTTTCATATAATGACGTCATAGTGACGTCACGGTTGACTGATCACTATGATTTTATAAAATTTGTCGACTTTGGGACACGATACATATATGGTGTAATTTTGAAATTGATACTATGAGAACTTTCTGAGTTAATAGATGCACAAATTTTGTCCAGAAATAAAGAAGAAGAAGAAGAAGAAGAAGAACAAAGAATCAGTACAGATACAGAAGGTGATCCGAGAGGATACTCGGATCACCTAACTAGAGATTGTAATTTGTCATCACTGACAAATTAAGGTGATCCGATTTTTTTTAATCAATGACTCGAGTCCTGATAGTGCAAAGTCTCAGCTACAACATATTAAAATCTGAGAAAAATTTACCGAAGGGTAAGTGAGCTAGTGCTCGATAAAGACAATCATTTCAATTTTCACATCTAGAAAAATTCCCTCCCATAGAGATAACACGTCATAACGAAGAAACAAAAAGAAGTACATATGACCTTATGACCCCACTTTGCACAGACAAGATGGCATCTGAGCAAAGAGTGGTTATTTTGTGAAATGATTCTTGTAACATTATCTTTGCGTGTGCAAAATATGGAAGAGATAGGACATATATTCACTTAGATACAGGATGAACCATTTATGACCTTTGACCCTAATTTACATACCCAAGATGGCGTCTGATTAAGTAGTTGTTATTTTATGAAATAATGTTCGTGACATGAACTAAACATGTGCAAAATATGGTGGTGATAGGGTATGTTTTTCTTGAGTTATTGCACATAAAGTTGCAAAAAGAAAGAAATATTTCAGTACATCGAAGATAAACTTTAATGTCAACCAAGTTTTTTGACGTGATCCCGACATCGTATGAAAAAACGAAGGGCACACTTACGATAGCCCAAAGTCTCAGCTACAACATATCACAATCTTGGAGAAATTCACCGAAGCATAAGTGAGCTAGTGCTCAATAAAGATAGTAATGTCAATTTTCATTTCCAGAAAAACTGCACTGCCATAGAGATAACACGTAAACTGGTCAAATTTGACAAGATTACTTTCAATCCATATTTACGAGGTGATGTCGTCATCTAATCAAAATACCCTTATCACATTAATGAAAGGGCATTTAATAAGCTACAACATACTGAAATCTGGGTGAAAATTGACAAAGGATTACTGAGATATGCTCGAACAAACTTGAAATTTGATGACGTCATTTTGAAAATTTACTTTTTTATTTTATTAAGAAATTTGATATCTTTCAATCATTTTGCCAGCATTGCCACCCCATGAAATGACATGTACAACTCATCAGCTTTCAAAATATGTAAAGAAAATGGGGGGTCACCGTCCATCCTCACGAGTAAAATCGGATTTAAAATTTGCGGCTTTTTGGCATAGTTGCACTGTATATCGCCATTGACGCGCGCGCGGAATTTCAACTTTGACGGGCCCGTATGACGTCATATTGAGTCGGATTGACTTGAAACTTGGTAGAAATATTCCTTGACATTTCAGACATCCGATCAAAGTGTAAAAACGGAAAATTTCTATTGCATATGAGCTGTGCGTGCGTATATGCGCGCGCGCGTACGCGTCCGTCCAAATTTTTCAATTTTTCAAAAAATGCTCCAAATGGTCTGAAACGTGTGCAAAAAAATTTTGAGCTCGATATGAGCATACAAATATTTCAACGCGCGCGTACGCGCACGTTTTAAGGGTATATATGAATTTTGAGAATTTGTGTAGAATTCGCTTGACTTGAAATATATGTGACGTAAATTTCATTGAAAAATTCCATTCCATTAATGAGATATGAATGAAAATGTGTTTTCATATAATGACGTCATAGTGACGTCACGGTCGACTGATCACAATGATTTTACTTGATCTGTCGTCTTTGGGAGACGATACATATATGGTATAAGTTTGACATTGATAGGAAGAGCACTTTCTGAGCTAATCGAAACACAACTTTTGTCCAGAAAGAAAGAAAGAAGAACAAAGAATCCGTACAGATACAGAAGGTGATCCGAGAGGATACTCGGATCACCTAATGATTAGATGAAATAAGATTTTTGTCAAAGTAATAAAAAACAAACTTACCGATTCCAGCTGAGGTAACGCTCATAAAGGAGAGGGTGATAACAACCAAGAAGCAGAGGTGAGCCATGGTTTATCTTTAGTGTACCCCTTTGGTTGGACGAGACAGACACAAGCAGGCAAAAGGAGGACACACGACAACTCGCTCGCAAAGAACCCGGACGATCTGGCCTCTCAAACTCCCACTTCGAAGGGAACCTGTGCTGCAGCTCCGCGTCAACCGCTGAACTTTGCCTTACTCTTGATTACACAGACACACAGACGACGCACCAAGTACTGCACCAGTAGTACACACAACGCACGCCGTCAGTAGTTGGTAGCCTTTATAAAAATGGTTTCAAGCATGGAGGTGGGAAGAGAACTCCCTGTTTCAACAATATCGTCGGTGATACGGCGAACCGACGAAAAACGCCGCGCAGCGCAAAAACAATTCCGAGAAAATCGCATTTGAACAAAATGGGTAGGGTCAATGCACTAATTTCATACCTTCTCCCCATCAAACTGATGAGATGTTTCGAAAGTGGTGAGAGTAAGAGTTATGCTTTCAGAAAATGTTGTTTTCAAAGAGAAACAAAGGCTACTGTTAATGAGAATAATGTGGAAACTAGACTTGGAATTTGTCAAGACTGACAAATTAGGTGATCCGATTTTTTTTTTAATCAATGATTCGAGTCCTGATCGCAATAGACATGACCATATACGTTTCATCTGTGTTTAGAGACATTGGCCGTGTGATGTTTGGATTCTCATTTAGAAAAGAGAGTCAGGTCTGCCATCTTTGGTACCAAATTCTGTATACACTATAACGAAGATACAGAATGAAGTATTTTGACCATTGACCCAACTTTGCACAGCCAAGATGGCATCTGAGCAAAAAGTGGTTATTTTGTGAAATGATTCTTGTAACATGGTCTTTACGTGTGCAAAATATGGGAAAGATAGGACATGTATTCACCAAGATACAGGTTGAAACATTTATGACCTTTGACCCTAATTTACATACCCAAGATGGTGTCTGATCAAGTAGTTGTTATTTTATGAAATAATGTACGTGACATGAACTAAACATGTGCAAAATATGGTGGTGATAGAGTATCTTTTTCTTGAGTTATTGCAAAGAAAGTTGGAAAAAGAAAGAAATATGAAAATACATCGAAGATAGGCTTTGATTTCAACCAAGTTTTTGGACGTGATCCCCATACCGTATGAAAAAATGAAGGCCACATTCACGATAGCCCAAAGTCTCAGCTGCAACATATTAAAATCTTAGAGAAATTCACCGAAGCATAAGTGAGCTAGTGCTCGAAAAAGAGAGTCATGTCAATTTTCACTGCCAGAAAAACTGCTCTCCCATAGAGCTATTCTGCTTCGACTGCACATGGAGACGGACGTGTAGTTGTCACTGCTCTTTCGGCTACCACTCTTATTTCAACACGAATGCCTTCATTCGCGCTATTTTTTTGAAACCAACGCTTGTCAGCATTATCCACACCCTTTCAACTTCGTCAGAGTTTTCTACTATTCTGTATTTGGAGAATTTTTGACGTTTCTATCAACCACATATCATGGCTCCCCCTGCTACTCGCTCGAAGACCGCACCCAACACCCAACCAAAACCACTGGCTGACGAAACAGCGGAGAGCCAGGCCACCCTTTCCTCTCCGGTTGCCCACCAGCCCACGCTTGCCGATATTCAACGCAGCATTACAGAATCATCTGCTAATCTCAGCTCTAAGCTCGACACCCTCACCAGTGAGGTTACCTTACTCAGGGGGAAAATGTCGGAAATAGAAGCTTCCGTGACAATGAATTCCGACAAAATTATTGAAATAGAGCGCAAACAACTGCCTGAGATTGAAAGCAAAATGGCGGCCGAAGTTGCGGATCTGAAGGAAAAGCTCATGACCATGGAATTGTACAACCGGCGCTCTAACCTTTTGTTCTACGGCGTAGAGGAGAAACGGGGTGAAAACATCTACCAAGTTCTATCGGATACCTTCGCCTATCTCGGCCTCGAAATCGACGACGCCAGTAACATCGCCTTGGTGAACGCTCACCGATTGCCGCGCCGCCAGGTTGCCGATGACCAGGCTGAGCAGAATCGCCCACCCCAACCAAACCCCATTATCGCTAAGTTTGTTCACATGCGGGACAGAAACAGGATCCTAGCGGCCTTTGAGGATCGTCAACGCCGGCCCGACCTCGCTTCTCAAGCTCCTGACGCGACTCCCTCCCCACCTCCCCTTCAACGGAAAAGAATCACGGTCCGCACTGATTTGCCACCGGCCATGAAAATCACCAGAGGACAGCTAGCTAAAACTGCCTACAGACTGAGGAAAGAGAAAGGAGTGTCGACCAAGATTGCTGTTCTGGGAACGAAGGTAATTTTGAAATGGAAAGAAAAAAATACTAATAAATGGAATGACTACAGTGACTAGAATGAGTCAGCTTTGTTTCATGCATTTTGGTTTCTACAATGAAGCACTTTCGTCATAAAATCTCGTCTTGTCATGTATAATAGATTTCAATACAGATAGCTTCTTATGTATACAATCAATGTTTGTCAATGCTAAGCGGTAATGTGTTTTACTGCTCAACGGTGATAGTCGTTTTCATTGCCAACAAAGACAGTTTTTTTCTACATATTTAATGCTTTACTGAGATAAAAGTTAACAGTGATTAACGTTAAGTGTTTTTTTTGCATTGCTCTTGTTTGTATGCTTGCTCAGCGTGTTTATTTATACAGTTTCTCTGAAACCACTATATACCATTTTCGTAATGATGTGCCTAATTGACGTTGCTTTCCATCAGTGTATAAGCCAAAAGATGATGCTTTAGTTCTTTGTTTAAAAGAAAAAAAAAACACTTCATTGAAGTCGTTTTATGGGCATTGCCATTACTAATCATAATGTTAGTTCTGTGTATGATTATGTAGGCCAATAGTGCTGAACTTTTCACTGTAGTCCACATTTTGTTCATTGATTTATAGTTAGCCCGAAGTGGTGGCTGCGAGCAGACAACCGTGTCTTCTCTATGACGAGATTTTTGTCTAGTTCGCTTTTTTACTTCACTCCTCGTGATTTTAATTTCGGTCCTTGTTTCGTTTTTGATATATATGTATATTTTTTCTTTTGTTTTTGTCTTGTCTTTTTGTTTCCGGGATTTCTCCCGCAAAATTTCGTTTGTACCGTATGTCTTTCTTGTGGAAAACTCATCAGCAGTTTCCGTTCACACAATATAATTGCTGTACGTGAATACTCTAATAGCCCACTTGTATTATTGATAGAATTAAGAAACCTTTTGTCTCTCAGCTGGTTTACTGGAAAAACATTATTGTGTACCACGCTCCAGAAGCATTTCTTGTATTTCTTCTCGAAAAGATTCCTCTTATACATGCATTTGTGTGACTTCACACATGACTCACCCGTTTTCGTAACGGCAATTTGCATCCTTGGCGTCAGTATGTTGCTTGGCATCGAAATTTACCAACTGGTATTCCTCGCTGTTTGCGTTTCACACCAGCTTGTCTTAAATGTCTCTTTCCATAATGACAATGTTAGGTATTTTCTGCTTCCTTTTGAAATGTTTATATGCTACTTGGTAACGAAATCTCCCAATTGTTATTTACACGGTGTTTCCGTTTCTGGCAAAGTATGTCAAGTTGTCTCTTTGTTTAACAGTAATGTCATGCTTTTCTCGTATTTCCAAAGTCAATATGTTACGCGATGTATATTGAAACCTCCCAACAGGTGTTATTTTTGTATGTCACACGTTTGGGAACCACGTCTAGTTTGTGTCCCCGTCCGGCTTGTAAGTGATAGTTTCTTTATTGTCAACCTTTTCTCCCCCACTAGTTGTAATCTAATTCACAATGGCTAATGAGGTGAATACAAACTCCCTATTTGTGACCAAGACTTCAGATTGTACCAGGGAGGTGACTCACCTCCCTGATTGTACTGATAACCCTGTATCTTTACCGTCCCTTTACACGGCCACACCTGAGCTGCGATTTGATTTTGATCCCAATGATCGGTTAGCTTACAACATTACCACTAATTATTATTCCGTGAATGAAATGATTGAACAAATGCAAAAGACTCCTGTGAGTGAACTTCTTCTTTTGCATTATAATATCAGAAGTCTTAATAAAAAGGTTGATCAGCTGGAAACATTTTTAAATCAAGTGAAATCTGATTGTTCTGTTATTGGTGTATCAGAGACTTGGATAAGCAACTTGCCGTCTTCACTTTATTCTATTCCAGGGTATACTTTTCATTCGAATAATAGGCTTGACAGGAGAGGGGGTGGTGTAGGTTTTTTTGTTACAAACAATTTGGAAGTTAAAATATTGAAGGATTTAAATATAATGTGTGATAGTTTGGAATGTATTTTTATTGAAATTGAAATATCAAAACAAAAGAATATTGTAGTTGGTGAAGTTTATAAGCCGCCTTCTTCCAATTTCCGGGACTTTTTTGAAACGTTTTCTGATTTGTTGCTAACGCCTTCCCTACACCAAAAGAATATTTTTATCATGGGGGACTTTAATTTGAATTTGCTTCATTACAATGAAAATGTCCACTGCCAAGAATTTTTAGACCTGATGTTATCCAAATATCTTATACCGTTAATTAGAAAACCTACCCGTGTGACTGATACATCATCCACCTTGATAGACAATATTTTTTCTAACGATATTTCGTTTGTATCATCTGGTGTTATAGTATCTGATATATCTGATCATTTCCCGATATACGCCAAGGTTCCTCTTGTGAAAAGCTGTTGTCTTAAGACTCAAAGATTTACTTTTCGTGATTTTTCTGAGAGCAACATTGATAGACTGAGGGAGAGATTGTTGACTGCTAACTGGGAAGAAGTTTTTGGTATTGATAATGATGCAGAAACTGCATTTCATACTTTTCTGGATAAATTTTCTAGGCTTTATGATGAAATTATTCCTTACGACAATCCACCCGTTCTACCTATAAAAAAACACCAAGAATGCCTTGGATCACCAAATCCCTCCTTAAGTCTATCAATCATAAGAATGATTTATTTTGTAAATATAAGAGGAATCCAAATGAAAATACGAAAGGTAAATATGCATGTTATCGTAATATTCTTACAACAACTTTGAGATTTGCTAAGAGGAGGTATTTCACGAGGCAGTTTGAACTTTATAAAAATGATACCAAGAGTACGTGGAAGGTGATTAATGAAGTTCTCAGAGTTAAAGATAAATCGGAACAAGTGAAGGAAATATCTCAGCATGGTATCTCGATCCAAAATCCGGTACATGTTGCTAATGCGTTTAATGATTTTTTTGTTGATTTAGGCCCCAGTCTTGCTAGTAATATCCCAGTAACAGATAAAGAATTTCATTATTTTCTAACTGATCCAAATCCTCAATCTGTGTTTTTTACTCCCATCCAAGAATACGAGGTGAGGGATGTAGTTCTGAAGTTGAAAGCAAAAAAGAGTGCTGGACATGATGGTATTACAAATTTTTTACTGAAAAATATTATATCGGCAATATTGTCTCCTTTAACATATATATTTAATCTGTCCCTTGTTACTGGCGTAGTGCCTAGTCAAATGAAAATTGCTAAAGTTGTTCCGATTTATAAAAAAGGTAACAAGCAAGATGTAAGTAATTATCGTCCAATTTCTCTTTTGACGGCGATGTCTAAGATTCTTGAACAGTTGATATATTCTCGTGTAATTAAGTTCCTAAACGAATGCAATATTTTTTGTGAGTCTCAATTTGGATTTAGGAAAAAACACTCTACTACTCATGCTGTGCTTGCTTTTATCGATAAAGTAGCCCACGCTATTGACGACTCGTCACATACTGTTGGTATATTCCTGGACCTATCCAAGGCCTTTGACACTATCGATCACGGTATTTTGCTATACAAACTCTCGCACTATGGGATACGGGGAAAGGCCTTGGACTGGTTCAGGAGCTACCTAACTAACAGGAAACAGTTTGTAAATATCAACGGCTTCAGTTCCAACTTAAAAACACTATCTTGTGGGGTCCCTCAAGGATCCCTTTTAGGCCCACTTTTGTTTATTCTTTATATAAACGATTTCAAAAATTCATCTAATGTTTTATCTTTTCTTCTTTTTGCCGATGATTCTAATATCTTTTTTTCCCATCGAAACCCAACAACCCTTCTAGATGTAGTGAACAGAGAATTAAAGTCGGTTCAAATGTGGATCCAAGCAAACAAGTTGTCTCTTAATATAAACAAAACTGTTTATATGTTATTTAGTAATTCTGTGATCCATTTGCCTGGCGATATAAAAATGAATAATAATAGTTTGATTCAAGTTGAATCGTTTAAATTTTTAGGTCTTCATATTGACCATGAATTAACATGGAAATATCACATGAATTATTTATCTAAAATGCTTTCGAGAAATACTGGGATTCTAAATAAGCTAAAACATTTTTTTCCAAAGTATATTTTGAAAAACTTATATTCAACGCTCATTTTACCCTACCTCTGTTACGGAATACTTGCCTGGGGAAACTGTGCCAAATTATACATTGATAAAATTTTCAAACTACAAAAACGGGCTATTCGTTCAATAAATCTAGCCGATTATTATTGTCACACGAATTATTTCTTCTTTGAAAACAGACTCCTTAAGGTTGCTGACTTGTTTTTATACAACTTAGGCACATTTATGTTTCAGTTATCAGCAAACGGCTTGCCTGACGTATTTACTCATATGTTTCAGAAAAACTATATCGTCCATGCTTACCCCACAAGACAAAGAGAATCATTTCACCTTCCACGTACTCGCACACTCCTTGCTCAAAAAACAATTGTTTTTACCGGACCTAAATTCTGGAATGATCTTCCCGCCGATTTAATCAATTGTTCTAGTATGTTTACATTTAAACAAAAATTGAAATTAATGTTAATAAATGAATATAATCAGTCTGATTAGAATATTTCAATATGTTATATGCGCAGTATCCTCGTTCAATGTATATTTCTGGTTTATGCTCCCGTTATATAATCACTGCACCCGTATTTGTATTAACATTTTGAACTCATTATGAAGTTGATTATAGATAATGTGCACGTATATACTTGTGTACCTAATATATGCCATATTTTCATTTAGTTCTTATTCTTTGGGTTCTTGTTTTTTGTTTTGTTTTTTTTTCACTTTTTCTTTTTATTCTCTTATTTCTTTTTCCCTTTGTACTTTGATATTTTAGCTTTCATAATCGTTTCGTCATTATTACTTTGTGTCCTATCTCCATTGATTGCATAGCAAATTTACACCGGTATTTTTTCATGGAACCTGCGTTTACAAGCTTTGCTTTTGCGGTTCCATCATATTTCACAAGTTATAGAGAATAGTCTTATGTACATTGTGTATGCTGACACACTTTTTTCTGTTCATTTCCCGACGTATGACATATTTTGTATCTTACTTGGTTTGTATTCTTTTTTTGGATGTATTTTGATGTCAAGTGAAATATGAAAATAAACGTGCTGGAACTGTTCACTGTGTCTCGAGTGCAAGACCAGTGCAGTTTCAGTTATTCAATTCAATTCAATTCAAGATAACACGTAAACTGGTCAAATTTGACAAGATTACTTTCAATCCAATATTACGAGGTGATGCCGTCATCTAATCAAAATGTTGTAATAATATTAATGAAAGATCATATAATAAGCTACAACATACTGAAATCTGGGTGTATATTGGCAAAGGATAAGTGAGATACGCTTGAGTGAACTTGTAATTTGATGACGTCATTTTGAAAATTTACTCTTTTTATTTTATTAAGAAATTTGATATCTTTTAATCATTTTTCCAGCATCGCCAACCCATGAAATGATATGTACAACTCATCAGCTTTCAGAATATGTAAAGAAAATGGGGGGTCACCGTCCATCCTGACGAGTAAAATCGGATTTAAAATTGGCAGTTTTTTTGGCATTGTTGCATGTATATCGCCATTGACGCGCGCGCGGAATTTCAACTTTGACGGGCCCGTATGACGTCATATTGAGTCGGATTGATTTGAAACTTGGTAGACATATTCCCTGACATTTCAGGCAGGCGATAAGTGTAAAAAAACGGGAAATTTCTATTGCATATGAGCTGTGCGTGCGTATATGCGCGCGCGCGTACGCGTCCGTAAAATTTTTTCAATTTTTCAAAAAATGCTCTAAATGGTCTGAAACGTGTGCAAAAAAAAATTTGAGCTCGATTTGAGCATACAAATATTTCAACGTGCGCGTACGCACACGTTTCAAAGGAAAGTATGCATTTTGAGAATATGAGTAAAATGCCCATAACTTGAAATATATGTGACGTAAATTTCATTGAAAAACTCCATTCCATTAATGAGATATGATTGAGAATGTGTTTTCATATAATGACGTCATAGTGACGTCACGATTGACTAATCACAATGATATTTTAGATTTGTCGTCTTTGGGACATGATACATATATGGTATGAGTTTGAAATTGATACTCTGAGAACTTTCTGAGTAAGTAGATGCACAAATTTTGTCCAGAAAGAAAGAAGAAGAAGAAGAACAAAGAATCCGTACAGATACAGAAGGTGATCCGAGAGGATACTCGGATCACCTAATGAAATGTCATTTGTACGTAAAACCATTCAACAATGAAAGCTGATTACATCACTGGACAAAGAGATTGTAGCTATTGTAGCGACCAGAAAGACTGAAAGAGGAGAAAGAAAAGAAAACCAAGACACAAGACCCCCCCCCCCCACCAAAAAAAAAAAAAAAAGAAGAAGAAGATGAAATGATTAGATGAAATAAGATTTTTGTCAAAGTAATAAAAAACAAACTTACCGATTCCAGCTGAGGTAACGCTCATAAAGGAGAGGGTGATAACAACCAAGAAGCAGAGGTGAGCCATGGTTTATCTTTAGTGTACCCCTTTGGTTGGACGAGACAGACACAAGCAGGCAAAAGGAGGACACACGACAACTCGCTCGCAAAGAACCCGGACGATCTGGCCTCTCAAACTCCCACTTCGAAGGGAACCTGTGCTGCAGCTCCGCGTCAACCGCTGAACTTTGCCTTACTCTTGAATACACAGACACACAGACGACGCACCAAGTACTGCACCAGTAGTACACACAACGCACGCCGTCAGTAGTTGGTAGCCTTTATAAAAATGGTTTCAAGCATGGAGGTGGGAAGAGAACTCCCTGTTTCAACAATATCGTCGGTGATACGGCGAACCGACGAAAAACGCCGCGTAGCGCAAAAACAATTCCGAGAAAATCGCATTTGAACAAAATGGGTAGGGTCAATGCACTAATTTCATACCTTCTCCCCATCAAACTGATGAGATGTTTCGAAAGTGGTGAGAGTAAGAGTTATGCTTTCAGAAAATGTTGTTTTCAAAGAGAAACAAAGGCTACTGTTAATGAGAATAATGTGGAAACTAGACTTGGAATTTGTCAAGACTGACAAATTAGGTGATCCGATTTTTTTTTAATCAATGATTCGAGTCCTGATCGCAATAGACATGACCATATACGTTTCATCTGTGTTTAGAGACATTGGCCGTGTGATGTTTGGATTCTCATTTAGAAAAGAGAGTCAGGTCTGCCATCTTTGGTACCAAATTCTGTATACACTATAACGAAGATACAGAATGAAGTATTTTGACCATTGACCCAACTTTGCACAGCCAAGATGGCATCTGAGCAAAAAGTGGTTATTTTGTGAAATGATTCTTGTAACATGGTCTTTACGTGTGCAAAATATGGGAAAGATAGGACATGTATTCACCAAGATACAGGTTGAAACATTTATGACCTTTGACCCTAATTTACATACCCAAGATGGTGTCTGATCAAGTAGTTGTTATTTTATGAAATAATGTACGTGACATGAACTAAACATGTGCAAAATATGGGGATGAAAGGGGCTGTTTTTCTCGAGTTATTGCAAAGAAAGTTGCAGAAAGAAAGAAATATCTCAATACATCGAAGATAAGTTTGATTTCAACCAAGTTTTTTGACGTGATCTCGGCGTCGTATGAAAAATTGGAGAGAACAATGACGATAGCCCATAGTCTCAGCTACAACATATTAAAATCTGGGAGAAATTCACCGAAGAGTAAGTGAACTCGTGCTCGATAAAGACCGCCATGTCAATTTTCATTTCCAGAAAAATTCCCTCCCATAGAGATAACACGTAAACTGGTTAAATTTGACAAGGTTACATTATATCCATTTTCACGAGGTGAAGACATCATCCGATTAAATCTTTGATGCAATAGAACTTAAAGAGTATTAAATTGGCTACAACATACTAAAATCTGGAAGAAATTCACCGAAGGGTAAGTGAGCTAGTCGTAGATAAAGACAATCATGTCAATTTTCACATCTAGAAAAATTCCCTCCCATAGAGATAACACGTCATAATGAAGATAAAGAAAGAAGTACATATGACCTTTGACCCTACTTTGCACAGACAAGATGGCGTCTGAGCAAAAAGTGGTTATTTTGTGAAATGATTCTTGTAACATGGTCTTTACGTATGCAAAATATGGGAAAGATAAGACATGTATTCACCAAGATACAGGATGAAACATTTTTGACCTTTGACCCTAATTTACATACCCAAGAAGGTGCCCGATCAAGTAGTTGTTATTTTATGAAATAATGTACGTGACATAAACTAAACATGTGCAAAATATTGGGCTGATAGAGCTTGTTTTTCTTGAGTTATTGCAAAGAAAGTTGCAGAAAGAAAGGAATATGAAAAAAAATGGAAGATAAGCTTTAATTTCAACCAGGTTTTTGGGCATGATGCCGACTCCGTATGAAAAAACGAAGGGCACACTAACGATAGCCTAAAGTCTCAGCTACAACATACTAATATATGGGAGAAATTCACCGAAGCATAAGTGAGCTAGTGCTCGAAAAAGAGAGTCATGTCAATTTTCACTGCCAGAAAAACTGCTCTCCCATAGAGATAACACGTAAACTGGTCAAATTTGACAATATTATTTTCAATCCATTTTTACGAGGTGATGCCGTCATCCAATCAAAAAGTTGTAATTATATTAATGAAAGATCATTTAACAAGCTACAACATACTGAAATCTCGGTGTAAATTGGCAAAGGATAAGTGAGATACGCTCGAGTAAACTTGAAATTTGATGACGTCATCAATCCCTTTTTACGAGGTGATGCCGTCATCCAATCAAATTGTTGTTAGTATATATCTGAAAGACCATTTAATAAGCTACAACATATTGAAATTTGGACGAAAATCAACTAAAGAATAAGTGAGATATGCTTGAATGAACTTGAAATTTGATGACGTCATTTTGAAAATTTACTTTTTTTACTTTATTAAGAAATTTGATACCTTTTAATCATTTTTTCAGCATTGCCAACCCATGAAATGACATGTACAACTCATCAGCTTTCAGAATATGTAAAGAAAATGGGGGGTCACCGTCCATCCTGACGAGTAAAATCGGATTTAAAATTGGAAGTTTTTTGGCATTGTTGCACTGTATATCGCCATTGACGCGCGCGCGGAATTTCAACTTTGACGGACCGGTATGACGTCATTTTGAGTGGGATTGACTTGAAACTTGGTAGAAATATTCCTTGACATTTCAGACATCCGATCAAAGTGAAAAAACGGGAAATTTTCATTGCATATGAGCTGTGCGTGCGTATATGTGCGCGCGCGTACGCGTCCGTCCGATTTTTTCAATTTTTCAAAAAATGCTGCAAATGGTCTGAAACGTGTGCAAAAAAATTTTGAGCTCGATTTGAGCATACAAATATTTCAACGCGCGCGTACGCGCACGTTTTAAGGGAAAATATGAATTCTGAAAATATGAGTAGAATGCGCATAATTTGAAATATATGTGACGTAAATTTCATCGAAAAATTCCATTCCATTAATGACATATGATTGAGAATATAATGACGTCATAGTGACGTCACGGTCGACTGATAACTTTGATTTTAGTTCGATTGCCGTCTTTGAGACATGATACATATATGGTATGATTTTGACATTGATAGGAAGAGGACTTTTTGAGCTAATCCATACACAACTTTTGAGGAGAAAGAAGAAAAAGAAGAAGAAAAACTAGAGATTGTAATTTGTCATCACTGACAAATTAAGGTGATCCGATTTCTTTTTTAATCAATGATTCGAATCGTGATAGTGCAAAGTCTCAGCTACAACATACTAAAATCTGAGAGAAATTCACCGAAGCATAAGTAAGATAGTACTCGATAAAGAGAGTCATGTCAATTTTCACATCTAATAAAAATCCCTCCCATAGAGATAACACGTCATAGCGAAAATAGAAAAAGAAGTACATATGACTTTTGACCCCACTTTGCACAGACAAGATGGCATCTGAGCAAAAAGTGGTTATTTTATGAAATGATCCCTGTAACATGGTCTTTACGTGTGCAAAATATGGGAAAGATAGGACATGTATTCACCAAGATACAGGATTAAACATCTATGACCTTTGACCCTAATTTACATACCCAAGATGGCGTCTGATCAAGTCGTTGTTATTTTATGAAATAATGTTCGTGACATGAACTAAATATGTGCAAAATATGGTGGTGATAGGGTATGTTTTTCTTGAGTTATTGCACATAACGTTGCAAAAAGAAAGAAATATTTCAATACATCGAAGATAAACTTTAATTTCAAGTAAGTTTTTTGACGTGATCCCGACATCGTATGAAAAAACGAAGGGCACACTTACGATAGCCCAAAGTCTCAGCTACCACATATTAAAATCTGGGAAAAATTCACCGAAGCATAAGTGAGCTAGTGCTCGAAAAAGATAGTCATGTCAATTTTCACTTCCAGAAAAACTGCTCTCCCATAGAGATAACACGTAAACTGGTCAAATTTTACAAGGATACTTTCAATCCATTTTTACGAGGTGATGACGTCATCCAATCAAGAGTTTGTAATAATAAATATGAAAGAACATTAAATAAGCTACAACATACTGAAAGTTAGGTGAAAATCGGCAAAGGATAAGTGAGATACGCTCGAGTGAACTTGAATTTTGATGACGTCATTTTGAAAATTTACTTTTTTTACTTTTTTAAGAAATCTGATATCTTTTAATCATTTTTTCAGTATCGCCAACCCATGAAATGATATGTACAACTCATCAGCTTTCAAAATATGTAAAGAAAATGGGGGGTCACCGTCTATCCTGACGAGTAAAATCACAAGGAGATATGAGACTACAACTTCTATAGGTTTACTTTGACATCAATATTGTTATCTTTAAACCGGAACGCTTTTTTTGCCTCTGACCCCTCCACAGCTTTAACCCCATAGGCTTTGTACACCAAAATGAAGGCTTATGACATTGCTCTTGAAATTATGAATTATAAGGACCTGGAACAACTTTTCATCTTATGAAATCGGTTAGAATGTGTGAAGGAGATATCGTACTACAACTTCTATAGGTTTACCTTGACATCAATTCAGTTATCTTTAAAGCGGAACGCTTTTTTTGCCTGTGACCCCTCCCCGGCTATAACCCCATAGGAATTGTACACCAAAATGGCGGCTTATGACATTGCTCTTGAAATTATGAATTATAAGGACCTGAAACAACTTTTCATCTTTTGAAATCGTTTAGAATGTGTGAAGGAGATATGAGACTACAACTTCTGTACGGTTAACTTGACATCAATTTAGTTATCTTTAAAGCGGAACGCTTCTTTTGCCTCTGACCCCTCCCCCGTTACAACCCCATAGGCTTTGTACACCAAAATGGCCGCTTATGACATTGCTCTTGAAATTATGAATTATAAGGACCTGAAACAACTTTTCATCTTATCAAATCGATTAGAATGTGTGAAGGAGATATCAGACTACAACTTCTATAGTTTTACCTTGACATCAATTCAGTTATCTTTAAAGCGGAACGCTTCTTTTGCCTCTGACCCCTCCCCGGCTATAACCCCATAGGCTTTGTACACCAAAATGACGGCTTATGACATTGCTCTTGAAATTATGAATTCTAAGGACCTGAAACAGCTTTTCATCTTATGAAATCGATTAGAATGTGTGAATGAGATATCAGACTACAGCTTCTATAGGTTTACCTAGACATCAATTTAGTAGTCTTTAATGCGGAACGCTTTTTTGCCTCTGACCCCTCCCCCGTTATAACCCCATAGGCTTTGTACACCAAAATGGCGGCTTATGACATTGCTCTTGAGATTATGAATTCAAAGGACCTGAAACAAATTTTCATCTTATGAAATCGATTAGAATGTTTGAAGGAGATATGAGACTACAACTTCTATAAGTTTACCTTGACATCAATTTAGTTATCTTCAAATTGGAACGCTTTTTTTTTTGCCTCTGACCCCTTCCCCGTTAAAACCTCATAGGCTTTGTACACCAAAATGGCCGCTTATGACATTGCTCTTGAAATTATGAATTCTAAGGACCTGAAACAATTTTTCATCTTATGAAATCAATTAGAATGTGTGAAGGAGATATCAGACTACAACTTCTATAGGTTTACCTTGACATCAATTCAGTTATCTTCAAATTGGAACGCTTTTTTTGCCCCTGACCCCTCTCCAGCTATAACCCCATAGGCTTTGTACACCAAAATGGCGGCTTATGACATTGCTCTTGAAATTATGAATTCTAAGGACCTGAAACAACTTTCCATCTTTTGAAATCGTTTAGAATGTGTGAAGGAGATATGAGACTACAACTTCTATAGGTTTACCTTGACATCAATTTAGTTATCTTTAAAGCGGAACGCTTTTTTTTTTGCCTCTGACCCCTCCCCGGCTATAATCCCGTAGGCTTTGTACACCAAAATGAAGGCTTATGACATTGCTCTTGTAATTATGAATTATAAGGACCTGAAACAACTTTTCATCTTTTGAAATCGTTTAGAATGTTTGAAGGAGATATGAGACTACAACTTCTATAGGTTTACTTTGACATCAATTTTGTTATCTTCAAAGCGGAACGCTTTTTTTTGCCTCTGACCCCTTCCCCGTTAAAACCCCATAGGCTTTGTACACCAAAATGGCCGCCTATGACATTGCTCTTGAAATTATGAATTCTAAGGACCTGAAACAACTTTTCATCGTATGAAATCGATTAGAATGTGTTAAGGAGATATCAGACTACAACTTTTATAGGTTTACCTTGACATCAATTCAGTTATCTTCAAATTGGAACGCTTTTTTTTGCCTCTGACCCCTCCCCGTCTATAACCCCTTAGGCTTTGTACACCAAAATGAAGGCTTATGACATTGCTCTTGAAATTATGAATTATAAGGACCTGAAACAACTTTTCATCTTCTGAAATCGATTAGAATGTGTGCTTATGACATTGCTCTTGTAATTATGAATTCTAAGGACCTGAAACAACTTTTCATCTTTTGAAATCGTTTAGAATGTGTGAATGAGATATGAGACTACAACTTCTATAGGTTTACCTTGACATCAATTTAGTTATCTTCAAAGCAGAACTCTTTTTTTGCCTCTGACTCGTCCCCCGTTACAACCCCTTAGGCTTTGTACACCAAAATGGCGGCTTATGACATTGCTCTTGAAATTATGAATTCTAAGGACCTGAAACAACTTTTCATCCTATGAAATCGATTAGAATGTGTGAAAGAGATATCATAGCACAATTTCTATAGGTTTACCTTGACATCAATTCAGTTATCTTTAAAGCGGAACGCTTTTTTTTTGCCTCTGACTCCTCCCCGGCTATAACCCTTTATTCTTTGTACACCAAAAAAGGCTAATGACATTGCTCGTGAAATTATGAATTCTAAGGACCTGAAACAACTTTTCATCTTATGAAATCGATTATAATGTGTGATATCATACTACAACTTCTATTGGTTTACCTTGACATCAATTTAGTTATCTTCAAAGCGGAACGCTTTTTTTGCCTCTGACCCCTCCCCCGTTAAAACCCCATATTCTTTGTACACCAAAATGGCGGCTTATGACATTTCTCTAAAAATTATGAATTCTAAAGACCTGAAACAACTTTTCATCTTATGAAATCGATAAGAATGTGTGAAGAAGATATTAGACTACAACTTCTATATATGCTTTATACAGGAAAATCGCGACTTGTAACTTTGGTATTGAAATTATGAGGACTGGAGGCCTGAAACAACTTTCATTTTAATGAAACTGGTTGAAAGGTATGAAATAGATATCAGGCTATAAGTTCTATGTGTTGACATTATCGAGCATTTAGTCTACTTCGAAGCTGACCGGTTTATTTGCCCCCGACCCCTCTCACTTGATATTCCCTTAGGCTTTATACACGGAAAATTGCGACTTGTAACTTTGGTATTGAAATTGTGATTACTGGGGGCCTGAAACAACTTTGATTTAAATGGAACTTTTTGAAAGTTATGAAATAGATATCAGGCTATAAGTTCTATGTGTTAACATTACCGAGAATTAGTCTACTTCGAAGCAGACCGGTTTATTTGCCCCCGACCCCTCTCACCTGATATTCCCATAGGCTTTATAGAGGAAAATGGCGACTTGTGTGGTACAGTGTATTGAAATTATGATTACTGGGGCCCTGGAACAACTGTCATTTTTTATGAAACTGGTTGAAAGGTATGAAATAAACATCACACTACAAGTTCTATGGGTAAACATTATCGAAAATTGATTATTTAGTCTACTTTGAAGAAGATCAGTTTATTTGCCCCGACCCCTCTCATCTGATAACTCCATAGGCTTTATACAGGAAAATGGCGACTTGTGTGGTATTGAAATTATGATTACTGGGGCCCTGAAACAACTGTCATTTTTATGAAACTGGTTGAAAGGTATGAAATAAACATCACACTACAAGTTCTATGGGTAAACATTATCGAAAATTTAGTCTACTTTGAAGAAGATCGGTTTATTTGCCCCGACCCCTCTCTTCTGATAACTCCATAGGCTTTATACAGGAAAATGGCGGCGACTTGTGACTTTGGTACTGAATTTATGATTACTGGGGCCCTGAAACAACTTTCATTTTAATGAAACTGGTTGAAAGGTATGAAATAGACATCAAACTACAAGTTCTATGGGTAAAAATTAGGGAACATTTCGTCTACTTTGAAGCAGACGGCTTTACTTGCACTCGACCCCTCCCTCCTTGTAACCTATTAGACTTTATACAGGAAAATAACGACTTCTGACTTTGGTATTGAAATTATAATTACTGGATGCCTGAAACAAATTTCATTTTAATGAAACTGATTGAAGGTATGAAATAGATATCACACTACAAGTTCTATGGGTAAACACTATCGAAAAATTAGTCTACTTCGAAGAAGATCAGTTTATTTGCCCCCGACTCCTCTCATCTGATAACTCCGTAGGCTTGCCACAGGAAAATGGCGGCGACTTGTGACTTTGGTATTGAAATTATGATTACTGGGTCCCTGAAACAACTTTCATTTAAATGAAACTAGTTGAAAAGGTATGAAATAGACATCACACTACAAGTTCTGTGGGTAAACATTATTGAACATTTCGTCTACTTTAAAGCAGACGGCTTTATTTGCCCTCGACCCCTCCCTCCTCGCAACCTAATATACTTTGTACATGAAAATGACGTCTTGTGTCTTTGCTTTTGAAATTATGATTTTTGATGACCTGAAACAACTTTCATTGTAATGAAACTGACTGAAAGTTATGAAGTAAATATCAGTCTACAACTTCTATAGGTAAACCTTGGCGAACATGTAGTCTACTTCAAGGCGGACCGCTTTATTTGCCCCTCCCTCTCTCACATTATAACCCCATAGGCTTTATACAGGAAAATGGCGACTTATGACTTTGGTATTGAAATTATGATTACTGGGGGCCTGGAACAACTTTTAATCTAATGGAACTTGTTGGACGGTATGGAATAGATATCACACTACAAGTTCTGTGAGTATACATTATCAAACATGTAGTCTACTTCGGTGTATTTGCCTCTGATCGCTCTCACCTGATAACCCCTTAGGCTTTATACAAGAAAATTACGACTTGTGACTTTGGTATTGAAATTATGATTACTGGGAGCCTGAAACAACTTCTATTTTAATCAAACTTGTTAAAAGTTTTGAAATAGATATCAGACTACAAGTTCTAAAGGTTAACATTATCAAGCATTAATTTAGTCTACTTTGAAGGACACCGGTTTATTTGACTAAGACCCCTCTCACCTGATAACTCCGTAAGCTTTATTATAAACACATAATTATGACGGGCTCCGAGCATAAGTACTACACGTACTTGTAAATTTCATTATGTCTTCTTTTTCTGTTTATTGTGTGATTACTTGTTTTTGTTTTTGTGTTATTTGCTGACATTTCAAATACATCGTTGGTCTAATTTTGTTTTCTCTTTTTCCCTTGATTAAATCATTTGGTATTCTTTACATCGTTCCGATACTTGATATTTGAATTGGATTTTGTGTGTGTGTGTGTGTTTCTGGACGTTGATCGCTCGCTAATCAATTCATTCACCTTGGGTCGTTTATGCAGGTCTTTATGCATAATAATGATACGTATAATTATGTATCATATACATACATGAATATATATATATATATATATACATGTATATATAAATATATCCTATAAATATTTATATATTATATGTATATTTTTATGTTGATATATATATATATATATATATATAGAGAGAGAGAGAGAGAGAGAGAGAGGGAGAGAGAGAGAGATAAATATAGATATAGATATAGATTCTATAGTGACAGCAGTGGAATAAACCAACCATGACGGGCGGTGCTTGACAATTGTTGTTATATTATTAATCTTTTTTTTAAATTGAGCAAAACACGTGACTGCCGGTGTAAATTTTCATATTCTTTGAGCTTTTGAGATGATTGTTGTTCTTCAGAATTCTGTTGCTGAGAGTATGAACGTATTCACATCCATAATATGCACACATAAGTACGTGTATATATATATATATATATATATATATATATATATATATATATATATATAAACATATATATTGGGATGTAGGCCTATATAATATCATAGTCATATTCTTATATATATATATATATATATATATATATATATATATATATATAATCTACATCATGTAGGCCTATATAATATCATAGTCATATTCATGAACAGAAAGATCAGAGGTCACACGCATAAGTCCAGAAGAGTTTTTTTTTTTTTTTTTTAGTCGAATTTATTGGTCGAATAATACCATGTAAACCATACTGCCCTACTTGGGCAAAAAAACCAACAGACATTTTATGAATATTGACTGTTCATTGATTTGGCATATTTGATTTGCTCTGTTTAAATGAAAAATCAAAAGTTACAATTCTGCCCCATTTCTGAGATATTCGGATGACAAGAGGAAGCAAGTGCACAAAATTGCATGAAAAATTGCAAAAGGAAGCAAGTACAACCTCCTGATATGTTTTTACTTGCTTCCCTTTGCCAAATCATCTAGATTTACACACAATCTCAAATTCTTTGCAAAAGAGAGTAAGTAACATCGTGTTGATATGATTGTCACTTGCTTCCTTTTTCCAGATTTTTCATGATTGCTAAAGATCTGAAATACTTTGGCAAAGGAGAAGTTACAACCTCATTATTTGACTGTCAACCGCTTCCTTTTGCTAAGGTTAATAAATCGTATTTGCATATAATGTAGAATACACTTGTACTTCGGCAAAGAAAACAAGTTACATCCTTATGATATGGTGGTCACTTGATTCGTGTTGCCAATTTTTTGATGTTTGCTACAAATCTATATACTTGGCAAAAGGAATAGGTCACACATTCATGATTGTCACATACTTTATTTGGCCAGTCTTTTTTTTAAGTTTTCTACAAATATGTAATACTTCAGCAAAAGAAAGCAAGTTTCTATGACAATATCAAATTTCTTCCAAATGTTATAAATGTATCACCATATAACGTGCACGAATACCGTCATTTTTTTTTTCTCGTAGCAGCACAAATTTCCATGCTGAAGGGCCTACCCCAAAACATATTTTCTTCATTTGTAGCATTTTGTACTCGATGTCACTTCATTCCTTTTGCCAAAGTAGGGCAGCATACAGGTTGGGTTGAGAAATACATCGTACAATCTGGATACAGACACTTGACAATACCTATACATGTAGCAAGCTCCCAGTTGTGATTTGAGTGAATGGATGGAAACACCTTCTGTCGCCTGGTAATGACATTGTGTCATCAGGCAGAACTATATAGACAAAGTGTTTATGCTATAATAGCAAAGACAAAGATCCCCATGTTGTCAGGAGCCTTTAAACTTAAACTTGTGAGTATATCCTGAAAGACATGCACTTTACACAATATAGTGGTCATATTAAATTTTGTAACTCTCAGGCGATTATCGTCATTTCATTTTACGAATGATCACTTTACACTCTAAGTCACTGAAAAAAAAAAATAGAGATATATGCTGATCTGATGGGGTTAATTGAGGATTGGAATACCCTCTACAGTATTATGAAATTCATCCAAGATGCGATATGCGTTAAAAAACTTATGCAAATTTGCGGTTGCATATAACGTAACAAAACAACGTATGCAGAAACCGGTCCCCTCACACATGACAAAATGGAAATATTATATTTATTTATTTTTATTTTGATAACATAACACATGTTCACATTTGTCATGTGGATTGACTGATAAGTAAAGGAACATTTCACAAAAATATCAGTTTAAGAAAAAAACTCATTCCCTCGAGTTTGCAATGGTGTATAGATGCTGCCTTTTGAAAGAGAAAAGTTAAGTGCTGTTTTAATTTGCAAAAGAAATGAAACATAGTTGAAATTTATTTTAACTTTCCTCTATATCCTTCTACATACGACGTAATGTGACATCTGAAGATTTAGTAGTCTTCTCATTTGACTGTGACTTCAAAATTTTTCGGTAAGATCTTTTAACATTGCTGCATACTCTAAATTTACATGCTGGTGAACATTATGTCCCTCACAAGAACATTCCGTGCCGTTCTGCTGAAGAATTACCCAGCAGACCTCCCATTTAAAGAAGCCCTGCATATACAATGATATACACAGATTTTCAAATGAAGAAAAGTAGAACATGCATACTACATACATACGTAGGCATCAGGGGCGGCGCAGCCGTGGGGGCCGTGGGGGCTGGGACCCCCACACTTTTTTGTGCACCATTACAAAGGAATACATAAGGTGTCATCACGTTGGTGGTTTTGCTTGTCAGCTGAAGAAACCCGGAAGTGGACGGGGACGAGGAGAGATGAGTTGAGGGAAGTGAAAACACTTATGAAAACACTGCGCCGGACCTGGGCTTACATGTACACTCAATTAAATAAACTGAGAGAACTGTAATGACATTCTAGTTTTGGATAGTAGAAATACACCTTGTATAAAGCTAAATCGAGTCTTCATTGACCATAACAGTTACAGCATTTAGAAAATAATGTGAGACAATATAATCGTACCTAGCAGTCAATGCTATAAAAGAAGTTTCTCTACAATGTTATGGGTAAACAAAGTTAATAGTTTTATTGGCAAATTGGCGAGGTACAAGAAAAAAAGTGAAGGGAAGAATATATAAAAAATCCTAAACACCCCTTGATCACAGGCAATACTCTTTTAACCAGTGTGCCAAACAGTCTTATTTGGTCTTTATTCTCTTCCAAGTTAAGGAAAAACCTATTTCTAGTCCATTTTGTCCATTTTAGAAGCCCTTTCTCTAGTCAAAATGATTATCTCATATGTACACTGTACTTACAGAGATTTTCCCCAAGATCAAAATAAGTTATTTTCGTCTTCATAAATTCATACATCACCATGGACGATGGACTACAGCCTCCAGCGCCGTTGCGGATGAAAGGTACTACGTATGCGATAGAAGTGTAGCAATCCCGATCGTGAAGCAGAAGTGGCTGGATACCTTTATCGCTGCCATTAACCGAAGTTCCACATCACACTGCAGCCGTACATGCTTGTGTGTGTGTGTGTATGTATGTTTCTGTGTGGATTGTTGTGGATCAGCCCCGTAATGTGACAACCTGCAAAAAATAGATATAAATATTTTCCGTTATATTTTCTTTATGCATGTATTATCACATACCAGTATTTGATTTCCGTATATTTTGTTTTGTTGGCTCTTTGTTTTTGTTTTTGTTCATTTCGCTTAATCACGGGGTTAAAAGCCCTCAATCAGCCAAGTAGTATAGTTTTCAGAGAGGCCATGAACAAAGTATTTGACATAAACATAACAAATCAAAGATACAGAACAAAACAAAATCAAATCAAACAGAGATGACACGAATGTCAAAAAAGAAAAAAAATCAACGAAACAAAAACTAAACAACAACAAATACCAACAATCATCTGAGGTGTTTTCTTCAGGTGGAACAACTAACACTTCAATATGAACCATGAGTACCTCGATGAAAAATTACGACGGAATCAAGAGCATTCCTAAAAGAAGACAGACTGTCTAATTAATTTTTATGTAAAGTAAGCCCTAGACTAGGTAATATTTATGTGTGTGTGTGTGTGTGTGTGTGTGTGCGTGTGTGTGTGTGTACGTACGTACTGTGCGTTATTCTCAAGGAATAACATAACCATGGACAGTGTAATACTCCAGGTATATACCAGGGGACATTTATTGCTGATTCTCCTGCTTGAGAATGATACAAAAAATCACCATGTATTTAAAAAAAGTCTTTATGAATAATTTGACACCTTGACCTTAAGCAAAATTGATTGCAGAACTCAAAATTTTCCTCTCAAAAAAGTAGATTCACTTCAAACACGACACGTTGCAATGGGATTGTACAGTGCACAATCCCATCGTCTTTTCACAGAGGACGTTGATAACTTTCAATGTAGATGATTATTTCTTTATTTTCGTTTGTTTGTCTGCATAATGGATTATGTGAATGAGGTTCCCAAGTGCTTTGCAAAACAGCTCAAACCCCGTATATGTCATGTACATACTCAGCTTGATTAGTATTTAGTCGCTCTACAAAGAAAAAGAAAAAAAAAATCATTCAAGCACCAAACATGGTACCGTAACAGAATTGACATGGCACGAATTCGAAGCGGTAGCGGAGTAAAAGAGTGTATTTGTACGGAGGTTGCTGTGTATTTCATCTTTTCATGTTACTATAATGTTTGTACTCTCCTGAACTTTAGAAGCTATTAGGCCTAGGACCTATATCGCTAGTGGCATTATGTAAATTGTACAAGAATATTGGAGGCACCGATCGAATGGTCTAATTCTACTAAATACATGTACATGTATAATAAATGTATTAGGGGCTCGGGCTCCCCACCCCCCCCCCCCACACACACACACTTTTTTGAGCACCATACAAAGGAATTCATAGGGTTTCATCACTTTGGGCTCCTCCCCAATTTTTTTCTTATTTTTTGTTTATTTTTTACCACGAAGTACGTAAGTGACACCAAAAAGAAAAGGATAGAGATCTTGAAGTGTGAGTGCGTTAAGGTTAGGGTTTTCCGCTGAAGACCTCGTTCTTTTCTTTTTTTTTTTTTGTTTGTTTGTCGGCTGAAGAAACCCGGAAATGCCACGAGGGGAGAGATGAGCCGAGGACCCTTCTTTTCTTTTTTATCGGTGGTTCTTATGTTTTCATTTATTGTGCCCACCCCCCCCCCCCCCATACACACACTTTTCAAGCGCTCCGCCGGCCCTGGTGACACACTGAGTATGTGATAATCTTCGGTTAGTACGAAGCAGGCTTGAAGAAGAAAACGGAAAAAATAAGGAAAATAGACGACTTTATGTTTTTTGTAAGGCGGGGATCCAAATCCATCCCGCGGTGGATAACTATTTCGCTTTAAAATATACACCGACGGCGTACCATACACTAAAGCGTCTCCATGCACGAAAAAAAAAAAATACTCTCGAACCGTACACTTTGTACATGAACCACGCGAGCATAGCATAGGTCCTACCGTATGGCAAAGCTCACATAAAACCATGGACCTACAAAAAACTCGCACAGACCAGGGAGGTGGACTTCTTCCACCTCCCCTGCACAGACCAGCGAGGTGGCTCCCAACAGGGAGGTGAGAGCGTCTCACCTCCCTGCTCCCTACCACACCACTGAGATCAGTGCTCCCAACTAGTCCTCCCTGCACAGAACTCAGTACGATACATCTCGCACGGAGAGTCCAATTCACAAACACACACACTCGCACACACACACACACACACACACACACACACACACGTGCGCAGTGCATAGCACACACACAGACCCGGAAGACACGCTGACGACACACACACGTACGCAGTACATACCATACACACAGACCCGGAAGCGACCACTGACGACCCGCGGTGCATGATAGGTACTCGAATTCACATGCACAGCTCGATTAGGGTAAAATCTCGCACCAATAATATAGGGCCGTAAAGTGCACAATAGCCCATTATGTCTTTAGCTCTCAGAGGCGGAGGCACAGCGATGGCATGTCCATCCTTGTGATTTCTTGTGATTTTCTGGCATACATAGGCATACACAGGCATACATAGGCCCACATACCCAAGTACGGTTAATATGGTGAAATATGGTGAAATTCACCGAAGGGCACGGTACGCGGTGAGCTATAAGTTGCGTGTGGCGGCTGTCGCAGTTAGGTGAGCTACTGCTCGATAAAGACAATCTGTCCTCCGTAGACAGACGGAAGGTACCAGTACCCATTGCTGTGTGGATATTCTTAACCACTGTCTCTATGGAAAATTGGGTGAGGTACCTCGCCCTTCTCGATTGCGTCTAATTCACGGCCCTAGGTCGGCAAATTTAAGCTTGTACAGTTAAATCAACTATTCAAGAATAGACTTCACACACCACATTAATGAATAATCCAACATTTCGGTCGAATTTTCAACGTAAAACACACATCAACCAGCCTGTTGCGTCGTCACGTTCAAACTTGTTTGAATGTAAAAAAGCTGTCAGAAATTTGGTGTACAACGACGTTTGATCTGTGCGCGATGCTCCACACAGGAGCCGGGATCATTGGGATCCGTGAAGCCAGACGTAGTGTGCGGGGAATGCCCTGACGGACAGATACAGACCGATCTTTCGGTCAAGTATTCAGCAAGATACAGGATGAAACACTAATTTACATACCCAAGACGGTGTCCGATCAAGTAGTTGTTTTTTTATGAAATAATGTACGTGACATAAACTAAACATGTGCAAAATATGGGGGCGATAGGGGCTGTTGTTTTTTAGTTATTGCAAAGAAAGTTGCAGAAAGAAAGAAATATCTCAATACATCGAAGATAAGGTATAATTTCAACCAAGTTTATTGACGTGATCCCGACATCGTATGAAAAAATGGAGGGCACATTCACGATAGCCCAAAGTCTCAGCTACAACATACTAAAATCTGGGAGAAATTCACCGAAGCATAAGTGAGCTAGTGCTCGAAAAAGAGAGTCATGTCAATTTTCACTGCCAGAAAAACTGCTCTCCCATAGAGATAACACGTAAACTGGTCAAATTTGACAATATTATTTTCAATCCATTTTTACGAGGTGATGCCGTCATCCAATCAAAAAGTTGTAATTATATTAATGAAAGATCATTTAACAAGCTACAACATACTGAAATCTCGGTGTAAATTGGCAAAGGATAAGTGAGATACGCTCGAGTGAACTTGAAATTTGATGACGTCATTTTGAAAATTTACTTTTTTTACTTTATTAAGAAATTTGATATCTTTTAATCATTTTGATAGCATCGCCAACCCATGAAATAACATGTCCAACTCATCAGCTTTCAGAATATGTAAAGAAAATGGGGGGTTACCGTCCATCCTGACATCGTTGCACTGTATATCGCCATTGACGCGCGCGCGAAATTTCAACTTTGACGGGCCCGTATGACGTCATATTGAGTCGGATTGACTTGAAACTTGGTAGAAATATTCCTTGACATTTAAGGCATCCGATAAGTGTAAAAAAACGGGAAATTTCCATTGCATATGAGCTCTGTGTGCGAATATGTGCGCGCGCGTACGCGTCCGTCCGATTTTTTCAATTTTTCAAAAAATGCTCTAAATGGTCTGAAACGTGTGCACAAAAATTTTGAGCTCGATTTGAGCATACAAATATTTCAACGCGCGCGTACGCGCACGTTTTAAGAGTATAGATGAATTTTGAAAACACAAGTAGAATCAGCTTGATTTGAACTATATGTGACGTAAATTTCATTGAAAAATTATATTCCATTAATGAGATATGATTGAGAATGTGTTTTCATATAATGACGTCATAGTGACGTCACGGTCGACTGATCACTTTGATTTTATAAAATCTGTCGTCTTTGGGACATGATACATATATGGTATGATTTTGAAATTGATAGGAAGAGCACTTTCTGAGCTAATCGATGCACAACTTTTGAGGAGAAATAAAGAAGAAGAAGAAGAAGAACCAAAGAATCCGTACAGATACAGAAGGTGACCCGAGAGGATACTCGGATCACCTAACAAAGAATCGGTACAGATACAGAAGGTGATCGAGAGGATACTCGGATCACCTAATGAAGCTAAGCTTTGATTACTTAAGCCGAGTTTTTCGACGTGCTTTTGACGTCGTATGAAAAAACGGAGGACACATTACGATAGCGCAAAGTCTCAGCTACAACATATTAAAATCTGGGAGAAATTCATCGAAGGGTGAGTGAGCTAGTGCTCGATAAAGACAATCATGTCAATTTTCACATCTAGAAAAATTCCCTCCCATAGAGATAACACGTCATAATGACGATAAAGAAAGAAGTACATATGACCTTTGACCCCAATTTGCAAAGACAAGATGTCATCTGAGCAAAAAGTGGTTATTTTGTGATATGATCCTTGTCACATGGTCTTTACGTGTGCAAAATATGGGAAAGATAGGAGATGTATTCACCAAGATACAGGATGAAACATTTATGACCTTTGACCCTACTTTACATAACCAAGATGGCATCTGATCAAGTAGTTGTTATTTTATGAAATAATGAACGTGACATGAACTAAGCATGTACAAAATATGGTGTTGATAGGGTATGTTTTTCTTGAGTTATTGCAAAGAAAGTTGCAGAAAGAAAGAAATATTTCAATACAACGAATATAAGCTTTAATTTCAACCACGTTTATTGACATGATCCCGACATCGTATGAAAAAACAAAATGCACAATGACGATAGCCCAAAGTCTCAGCTACAACATATTAAAATCTGGGAGAAATTCACCGAAGCATAAGTGAGCTAGTGCTCGAAAAAGACAGTCATGTCAATTTTCATTTCCAGAAAAACTGCACTCCCATAGAGATAACACGTAAACTGGTCAAATTCGACAAGGTTACTTTCAATTCATTTTTATGAGGTCATGCTGTCATTCAATCAAAATTGTGTTATTACATAACTGATAGAGTATTAAATAAGCTACAGCATACTGAAATCTGGGTGAAAATTGACTAAGGATAAGTGAGATACGCTCGAGTAAACTTGAAATTTGATGACGTCATTTTGAAAATTTACTTGTTTTGATTTATTAAGAAATTTGATATCTTTTCATCATTTTTCCAGCATTGCCAACCCATGAAATGACATGTACAACTCATCAGCTTTCAGAATATGTAAAGAAAATGGGGGGGTCACCGTCCATCCTGACGAGTAAAATCGGATTTAAAATTGGCAGTTTTTTGGCATTGTTGCACTGTATATCGCCATTGACGCGCGCGCGGAATTTCAACTTTGACGGACCCGTATGACGTCATTTTGAGTGGGATTGACTTGAAACTTGGTAGAAATATTCCTTGACATTTCAGACATCCGATTAAAGTGAAAAAACGGGAAATTTTCATTGCATATGAGCTGTGCGTGCGTATATGTGCGCGCGCGTACGCGTCCGTCCGATTTTTTCAATTTTTCAAAAAATGCTCCAAATGGTCTGAAACGTGTGCAAAAAAATTTTGAGCTCGATTTGAGCATACAAATATTTCAACGCGCGCGTACGCGCACGTTTGAAGTATATAGATGAATTTTGAAAACATGAGTAGAATTACGTTGACTTGAACTATATGTGACGTAAATTTCATTGAAAAATTCCATTCCATAATTGAGATATAATTGAGAATGTGTTTTCATATAATGAAGTCATAGTGACGTCACGGTCGACTGATCACTTTGATTTTTGTTCGATTGTCGTCTTTGGGACACGATACATATATGGTATAAGTTTGACATTCATAGGCAATGCACATTCTGAGCTAATCTCTACACAACTTTTGAGGAGAAAGAAGAAAAAGAACTAGAGATTGTAATTTGTCATCACTGACAAATTAAGGTGATCCGATTTTTTTCTCAATGATTCGAGTCCTGATCGCAATACGCATGATCATACAGGTTTCATCTGTGTTTAGAGACATGGCCGTGTGATGTTTGGACTCTTATTTAGAAAAGGGAGTTCTATATGCCATCCTTGGTACTAAATTCTGTATACACTAGATAACGAAGATACAGCAACAAATACGTATGACCTTTGACCCACCTTTACACTCCCAAGATGGCACGTGAGGAAAAAGTGGCTAATTTGTGAAATGATTCTTGCGACATCGTCTATAAGTGTGCAAAATATGGGAAAGATAGGACAGGTATTCACCAAGATACAAGATGAAACAGTTATGACCTTTGACCCTTATTTACATACCCAAGATGGCGTCTGATCAAGAAGTCGTTATTTTATGAAATAATATAGGTGACATGAACTAAACACGTGCAAAATATGGTGGTGATAGAGCATGTTTTTCTTGAGATTCTGCAAAGAAAGTTGCGCAAAGAAAGAAATATTTCAATCCATCGTTGATGAGCCTTAATTTCAACCAAGTATTTTGACGGGATACCGACATCGTGTGAAAAAACAAAAACAAAGGGCACTTATATGATAGCACAAAGTCTCAGCTACAACATATTAAGATCTGGGAGAAATTCAACGTAGGATAAGTGAGATAGTGCTCGATAAAGACAGTCATGTTAATTTTCATTTGAAGAAAAGCTACACTCCTATAGAGATAACTCGCAAGTGGGTCAAATTTGACAAGGTTACCTTCAATCTATTTTTACGAGGTGAAGACTTCATCCAGCGAAATATTTGCCTATTAAAACTGATAGAGCATTAAATAAGCTACAGCATACTGAAATCTGGGTGAAAATTGGCCAAGGATAAGTGAGATACGCTCGAGTAAACTCGAAATTTGATGACGTCATTTTGAAAATTTACTTTTTTTATTTTATTAAGAAATTTGATATCTTTTAATCAATTTTTCAGCATTGCCAACCCATGACATGACATGTACAACTCATCAGCTTTCAAAATATGTCAAGAAAATGGGGGGTCACCGTCCATCCTGACGAGTAAAATCGGATTTAAAATTGGCGGTTTTTTGGCATAGTTGCACTGTATATCGCCATTGACGCGCGCGCGGAATTTCAACTTTGACGGGCCCGTATGACGTCATATTGAGTCGGATTGACTTGAAACTTGGTAGAAATATTCCTTGACATTTCAGACATCTGATCCGTGTGAAAAAACGGGACATTTTTATTGCATATGAGCTGTGCGTGCGCATATGCGCGCACGCGTACGCGTCCGTCCAATTTTTTCAATTTTTCAAAAAATGCTCCAAATGCTCTGACACGTGTGCAAAAAAATTTTAAACTCGATTGGAGCATGTCAACATTTTAACGCGCGCGTACGCGCACGATTTAAGTGTAAACTGAAATTTGATCAAATGAGTAGAATGCGCCTGACTTGAAATATATGTGACGTAAATTTCATTGAAAAATTTCATTCCATTAATGAGATATGAATGAAAATGTGTTTTCATATAATGACGTCATAGTGACGTCATGGTCGATTGATCACTATGATTTTATAAGATCTGTCGTCTTTGCGACATGATACATATATGGTATAATGTTGAAATTGATAGGCTGAGGACTTTCTGAGCTAACCTCTGCACAACTTTTGTCCAGAAATAAACAATCAGTACAGATACAGAAGGTGATCCGAAGGATACTCGGATCACCTAATGAAGCTAAGCTCTTATCATTTTAGCCGAGTTTTTCGACGTGTTTTTGACGTCGTATGAAAAAACGCAGGACCCATTACGATAGCGCAAAGGCTCAGCTACAGCATATCAAAATCTGGGAGAAATTCACCGAAGGGTTAGTGAGCTAGTGCTCGATAAAGACAATCATGTCAATTTTCACATCTAGAAAAATTCCCTCCCATAGAGATAACACGTCATAATGAAGATAAAGAAAGAAGTACATATGACCTTTGACCCCACTTTGCACAGACAAGATGGCATCTGAGCAAAAAGTGGTTATTTTGTGAAATGATCCTTGTCACATGGTCTCTACGTGTGCAAAATATGGGAAAGATAGGGCAGGTATTCACCAAGATACAGGATGAAACATTTGTGACCTTTGACCCTAATGTACATACCCAAGATGGCGTCTGATCAAGTAGTTGTTATTTTAAGAAATAATTTACGTGACATGAACTAAGCATGTGCAAAATATGGTGTTGATAGGGTATGTTTTTCTTGAGTTATTGCAAAGAAAGTTGCAGAAAGAAAGAAATATTTCAATACATCGAAGATAAGCTTTAATTTCAACCAAGTTTTTTGACGTGATCCCGACATGGTATGAAAAAACAAAGGGCACACTGACGATAGCTCAAAATCTCAGCTACAACATATTAAAATCTGGGAGAAATTCACCGAAGCATAAGTGAGCTAGTGCTCGATAGAAATAGTCATGTCAGTTTTCATTTCCAGAAAAAGTGCATTCCCATAGAGATAACACGTAAACTGGTCAAATTTGACAAGGTTACTTTCAATCCATTTTTACGAGGTCATGCTTTCATTCAATCAAAATTGTGTTATTACATAACTGATAGAGCATTAAATAAGCTACAGCATACTGAAATCTGGGTGAAAATTGGCCAAGGATAAGTGAGATACGCTCGAGTAAACTCGAAATTTGATGACGTCATTTTGAAAATTTACTTTTTTTATTTTATTAAGAAATTTGATATCTTTTAATCAATTTTTCAGCATTGCCAACCCATGACATGACATGTACAACTCATCAGCTTTCAAAATATGTCAAGAAAATGGGGGGTCACCGTCCATCCTGACGAGTAAAATCGGATTTAAAATTGGCGGTTTTTGGCATAGTTGCACTGTATATCGCCATTGACGCGCGCGCGGAATTTCAACTTTGACGGGCCCGTATGACGTCATATTGAGTCGGATTGACTTGAAACTTGGTAGAAATATTCCTTGACATTTCAGACATCTGATCCGTGTGAAAAAACGGGACATTTTTATTGCATATGAGCTGTGCGTGCGCATATGCGCGCACGCGTACGCGTCCGTCCAATTTTTTCAATTTTTCAAAAAATGCTCCAAATGCTCTGACACGTGTGCAAAAAAATTTTAAACTCGATTGGAGCATGTCAACATTTTAACGCGCGCGTACGCGCACGATTTAAGTGTAAACTGAAATTTGATCAAATGAGTAGAATGCGCCTGACTTGAAATATATGTGACGTAAATTTCATTGAAAAATTTCATTCCATTAATGAGATATGAATGAAAATGTGTTTTCATATAATGACGTCATAGTGACGTCATGGTCGATTGATCACTATGATTTTATAAGATCTGTCGTCTTTGCGACATGATACATATATGGTATAATGTTGAAATTGATAGGCTGAGGACTTTCTGAGCTAACCTCTGCACAACTTTTGTCCAGAAATAAACAATCAGTACAGATACAGAAGGTGATCCGAAGGATACTCGGATCACCTAACTAGAGATTGTAATTTGTCATCACTGACAAATTAAGGTGATCCGATTTCTTTTTTAATCAATGATTCGAATCGTGATAGTGCAAAGTCTCAGCTACAACATACTAAAATCTGAGAGAAATTCACCGAAGCATAAGTAAGATAGTGCTCGATAAAGAGAGTCATGTCAATTTTCACATCTAAAAAAATTAACTCCCATAGAGATAACACGTTATAGCGAAAATAGAAAAAGAAGTGCATATGACCTTTGACCCCACTTTGCACAGACAAGATGGCATCTGAGCAAAAAGTGGTTATTTTATGAAATGATCCCTGTAACATGGTCTTTACGTGTGCAAAATATGGGAAAGATAGGACATGTATTCACCAAGATACAGGATGAAACATCTATGACCTTTGACCCTAATTTACATACCCAAGATGGCGTCTGATCAAGTCGTTGTTATTTTATGAAATAATGTTCGTGACATGAACTAAATATGTGCAAAATATGGTGGTGATAGGGTATGTTTTTCTTGAGTTATTGCACATAACATTGCAAAAAGAAAGAAATATTTCAATACATCGAAGATAAACTTTAATTTCAAGTAAGTTTTTTGACGTGATCCCGACATGGTATGAAAAAACAAAGGGCACACTGACGATAGCCCAAAGTCTCAGCTACAACATATTAAAATCTGGGAGAAATTCACCGAAGCATAAGTGAGCTAGTGCTCGAAAAAGATAGTCATGTCAATTTTCACTTCCAGAAAAACTGCTCTCCCATAGAGATAACACGTAAACTGGTCAAATTTTACAAGGATACTTTTAATCCATTTTTTCGAGGTGATAACGTCATCCAATCAAAAGTTTGTAATTATAAATATGAAAGAACATTAAAGAGGCTACAACATACTGAAAGTTAGGTGAAAATCGGCAAAGGATTAGTGAGATACGCTCGAGTGAACTTGAATTTTGATGACGTCATTTTGAAAATTTACTTTTTTTACTTTTTAAAGAAATTTGATATCTTTTAATCATTTTGTCAGTATCGCCAACCCATGAAATGATATGTACAACTCATCAGCTTTTAAAATATGTAAAGAAAATGGGGGGTCACCGTCCATCCTGACGAGTAAAATCGGATTTAAATTTGGCGGTTTTTTGGCATTGTTGCACTGTATATCGCCATTGACGCGCGCGCGGAATTTCAACTTTGACGGGTCCGTATGACGTCATATTGAGTCGGATCGACTTGAAACTTGGTAGAAACATTCTTTGACATTTCAGACATCCGATACGTGTGAAAAAACGGGAAATTTCTATTGCATATGAGCTGTGCGTGCGTATATGCGCGCGCGCGTACGCGTCCGTCAATTTTTTCTGAAATACTCCAAATGACCTGAAACGTGTGCAAAACAATTTTGAGCTCGATTGGAGCATGTTAAAATTTCAACGCGCGCGTACGCGCTCGTTTACTATGAACGTGACTAAATTTTATGAAATATATCAATAGAGCTTGACTTGAACTATATGATATGTAAATTTCATTGAGAAAATCCATTCCATTAATGAGATACGAATGTGAACGTGTTTTCAGATAATGACGTCATAGTGACGTCATGGTTGACTGATCGCAGTGATACATTAGATCTGTCGTCCTTATGACGTGATACATATATGGTATCAGTTTAGAAGTGATAGGTGAATGACTTTTTGAGTTAACCTCTGCACAACATTTGAGGAGAAAGAAATAAAGAAGAACTAGAGATTGTAATTTGTCATTACTGACAAATTAAGGTGATCCGATTTTTTTTTAATCAATGATTCGAGTCCTGATCGCAATAGGCATGACCATACAAGTTTCGTCTGTGTTTAGAGACATTGGCCGTGTGATGTTTGGATTCTCATTTAGAAAAGGGAGTCATATCTGCCATCTTTGGTACCAAATTCTGTATACACTGAATAACGAAGATACAGCAACAAATACATATGACCCTTGACCCATCTTTACACTCCCAAGATGGCATCTGAGGAAAAAGTGGTTATTTTGTGAAATGATTCCTGCGACATCGTCTATATACGTGTGCAAAATATGGCAAAGATAGGACAGGTATTCACCAAGATACAAAATGCAACATTTGTGACCTTTGACCCTTATTTACATACCCAAGATATTGTCCAATCAAGTAGTTGTTATTGCATGAAATAATGTACGTGACATAAACTAAACATGTGCAAAATATGGGGGTGATAGGGTGTGTTTTTCTTGAGTTATTGCCAGAAAAGTTGCAGAAAGAAAGAAATATCTGAATACATCGAAGATAAGCTTTAATTTTAACCAAGATTTTTCACGTGATTCCAACATTGTATGAAAACACAAAGGGCACATAACGATAGCGCAAAGTCTCAGCTACAACATATTAAAATCTGGGAGAAATTCACCGAAGGGTAAGTGAGCTAGTCGTCGATAAAGACAATCATGTCAATTTTCATATCTAGAAAAATTCCCTCCCATAGAGATAACACGTAATAACGAAGATACAGGAAGAAGTACATATGACCTTTCACCCCACTTTGCACAGACAAGATGGCATCTGAGCAAAAAGTCGTTATTTTGTGAAATGATTCTTGTAACATGGTCTTTACGTGTGCAAAATATGGGAAAGATAGGACATGTATTTACTAAGATACAGGATGAAATATTTATGACCTTTGACCCTAATTTACATACCCAAGATGGTGTCCGATCAAGTAGTTGTTATTTCATGAAATAATGTACGTAACATGAACTAAACATGTGCAAAATATGGTGGTGATAGGGGCTGTCTTTCTTGAGTTATTGCAAAGAAAGTTGCAGAAAGAAAGAAATATTTCAATACATCGAAGATAAGCTTGAATTTCAACCAAGTTTTTGGACGTGATGCCGACGTCGTATGAAAAAACGAAGGGCACACTAACGATAGCCCAAAGTCTCAGCTACAACATATTAAAATTTGGAAGAAATTTACCGAAGCATAAGTGAGCTAGTGCTGGAGAAAGATAGTCATGTCAATTTCAATTTCCAGAAAAACTGCATCCCATAGAGATAACACGTAAACTGGTCAAATTTGACAAGATTACTTTCAGTCCATTTTTACGAGGTGATGCCGTCATCCAATCAAAATGCTGTTATTATATTAATGAAAGAGCATTTAGTAAGCTGCAACATACTGAAATCTGGGTGAAAATTGGCCAAGGATAAGTGAGATACGCTCGAGTGAACTTGTAATTTGATGACGTCATTTTGAAAATTTGCTCTTTTTATTTTATTAAGAAATTTGATATCTTTTAATCATTTTTCCAGCATCGCCAACCCATGAAATGACATGTACAACTCATCAGCTTTCAGAATATGTAAAGAAAATTGGGGGTCACCGTCCATCCTGACGAGTAAAATCGGATTCAAAATTGGCGGTTTTTTGGCATAGTTGCACTGTATATCGCCATTGACGCGCGCGCGGAATTTCAACTTTGACGGGCCCTTATGACGTCATATTGAGTCGGATTGACTTGAAACTTGGTAGAAATATTCCTTGACTTTTCAGGTATCCGATCGAAGTGAAAAAACGGGAAATTTCTATTGCATATGAGCTGTGCGTGCGCATATGTGCGCGCGCGTACGCGTCCGTCCAATTTTTTCAATTTTTCAAAAAAAGCTCTAAATGGTCTGAAACGTGTGCAAAAAAGTTTTGAGCTCGATTGGAGTATACAAATATTTCAACGCGCGCGTACGCGCACGTTTTAAGGGTAGAGATGGATTTTGAGAATATGAGTAGAATGCACATAACTTGAAATATATGTGACGTAAATTTCATTGAAAAATTGCATTCCAGTAATGAGATATGATAGAGAATGTGTTTTCATATAATGACGTCATAGTGACGTCACGGTCAACTGATCACAATGATGCATTAGATTTGTTGTCTTTAGGACATGATGCATACATGGTATAATTTTGAAATTGATAGGCAGGGGACTTTCTGAGCTAACCTCTGCACAACTTTTGGGGAGAAATAAAGAAACAAACAAAGAAGAAGAATAAAGAATCAGTACAGATACAGAAGGTGATCCGAGAGGATACTCGGATCACCTAACTAGAGATTGTAATTTGTCATCACTGACAAATTAAGGTGATCCGATTTTTTTTTTTTAATCAATGATTCAAATCCTGATCGCAATAGGCATGACCATGCAGGTTTCATTTGTGTTCAGAGACATTGGCCGTGTGATGTTTGGATTCTCATTTAGAAAAGGGAGTCATATCTACCATCTTTGGTACCAAATCTGTATACACTATAACGAAGATACAGCAACAAGTACATATGACCTTTGACCCCACTTTGCACAACCTAGATGGCATCTGAGCAAAAAGTGGTTATTTTGTGAAATGATTCTTGTAACATGATCTTTCCGTGTACAAAATATGGAAAAGATAAGACATGTATTCACCAAGAGACAGGATGAAACATTTGTGACCTTTGACCCTAATTTACATACCCAAGATGGAGTCTGATCAAGTAGTTGTTATTTTATGAAATAATGTACGTGACATGAACTAAACATGTGTAAAATATGGGGTGATAGGGGCTGTTTTTCTTGAGTTATTGCAAAGAAAGTTGCAGAAACATAGAAATATCTCAATACATCGAAGATAAGCTTTAATTTCAACCAAGTATTATAACATGATCCCGACATCATATGAAAAAAAAAAAAAACAAAGAGCACGTAACGATAGCGCAAAGTCTCAGTTACAACATGTTAAGATCTTAGAAAAATTCACCGAAGGGTAAGTGAGCTAGTGCTCGACAAAGACAATCATGTCAATTTTCACATCTAGAAAAATTCCCTCCCATAGAGATAACACGTCATAACGAAGAAACAGAAAGAAGTACATATGACCTTTTGACCCCACTTTGCACAGACAAGATGGCATCTGAGCAAAGAGTGGTTATTTTGTGAAATGATTCTTGTAACATGATCTTTCCGTGTGCAAAATATGGGAAAGATAGGACATGCATTCACCAAGATACAGGATAAAACATTTATGACCTTTGACCCTAATTTACATACCCAAGATGGCGTCTGATCAAGTAGTTGTTATTTTATCAAATAATGTACGTGACATGAACTAAACATGGGCAAAATACGGGGGTGATAGGATATGTTTTTCTTGAGTTATTGCACGGAAAGTTGCAGAAAGAAAGAAATATTTCAATACATCGAAAATAAGCTTTAATTTCAACCAAGTTTTTTTACGTGATGCAGACATCGTATGAAAAAGCAAAGGGCACAGCCCCGATAGCACAAAGTCTCAGCTACAACATATTAAAATCTTAGAGAAATTCACCAAAGCATATGTGAGCTAGTGCTCGATAAAGGTAGTCATGTCAATTTTCATTTCCAGAAAAATTGCACTCCCATAGAGATAACACGGAAACTGGTCAAATTTGACAAGATTACTTTCAATCCATTTTTACGAGGTGATGCCGTCATCTAATCAAAATATTGTTATTACATTAATGAAAGAGCATTTAATAAGCTACAACATACTGAAATCTGGATGGAAATTGACAAAGGATTAGTGAGATATGCCCGAATAAACTTGAAATTTGATGACGTCATTTTGAAAATTTACTTTTTTTACTTTATTAAGAAATTTGATATCTTTTAATCATTTTGCCAGCATTGCCACCCCATGAAATGACATGTACAACTCATCAGCTTTCAAAATATGTAAAGAAAATGGGGGGTCACCGTCCATCCTGACGAGTAAAATCGGATTTAAAATTGGCGGTTTTTTGGCATAGTTGCACTGTATATCGCCATTGACGCGCGCGCGGAATTTCAACTTTGACGGGCCCGTATGACGTCATATTGAGTCGGATTGACTTGAAACTTGGTATAAATATTTCTTGACATTTCAAACATCCGATCAAAGTGAAAAAACTTGAAATTTCAATTGCAAATGAGCTGTGCGTGCGTATATGCGCGCGCGCGTACGCGTCCGTCCGATTTTTTCAATTTTTCAAAAAATGCTCCAAATGAACTGAAACGTGTGCAAAAAAATTTTGAGCTCGATTGGAGCATACAAATATTTCAACGCGCGCGTACGCGCACGTTTTAAGAGAATATATGAATTTTGAGAACATGAGTAAAATGTGCATAACTTGAAATATATGTGACGTAAATTTCATTGAAAAATTCTATTCCATTAATGAGATATGATTGAGAATGTGTTTTCATATAATGACGTCATAGTGACGTCACGGTCTATTGATCACAATGATACATTAGATTTGTCGTCTTTGGGACATGATGCATACATGGTATAATTTTGAAATTGATAGGCAGCGGACTTTCTGAGCTAACCTCTGCACAACTTTTGGGGAGAAATAAAGAAATAAAGAAGAAGAAAGAATCCGTACAGATACAGAAGGTGATCCGAGAGGATACTCGGATCACCTAACTAGAGATTGTAATTCAACTTTGACGGGCCCGTATGACGTCATATTGAGTCGGATTGACTTGAAACTTGGTAGAAATTTTCCTTGACATTTCAGACATCCGATTCATGTGAAAAAACGGGAAATTTCTATTGCATATGAGCTGTGCGTGCGTATATGCGCGCGCGCGTACGCGTCCGTCCGATTTTTTCAATTTTTCAAAAAATGCTCCAAATGGTCTGAAACGTGTGCAAAAAAAAATTGAGCTCGATTTGAGCATACACATATTTCAACGCGCGCGTACGCGCGCGTTTTGAGATAAAAATGAATTTTGAGAATATGAGTAGAATTCGCATGACTTGAAATATATGTGACGTAAATTTCATTGAAATATTCCATTCCATTAATGAGATATGCATGAAAATGTGTTTTCATATAATGACGTCATAATGACGTCACGGTCGACTGATCACTATGATTTTACTTGCGCTGTCTTCTTTGCGACATGATACATATATGGTATAAGTTTGACATTGAGAGGCAATGCACTTTCTGAGCTAACCTCTGCACAACTTTTGTCCAGAAATAAACAATCAGTACAGATACAGAAGGTGATCCGAAGGATATTCGGATCACCTAACTAGACTCGGAATTTGTCAACACTGACAAATAAGGTGATCCGATCTCTTTGAAAATCAATGATTTGAGTCCTGATCTAAATATTCGTGACCATACAGGTTTCATCTGTGTTGACGGGACATTGGCCGTGTGATGTTTGGATTCTCATTTAGAAAAGGGAGTGAGACCTGCCATCTTTGGTACCGAATTCCGTATACACTAACGGAAATACAGAATGAAGTATATTTGACCTTTGACCTCACTTTGCACACCCAAGATGGCGTCTAAGCAAAAAGTGATTATTTTATGAAATGATTCTTGTAACATGGTCTTTGCGTGTGCAAAATATGGGAAAGATAGGACATGTATTCACCAAGATACAGGATGAAACATTTATGACCTTTGACCCTAATTTACATACCCAAGATGGTGTCCGATCAAGTAGTTGTTATTTTATGAAATAATGTACGTGACATGTACTAAACATGTGCAAAATATGGGACTATTAGCCATTGTTGTTGTTCATCTATTGCACAGAAAGTAATAGAAAGAAAGAAAAATAAAGAAAAAACTAGAGATTGTAATTTGTCATCACTGACAAATTAAGGTGATCCGATTTTATTTTTTATCAATGATTCGAGTCCTGATCGCAATAGGCATGACCATACAAGTTTCATCTGTGTTTAGAGACATTGGCCGTGTGATGTTTGCATTCTCATTTAGCAAAGGGAGTCATATCTGCCATGTTAGGTACCAAATTCTGTATACACTATAACGAAGAAAAAGCAGCAAGTACATATGACCTTTGACCCACCTTTGCACTCCCAAGATTGCATCTGATGAAATAGTGGTTATTTTGTGAAATGATTCTCGCGACATCGTCTATACGTGTGAAAAATATGGGAAAGGTAGGACAGGTATTCACTAAGATACGCGATGAAACATTTATGACCTTTGACCCTAATTTACATACCCAAGATGTTGTCCGATCTAGTAGTTGTTATTTTATGAAATAATGTACGAGATATGAACTAAACATGTGCAAAATATGGGGGTGATAGGGCGTGTTTTTCTTGAGTTATTGCAAAGAAAGTTGCAGAAAGAAAGAAATATCTCAATACATAGAAGATAAGCTTTAATTTCAACCAAGTTTTTATCGTAATCCCGACATCGTATGAAAAGACGAAGTAAACAAAACGATAGCGCAAAGTCTCAGCAACAACATATTAAAATCTGGGAGAAATTCACGGAAGGGTAAGTGAGCTAGTGCTCGATAAAGACAATCATGTCAATTTTCACATTAAAAAAAAATCCCTCCCATAGAGATAACACGTCATAACGAAGATACAAAAAGAAGTACATATGACCTTTGACCTCAATTTGTACAGACAAGATGGCATCTGAGTAAAAAGTAGTTATTTTGTGAAATGATCCTTGTAACATGGTCTTTGCGTGTGCAAAATATGGGAAAGATAGGACATGTATTCACTAAGATACAGGGTGAAACACTTATGACCTTTGACCCTAATTTACATACCCAAGATGGTGTCCGATCAAGTAGTTGTTATTTTATGAAATAATTCACGTCACATGAACTAAACATGTGCAAAATATGGAAGTGATAGAGGCCGTTTTTCTTGAGTTATTGCAAAGAAAGTTGCAGAAAGAAAGAAATACTTCAATACATCGAAGATAAGCTTTAATTTCAACCAAGTGTTTTGACGTGATGCAGACATCGTATGAAAAAACAAAGGGCACATTTACGATAGCGCAAAGTCTCAGCTACAACATACTAAAATCTGGGAGAAATTCACCGAAGCATAAGTGAGCTAGTGCTCGATAAAGATAGTCATGTCAATTTTCATTTCCATAAAAACTGCACTCCCATAGAGTTAACACGTAAACTGATCAAATTTGACAAGATTACATTCAATCCATTTTTACGAGGTGATGCCGTCATCTAATCAAAATACCGTTATTTCGTTAATGAAAGAGGATTTAATAAGCTACAACATACTGAAATCTTGGTGAAAATTGACAAAGGATTAGTGAGATACGCTCGAATGAACTTGAAATTTGATGACGTCATTTTGAAGATTTACTTTTTTTTACTTTATTAAGAAATTTGATATCTTTTAATCATTTTGTCAGCATTGCCACCCCATGAAATGACATGTACAACTCATCAGCTTTCAAAATATGTACAGAAAATGGGGGGTCACCGTCCATCCTGACGAGTAAAATCGGATTTAAAATTGGCAGTTTTTTGGCATAGTTGCACTGTATATCGCCATTGACGCGCGCGCGGAATTTCAACTTTGACGGGCCCGTATGACGTCATATTGAGTCGGATCGACTTGAAACTTGGTAGAAATATTCCTTGACATTTCAGTCATCCGATGAGTGTAAAAAAACGGGAAATTTCTATTGCATATGAGCTGTGCGTGCGTATATGTGCGCGCGCGTACGCGTCCGTCCAATTTTTTCAATTTTTCAAAAAATGCTCCAAATGATCTGAAACGTGTGCAAAAAAAAATTTGAGCTCGATTGGAGCATGTCAACATTTTAACGTGCGCGTACGCGCACGGTTTAAGTGTAAACTGAAATTTGAGAAAATGTGTAGAGTGCGCTTGATTTGAACTATGTGTGACGTAAATTTCATAGAAAAATTCCATTCCATTAATGAGATATTAATGAAAATGTGCTTTCATATAATGACGTCATAGTGACGTCACGGTTTATTGATCACAATGATTTTACAAAATCTGTCGTCTTTGTGACATGATACATATATGGTATAATTTTGAAATTGATAGGCAGAGGACTTTCTGAGTTAATCTCTGCACAACTTTTGTCCAGAAATAAAGAATCAGTACAGATACAGGTGATCCGAAGGATACTCGGATCACCTAATTATGTTATTTTATAGAAATTTGAAGGAGAAGCATAAAAAAAATCAGAAAAAGATAAAGTAAGGAAAGGGAGATTAAGATTAACTAGAGATTGTAATTTGTCATCACTGACAAATTAAGGTGATCCGATTTTTTTTAATCAATGATTCGAGTCCTTATTGCAATAGGCATGACCATACAAGTTCCATCTGTGTTTAGAGACATTGGCCGTGTGATGTTTGCATTCTCATTTAGCAAAGGGAGTCATATTTGCCATGTTTGGTACCAAATTCTGCATACACTATAACGAAGAAACAGCAACAAGTACATATGACCTTTGACCCACCTTTGCACTCCCAAGATTGCATCTGATGAAATAGTGGTTATTTTGTGAAATGATTCTCGCGACATCGTCTATACGTGTGTAAAATATGGGAAAGATAAGGCAGGTATTCACCAAGATACAAGATGAAACATTTATGACCTTTGACCCTAATTTACATATCCAAGATGATGTCCGATCTAGTAGTTGTTATTTCATCAAATAATGTACGTGACATGAACTAAACATGTGCAAAATATGGGGGTGATAGGGCGTGTTTTTCTTGAGTTATTGCAAAGAAAGTTGCAGAAAGAAAGAAATACCTCAATACATAGAAGATAAGCGTTAATTTCAACCAAGTTTTTTATCGTGATGCCGACAACGTATGAAAAAACGAAGGGCATATTATCGGTAGCGTAAAGTCTCAGCTACAACATATTAAAATCTGGGAGAAATTCACCGAAGGTCAAGTGAGCTAGTGCTCGATAAAGACAATCATGTCAATTTTCACATTTAAAAAAATTCCCTCCCATAGAGATAACACGTCATAACGAAGATACAAAAAGAAGTACATATGACCTTTGACCTCAATTTGTACAGACAAGATGGCATCTGAGTAAAAAGTAGTTATTTTGTGAAATGATCCTTGTAACATGGTCTTTGCGTGTGCAAAATATGGGAAAGATAGGACATGTATTCACTAAGATACAGGGTGAAACACTTATGACCTTTGACCCTAATTTACATACCCAAGATGGTGTCCGATCAAGTAGTTGTTATTTTATGAAATAATTCACGTCACATGAACTAAACATGTGCAAAATATGGAAGTGATAGAGGCCGTTTTTCTTGAGTTATTGCAAAGAAAGTTGCAGAAAGAAAGAAATACTTCAATACATCGAAGATAAGCTTTAATTTCAACCAAGTGTTTTGACGTGATGCAGACATCGTATGAAAAAACAAAGGGCACATTTACGATAGCGCAAAGTCTCAGCTACAACATACTAAAATCTGGGAGAAATTCACCGAAGCATAAGTGAGCTAGTGCTCGATAAAGATAATCATGTCAATTTTCATTTCCATAAAAACTGCACTCCCATAGAGTTAACACGTAAACTGATCAAATTTGACAAGATTACATTCAATCCATTTTTACGAGGTGATGCCGTCATCTAATCAAAATACCGTAATTACGTTAATGAAAGAGCATTTAATAAGCTACAACATACTGAAATCTTGGTGAAAATTGACAAAGGATTAGTGAGATACGCTCGAATGAACTTGAAATTTGATGACGTCATTTTGAAGATTTACTTTTTTTTACTTTATTAAGAAATTTGATATCTTTTAATCATTTTGTCAGCATTGCCACCCCATGAAATGACATGTACAACTCATCAGCTTTCAAAATATTTACAGAAAATGGGGGGTCACCGTCCATCCTGACGAGTAAAATCGGATTTAAAATTGGCAGTTTTTTGGCATAGTTGCACTGTATATCGCCATTGACGCGCGCGCGGAATTTCAACTTTGACGGGCCCGTATGACGTCATATTGAGTCGGATCGACTTGAAACTTGGTAGAAATATTCCTTGACATTTCAGTCATCCGATGAGTGTAAAAAAACGGGAAATTTCTATTGCATATGAGCTGTGCGTGCGTATATGTGCGCGCGCGTACGCGTCCGTCCAATTTTTTCAATTTTTCAAAAAATGCTCCAAATGATCTGAAACGTGTGCAAAAAAAAATTTGAGCTCGATTGGAGCATGTCAACATTTTAACGTGCGCGTACGCGCACGGTTTAAGTGTAAACTGAAATTTGAGAAAATGTGTAGAGTGCGCTTGATTTGAACTATGTGTGACGTAAATTTCATAGAAAAATTCCATTCCATTAATGAGATATTAATGAAAATGTGCTTTCATATAATGACGTCATAGTGACGTCACGGTTTATTGATCACAATGATTTTACAAAATCTGTCGTCTTTGTGACATGATACATATATGGTATAATTTTGAAATTGATAGGCAGAGGACTTTCTGAGTTAATCTCTGCACAACTTTTGTCCAGAAATAAAGAATCAGTACAGATACAGGTGATCCGAAGGATACTCGGATCACCTAATTATGTTATTTTATAGAAATTTGAAGGAGAAGCATAAAAAAAATCAGAAAAAGATAAAGTAAGGAAAGGGAGATTAAGATTAACTAGAGATTGTAATTTGTCATCACTGACAAATTAAGGTGATCCGATTTTTTTTTAATCAATGATTCGAGTCCTTATTGCAATAGGCATGACCATACAAGTTCCATCTGTGTTTAGAGACATTGGCCGTGTGATGTTTGCATTCTCATTTAGCAAAGGGAGTCATATTTGCCATGTTTGGTACCAAATTCTGTATACACTATAACGAAGAAACAGCAACAAGTACATATGACCTTTGACCCACCTTTGCACTCCCAAGATTGCATCTGATGAAATAGTGGTTATTTTGTGAAATGATTCTCGCGACATCGTCTATACGTTTGAAAAATATGGGAAAGGTAGGACAGGTATTCACTAAGATACACGATGAAACATTTATGACCTTTGACCCTAATTTACATACCCAAGATGTTGTCCGATCTAGTAGTTGTTATTTTATGAAATAATGTACGAGACATGAACTAAACATGTGCAAAATATGGGGGTGATAGGGCGTGTTTTTCTTGAGTTATTGCAAAGAAAGTTGCAGAAAGAAAGAAATATCTCAATACATAGAAGATAAGCTTTAATTTCAACCAAGTTTTTATCGTAATCCCGACGTCGTATGAAAAGACGAAGTAAACAAAACGATAGCGCAAAGTCTCAGCTACAACATATTAAAATCTGGGAGAAATTCACGGAAGGGTAAGTGAGCTAGTGCTCGATAAAGACAATCATGTCAATTTTCACATTAAAAAAAATTCCCTCCCATAGAGATAACACGTCATAACGAAGATACAAAAAGAAGTACATATGACCTTTGACCTCAATTTGTACAGACAAGATGGCATCTGAGTAAAAAGTAGTTATTTTGTGAAATGATCCTTGTAACATGGTCTTTGCGTGTGCAAAATATGGGAAAGATAGGACATGTATTCACTAAGATACAGGGTAAAACACTTATGACCTTTGACCCTAATTTACATACCCAAGATGGTGTCCGATCAAGTAGTTGTCATTTTATGAAATAATTCACGTCACATGAACTAAACATGTGCAAAATATGGAAGTGATAGAGGCCGTTTTTCTTGAGTTATTGCAAAGAAAGTTGCAGAAAGAAAGAAATACTTCAATACATCGAAGATAAGCTTTAATTTCAACCAAGTGTTTTGACGTGATGCAGACATCGTATGAAAAAACAAAGGGCACGCTTACGATAGCCCTACGTCTCAGCTACAACATATTGAAATCTTAGAGAGATTCACCGAAGCATAAGTGAGCTAGTGCTCGATAAAGATAGTCATGTCAATTTTCATTTCCATAAAAACTGCACTCCCATAGAGTTAACACGTAAACTGGTCAAATTTGACAAGATTACATTCAATCCATTTTTACGAGGTGATGCCGTCATCTAATCAAAATACCGTTATTACGTTAATGAAAGAGCATTTAATAAGCTACAACATACTGAAATCTTGGTGAAAATTGACAAAGGATAAGTGAAATACGCTCGAATGAACTTGAAATTTGATGACGTCATTTTGAAAATTTACTTTTTTTACTTTATTAAGAAATTTGATATCTTTTAATCATTTTGTCAGCATTGCCACCCCATGAAATGACATGTACAACTCATCAGCTTTCAAAATATGTACAGAAAATGGGGGGTCACCGTCCATCCTGACGAGTAAAATCGGATTTAAAATTGGCAGTTTTTTGGCATAGTTGCACTGTATATCGCCATTGACGCGCGCGCGGAATTTCAACTTTGACGGGCCCGTATGACGTCATATTGAGTCGGATCGACTTGAAACTTGGTAGAAATATTCCTTGACATTTCAGTCATCCGATAAGTGTAAAAAAACGGGAAATTTCTATTGCATATGAGCTGTGCGTGCGTATATGTGCGCGCGCGTACGCGTCCGTCCAATTTTTTCAATTTTTCAAAAAATGCTCCAAATGATCTGAAACGTGTGCAAAAAAACATTTGAGCTCGATTGGAGCATGTCAACATTTTAACGTGCGCGTACGCGCACGGTTTAAGTGTAAACTGAAATTTGAGAAAATGTGTAGAGTGCGCTTGATTTGAACTATATGTGACGTAAATTTCATAGAAAAATTCCATTCCATTAATGAGATATTAATGAAAATGTGCTTTCATATAATGACGTCATAGTGACGTCACGGTCCATTGATCACAATGATTTTACAAAATCTGTCGTCTTTGTGACATGATACATATATGGTATAATTTTGAAATTGATAGGCAGAGGACTTTCTGAGTTAATCTCTGCACAACTTTTGTCCAGAAATAAAGAATCAGTACAGATACAGAAGGTGATCCGAAGGATACTCGGATCACCTAACTAGAGATTGTAATTTGTCATCACTGACAAATTAAGGTGATCCGATTTTTTTTTTTAAATCAATGATTCGAGTCCTGATACTGCAAAGTCTCAGCTACAACATATTAAAATCTGAGAGAAATTCACCAAAGCATAAGTAAGATAGTGCTCGCTAAAGAGAGTCATGTCAATTTTCACATCTAAAAAATTCCCTCCCATAGAGATAACACGTCATAGCGAAGATAGAAAAAGAAGTAAATATGACCTTTGACCCCACTTTGCACAGACAAGATGGCATCTGAGCAAAAAGTAGTTAATTTATGAAATGATCCATGTAACATGGTCTTTGCGTGTGCAAAATATGGGAAAGATAGGACAGGTATTCACCAAGATACAAGATGAAACATTTATGACCTTTGACCCTAATTTACATACCCAAAATGTTGTCCGATCTAGTAGTTGTTATTTTATGAAATAATTTACGTGACATGAACTAAACATGTGCAAAACATGGGGGTGAACGGGCGTGTTTTTCTTGAGTTATTGCAAAGAAAGTTGCAGAAAAAAAGAAATATCTCAATACATAGAAGATAAGCTTTAATTTCGACCAAGTTTTTTATCGTGTTCCCGACATTGTATGAATAAATCATGGGCAACTTAACGATAGCGCAAAGTCTCAGCTACAACATATTAAAATCTGGGAGAAATTCACTTAGGGATAAGTGAGCTAGTGCTCGATAAAGACAATCATGTCAATTTTCACATTTAAAAAAATTCCCTCCCATAGAGATAACACGTCATGACGAAGGTACAAAAAGAAGTACATATGACCTTTGACCTCAATTTGCACAGACAAGATGGCATCTGAGTAAAAAGTAGTTATTGTATGAAATGATCCGTGTAACATGGTCTTTGCGTGTGCAAAATATGGGAAAGACAGGACATGTATTCACTAAGATACAGGATGAAACACTTATGACCTTTGACCCTAATTTACATACCCAAGATGGTGTCCGGTCAAGAAGTTGTTATTTTATGAAATATTTTACGTGACATGAACTACACATGTGCAAAACATGGAAGTGATCGAGGCCGTTTTTCTTGAGTTATTGCAAAGAAAGTTGCAGAAAGAAAGAAATATCTCAATACATTGAAGATAAGCCTGAATTTCAACCAAAATTTTTGACGTGATCCCGACATCGTATGAAAAAACTAAGGGCACATTCACGGTAGCGCAAAGCCTCAGCTACAACATATTAAAATCTGGGCGAAATTTACCGAAGGGTAAGTGAGCTAGTGCTCGATAAAGACCGTCAGGTCAGTTTTCATTTCCAGAAAAACTGCACTCCCATAGAGATAACACGCAAACTGGTCAAATTTGACAAGATTAATTTCAATCCATTTTTACGAGGTAATACCGTTATCCAATCAAAATGTTGTAATTTTATGTTTGAAAGAAAATTAAATAAGCTACAACATACTGAAAGTTAGGTGAAAATCGGCAAAGGATAAGTGAGATACGCTCGAGTGAACTTGAATTTTGATGACGTCATTTTGAAAATTTACTTTTTTTACTTTATTAAGAAATTTGATATCTTTTAATCATTTTTTTCAGTATTGCCAACCCATGAAATGATATGTACAACTCATCAGCTTTCAAAATATGTAAAGAAAATGGGGGGTCACCGTCCATCCTGACGAGTAAAATCGGATTTAAATTTGGCGGTTTTTTGGCATTGTTGCACTGTATATGGCCATTGACGCGCGCGCGGAATTTCAACTTTGACGGGCCCGTATGACGTCATATTGAGTCGGATTGACTTGAAACTTGGTAGAAACATTCCTTGACATTTCAGACATCCGATACGTGTGAAAAAACGGGAAATTTCTATTGCATATGAGCTGTGCGTGCGTATGTGCGCGCGCGCGTACGCGTCCGTCGATTTTTTCTGAAATGCTCCAAATGACCTGAAACGTGTGCAAAACAATTTTGAACTCGATTGGAGCATTTTAAAATTTCAACGCGCGCGTACGCGCTCGTTTACTATGAACGTGACTAAATTTTATGAAATATATCAATACAACTTGACTTGAACTATATGATATGTAAATTTCATTGAGAAAATCCATTCCATTAATGAGATACGAATGTGAACGTGTTTTCAGATAATGACGTCATAGTGACGTCATGGTTGACTGATCACAGTGATACATTAGATCTGTCGTCCTTATGACGTGATACATATATGGTATCAGTTTAGAAGTGATAGGTGAATGACTTTTTGAGTTAACCGCTGCACAACATTTGAGGAGAAAGAAATAAAGAAGAAGAAGAAGAAGAAGAAGAAGACTAGAGATTGTAATTTGTCATTACTGACAAATTAAGGTGATCCGATTTTTTTTTTCAATGATTCGAGTCCTGATCGCAATACGCATGACCATACAGGTTTCATCTGTGTTTATAGACATTGGCCGTGTGATGTTTGGATTCTCATTTAGAAAAGGGAGTCATATCTGCCATCCTTGGTACTAAATTCTGTATACACTAGATAACGAAGATACAGCAACAAATACATACGAACTTTGACCCACCTTTACACTCCCAAAATGGCACCTGAGGAAAAAGTGGTTAATTTGTGAAATGATTCTTGCGACATCGTCTATAAGTGTGCAAAATATGGGAAAGATAGGACAGGTATTCACCAAGATACAAGATGAAACAGTTATGACCTTTGACCCTTATTTACATACCCAAGATGGCGTCTGATCAAGAAGTCATTATTTTATGAAATAATGTAGGTGACATGAACTAAACATGTGCAAAATATGGTGGTGATTGAGCATGTTTTTCTTGAGTTTTTGCAAAGAAAGTTGCGCAAAGAAAGAAATATTTCAATACATCGTTGATGAGCTTTAATTTCAACCAGGTATTTTGACGTGATATCGACATCGTGTGAAAAACAAAGGGCACTTATATGATAGCACAAAGTTTCAGCTACAACATATTAAAATCTAGGAGAAATTCACTGAAGCATGAGATAGTGCTTGATAAAGATAGTCATGTCAATTTTCACATCTAGAAAAACTCCCTCCCATAGAGATAACACGTAATAGCGAAGATTGAGAAAGAAGTACATATGACCTTTGACCCCATTTTGCACAACCAAGATGGCATCTGAGCAATTAGTGGTTATTTTGTGAAATGATCCTTGTAACATGTTCTTAACGTGTGCAAAATATGAGAAAGATAGGACATATATTTACTAAGATACAGGATGAAACATTTATGACCTTTGACCCTAATTTACATACCCAAGATGGCGTCTGATCAAGTAGTTGTTATTTCGTGAAATAATGTTCGTGACATGAACTAAACATATGCAAAATATGGTGGTGATAGGGTATGTTTTTCTTGAGTTATTGCACAGAAAGTTGGAGAAAGAAAGAAATATTTCAGTACATCGAAGATAAGCTTTAATTTCAACCAAGTTTTTTCACGTGATCCCGACAACGTATGAAAAAACAAAGGGCACACTTACGATAGCCCTACGTCTCAGCTACAACATATTAAAATCTTAGAGAAATTCACCGAAGCATAAGTGAGCTAGTGCTCGATAAAGATAGTCATGTCAATTTTCATTTCCATAAAAATTGCACTCCCATAGAGATTACACGTAAACTGGTCAATTTTGACAAGGTTACATTCAATCCATTTTTTCGAGATGATGTCGTCATCTAATCAAAATTGTGTAATTACATTTATGAAAGAACAGTTCATAAGCTACAACATATTGAAATCTGGGTGAAAATTGGCAAAGGATAAGTGAGATACGCTCGAGTAAACTTGAAATTTGATGACGTCATTTTGAAAATTTACTTTTTTTACTTTATTAAGAAATTTGATATCTTTTAATCATTTTGTCAGCATAGCCAGCTCATGAAATGACATGTACAACTCATCAGCTTTCAGAATATGTAAAGAAAATGGGGGGTCACCGTCCATCCTGACGAGTAAAATCGGATTTAAAATTGGCGGTTTTTTTGCATAGTTGCACTGTATATCGCCATTGACGCGCGCGCGGAATTTCAACTTTGACGGGCCCGTATGACGTCATATTGAGTCGGATTGACTTGAAACTTGGTAGAAATATTCCTTTACATTTCAGGCATCTGATCCGTGTAAAAAAACGGGAAATGTCTATTGCATATGAGCTGTGCGTGCGTATATGTGCGCGCGCGTACGCGTCCGTCCGATTTTTTCAATTTTTCAAAAAATGCTCCAAATGGTCTGAAACGTATGCAAAAAGATTTTGAGCTCGATTGGAGCATACAAATATTTCAACGCGCGCGTACGCGCACGTTTTAATAATAAATATGAATTTTGATAATATCAGTAGAATGCGCTTGACTTGAAATATATGTGACGTAAATTTCATTGAAAATTTGCATTCCATTAATGAGATATGAATGAAAATGTGTTTTCATATAATGACGTCATCGTGACGTCACGGTCGACTGATCACTCTGATACATTAGATCTGTCATCTTTGTGACATGATACATACATGGTATGATTTTGAAATTGATAGGCAGAGGACTTTCTGAGCTAACCTCTGCACAACTTTTGAGGAGAAATAAAGAAACTAGAGATTGTAATTTGTCATCACTGACAAATTAAGGTGATCCGATTTTTTTTTATCAATGATTCGAGTCCTTATTGCAATAGGCATGACCATACAAGTTCCATCTGTGTTTAGAGACATTGGCCGTGTGATGTTTGCATTCTCATTTAGCAAAGGGAGTCATATCTGCCATGTTTGGTACCAAATTCTGCATACACTATAACGAAGAAACAGCAACAAGTACATATGACCTTTGACCCACCTTTGCACTCCCAAGATTGCATCTGATGAAATAATGGTTATTTTGTGAAATGATTCTCGCGACATCGTCTATACGTGTGAAAAATATGGGAAAGATAAGGCAGGTATTCACCAAGATACAAGATGAAACATTTATGACCTTTGACCCTAATTTACATATCCAAGATGTTGTCCGATCTAGTAGTTGTTATTTCATCAAATAATGTACGTGACATGAACTAAACATGTGCAAAATATGGGGGTGATAGGGCGTGTTTTTCTTGAGTTATTGCAAATAAAGTTGCAGAAAGAAAGAAATATCTCAATACATAGAAGATAAGCGTTAATTTCAACCAAGTTTTTTTATCGTGATGCCGACAACGTATGAAAAAATGAAGGGCACATTAGCGGTAGCGTAAAGTCTCAGCTACAACATATTAAAATCTGGGAGAAATTCACCGAAGGGTAAGTGAGCTAGTGCTCGATAAAGACAATCATGTCAATTTTCACATTTAAAAAAATTCCCTCCCATAGAGATAACACGTCATAACGAAGATACAAAAAGAAGTACATATGACCTTTGACCTCAATTTGCACAGACAAGATGGCATCTGAATAAAAAGTAGTTATTTTGTGAAATGATCCTTGTAATATGGTCTTTGCGTGTGCAAAATATGGGAAAGATAGAACATGTATTCACTAAGATACAGGATGAAACACTTATGACCTTTGACCCTAATTTACATACCCAAGATGATATCTGATCAAGTAGTTGTTATCTTATGAAATGATTTACGTGACATGAACTTAACATGTCCAAAATATGGAAGTGATAGAGGCCGTTTTTCTTGAGTTATTGCAAAGAAAGTTGCAGAAAGAAAGAAATATCTCAACACATCGAAGATAAGCCTGAATTTCAACCAAAAATTTTGACGTGATCCCGACAGCGTATGAAAAAATGAAGGGCACACTTACGGTAGCGTAAAGTCTCAGCTACAATATATTAAAATCTGGGAGAAATTTATCGAAGGGTAAATGAGCTAGTGCTCGATAAAGATAGTCATGTCAATTTTCATTTCCAGAAAAACTGCACTCCCATAGAGATAACACGTAAACTGGTCAAATTTGACAAGATTACTTTCAATCCATTTTTACGAGGTGATACCGTTATCAAAACAAAACTTTGCAATTTTATGTTTGTAAGAACATTAAATAAGCTACAACATACTGAAATCTGGGTGAAAATTAGCAAAGGACTAGTGAGATATGCTCGAATAAACTTGAAATTTGATGACGTCATTTTGAAAATTCACTTTTTTTACTTTATTAAGAAATTTGCTATCTTTTAATCATTTTGTCAGCATTACCACCCCATGAAATGACATGTACAACTAATCAGCTTTCAAAATATGTAAAGAAAATGGGGGGTCACCGTCCATCCTGACGAGTAAAATCGGATTTAAAATTGGCAGTTTTTTGGCATAGTTGCACTGTATATCGCCATTGACGCGCGCGCGGAATTTCAACTTTGACGGGCCCGTATGACGTCATATTGAGTTGGATTGACTTGAAACTTGGTATGAATATTCCTTGACATTTCAGACATTCGATCCGTGTGAAAAAACGGGAAATTTCAATTGCATATGAGCTGTGTGTGCGCATATGTGCGCGCGCGTACGCGTCCGTCCGATTTTTTCAATTTTTCAAGAAATGCTCCAAATGGTCTGAAACGTGTGCAAAAAAATTTTGAGCTCGATTGGAGCATACAAATATTTTAACGCGCGCGTACGCGCACGTTTTAAGAGAAAATATGAATTTTGAGAACATGAGCAGAATTCGCATGACTTGAAATATATGTGACGTAAATTTCATTGAAAAATTCTTTTCCATTAATGAGATATGATTGAGAATGTGTTTTCATATAATGACGTCATAGTGACGTCACGGTCGACTGATCACAGTGATACATTAGATTTGTCGTCTTTGGGACATGATGGATACATGGTATAATTTTGAAATTGATAGGCATTGCACTTTCTGAGCTAACCTCTGCACAACTTTTGAGGAGAAATAAAGAAGAAGAAGAAAAACAAAGAATCCGTACAGATACAGAAGGTGATCCGAGAGGATACTCGGATCACCTAACTAGAGATTGTAATTTGTCATAACTGACAAATTAAGGTGATCCGATTTTTTTTTTAATCATTGATTCAAGTCCTGATCGCAATATTCATGGCCATGCAGGTTTCATTTGTGTTCAGAGACATTGGCCGTGTGATGTTTGGATTCTCATTTAGAAAAGGGAGTCATATCTGCCATCTTTGGTACCAAATCTGTATACACTATAACGAAGATACAGCAACAAGTACATATGACCTTTGACCCCACTTTGCACAACCTAGATGGCATCTCTGCAAAAAGTGGTTATTTTGTGAAATGATTCTTGTAACATGATCTTTGCGTGTGCAAAATATGGGAAAGATAAGACATGTATTCACCAAGATACAGGATGAAACATTTGTGACCTCTGACCCTAATTTACATACCCAAGATGTTGTCCGATCAAGTAGTTGTTATTTTATGAAATAATGTACGTGACATGAACTAAACATGTGCAAAATATGGGGGTGATAGGGGCTGTTTTTCTTGAGTTATTGCAAAGAAAGTTGCAGAAACATAGAAATATCTCAATACATCGAAGATAAGCTTTAATTTCAACCAAGTATTTTAACATGATCCCGACATCATATGAAAAAAACAAAGGCACGTAACGATAGCGCAAAGTCTCAGTTACAACATAATAAAATCTGAGAAAAATTCACCAAAGGGTAAGTGAGCTAGTGCTCGATAAAGACAATCATGTCTCTAGAAAAATTCCCTCCCATAGAGATAACACGTCATAACGAAGAAACAGAAAGAAGTACATATGACCTTTTGACCCCACTTTGCACAGACAAGATGGCATCTGAGCAAAGAGTGGTTATTTTGTGAAATGATTCTTGTAACATGATCTTTGCGTGTGCAAAATATGTGAAAGATAGGACATGTATTCACCAAGATACAGGATAAAAAGTTTATGACCTTTGACCCTAATTTACATACCCAAGATGGCGTCTGATCCAGTAGTTGTTATTTTATCAAATAATGTACGTGACATGAACTAAACATGTGCAAAATATGGGGGTGATAGGATATGTTTTTCTTGAGTTATTGCACGGAAAGTTGCAGAAAGAAAGAAATATTTCAATACATCGAAGATAAACTTTAATTTCAACCAAGTTTTTTGACGTAATGCAGACATCGTATGAAAAAACAAAGGGCACACTGACGATAGCACAAAGTCTCAGCTACATCATATTAAAATCTGGCAGAAATTCACCGAAGCATAAGTGAGCTAGTGCTCGATATAGATAGTCATGTCAATTTTCATTTCCAGAAAAACTGCACTCCCATAGAGATAACACGTAAACTGGTCAAATTTGACAAGATTAATTTCAATCCATTTTTACGAGGTGATGCCGTCATCCAATCAAAATATTGTTATTATATTAATGAAAGAGCATTTAATAAGCTACAACATACTGAAATCTGGGTGAAAATTGACAAAGGATTAGTGAGATATGCTCAAATAAACTTGAAATTTGATGACGTCATTTTGAAAATTTACTTTTTTTACTTTATTAAGAAATTTCATATCTTTTAATCATTTTGCCAGCATTGCCACCCCATGAAATGACATGTACAACTCATCAGCTATCAAAATATGTAAAGAAAATGGGGGGTCACCGTCCATCCTGACGAGTAAAATCGGATTTGAAATTGGCGGTTTTTTGGCATAGTTGCACTGTATATCGCCATTGACGCGCGCGCGGAATTTAAACTTTGACGGGCCCGTATGACGTCATATTGAGTCGGATTGACTTGAAACTTGGTAGAAATATTCCTTGACTTTTCAGACATCCGATAAATGTAAAAAATCGGGAAATTTCTGTTGCATATGAGCTGTACGTGCGTATATGTGCGCGCGCGTACGCGTCCGTCCGATTTTTTCAATTTTTCAAAAAATGCTCTAAATGGTCTGAAACGTGTGCAAAAATATTTTGAGCTCGATTTGAGCATACAAATACTTCAACGCGCGCGTACGCGCACGGTTTAAGGGTACAGATGAATTTTGAGAACATGAGTAGAATCAGCTTGATTTGAACTATACATGACGTAAATTTCATTGAAAAATTCCATTCCATTAATTAGATATTAGTGAGAATGTGTTTTCATATAATCACGTCATAGTGACGTCATGGTCGACTGATCACTATGATTATATTAGATTTGTCGTCTTTGGGACATGATACATATATGGTATAAATTTGGCATTGATAGGATGAGGACTTTCTGAGCTAACCTCTACACAACATTTGAGGAGAAAGAATTTTTTGTGACAACGGGAAGTTTAACACTAGAGATTGTAATTTGTCATCACTGACAAATTAAGGTGATCCGATTTTTTTTTAATCAATGATTCGAGTCCTTATCGCAGTAGGCATGACCATACAAGTTTCATCTGTGTTTAGAGACATTGGCCGTGTGATGTTTGCATTCTCATTTAGCAAAGGGAGTCATATCTGCCATGTTAGGTACCAAATTCTGTATACACTATAAGGAAGACACAGCAACAAGCACATATGACCTTTGACCCACCTTTGCACTCCCAAGATTGCATCTGATGAAATAGTGGTTATTTTGTGAAATGATTCTCGCGATATCGTCTGTACGTGTGAAAAATATGGGAAAGATAGGACAGGTATTCACCAAGATACAAGATGAAACATTTATGACCTTTGACCCTAATTTACATACCCAAGATGTTGTCCGATCTAGTAGTTGTTATTTTATGAAATAATGTACGTGACATGAACTAAACATGTGCAAAATATGGGGGTGATAGGGGGTGTTTTTCTTGAGTTATTGCAAAGAAAGTTGCAGAAAGAAGAAATATATCAATACATAGAAGATAAGCTTTAATTTCAAGCAAGTTTTTTATCGTAATCTCGACATCGTATGAAGAAACGAAGGTCAACTGAACAATAGCGCAAAGTCTCAGCTACCACATATTAAAATCTGGGAGAAATTCACCGAAGGGTAAGTGAGCTAGTGCTCGATAAAGACAATCACGTCAATTTTCACATTTAAAAAAATTCCCTCCCGTAGAGATAATACGTCATAACGAAGATACAAAAAGAAGTACATATGACCTTTGACCTCAATTTGCACAGACAAGATGGCATCTGAGTAAAAAGTAGTTATCTTGTGAAATGATCCTTGTAACATGGTCTTTGCGTGTGCAAAATATGGGAAAGATAGGACATGTATTCACTAAGATACAGGATGAAACACTTATGACCTTTGACCCTAATTTACATACCCAAGATGGTGTCCGATCAAGTAGTTGTTATTTTATGAAATGATTTACGTGACATGAACTAAACATGTGCAAAATATGGAAGTGATAAAGGCCGTTTTTCTTGAGTTATTGCAAAGAAAGTTGCAGAAAGAAAGAAATATCTCAATACCTCGAAGATAAGCCTGAATTTCAACCAAAATTTTTGACGTGATCCCGACATCGTATGAAAAAACAAAGGGCACACTTACGGTAGCGTAAAGTCTCAGCTACAACATATTAAAATCTGGGAGAAATTTACCGAAGGGTAAGTGAGCTAGTGCTCGATAAAGATAGTCATGTCAATTTTCATTTCCAGAAAAACTGCACTCCCATAGAGATAACTCGTAAACTGGTCAAATTTGACAAGATTACTTTCAATCCATTTTTACGAGGTGATACCGTCATCCAATCAAAATGTTGTAATTTTATGTTTAAAATAACATTAAATAAGCTACATCATACTGAAATCTGGGTGAAAATTGACAAAGGACTAGTGAGATGCGCTCGAATAAACTTGAAATTTGATGACGTCATTTTGAAAATTTACTTTTTTTACTTTATTAAGAAATTTGATATCTTTTAATCATTTTGTCAGTATTGCCACCCCATGAAATGACATGTACAACTCATCAGCTTTCAAAATATGTACAGAAAATGAGGGGTCACCGTCCATCCTGACGAGTAAAATCAGATTTAAAATTGGCAGTTTTTTGGCATAGTTGCACTGTATATCGCCATTGACGCGCGCGCGGAATTTCAACTTTGACAGGCCCGTATGACGTCATATTGAGTCGGATTGACTTGAAACTTGGTATAAATATTCCTTTACATTTCAGACATCGGATCAAAGTGAAAAAACTGGAAATTTCAATTGCATATGAGCTGTGCGTGCGTATATGCGCGCGCGCGTACGCGTCCGTCCAATTTTTTTAATTTTTCAAAAAATGTTCCAAATGGTCTGAAACGTGTGCAAAAAAAATTTGAGCTCGATTGGAGCATATAAATATTTCAACGCGCGCGTACGCGCACGTTTTAAGAGAAAATTGAATTTTGAGAACATGAGTAGAATGCGCATAATTTGAAATATATGTGACGTAAATTTCATTGAAAAATTCTATTCCATTAATGAGATATGATTGAGAATGTGTTTTCATATAATGACGTCATAGTGACGTCACGGTCAACTGATCACAATGATGCATTAGATTTGTTGTCTTTAGGACATGATGCATATATGGTATAATTTTGAAATTGATAGGCAGAGGACTTTCTGAGCTAACCTCTGCACAACTTTTGGGGAGAAATAAAGAAATAAAGAAGAAGAATAACTAGAGATTGTAATTTGTCATTACTGACAAATTAAGGTGATCCGATTTTTTTTTTTAAATCAATGATTCGAGGTCTGATCGCATTAGGCATGACCATACAGGTTTCATGTGTGTTTAGAGACATTGGCCGTGTGATGTTTCTATTCTCATTTAGAAAAGGGAGTCATATCTGTCATCTTTGGTACCAAATTCTGTATACACTAGATAACGAAGATACAGCAACAAATACATAATTTAGGCATGACCATACAGGTTTCATCTGTGTTTAGGGACATTCGCCGTGTGATGTTTGGAATCTCATTTAGAAAAGGGAGTCAGACCTGCCATCTTTGGTACCAAATTCCGTATAGGCCTACACTGTAACGAAGATACAGAATGAAGTATGTTTGACCATTGACCCCACTTTGCACAGCCAGGATGGCATCTAAGCAAAAAGTGGTTATTTCGTAAAATGATTCTTGTAACATGGTCTTTGCGTGTGTAAAATATGGAAGAGATAGGACATGTATTCACTAAGGTACAGGATGAAACATTTATGACCTTTGACCCTAATTTACATATCAAAGATGGTGTCTGATCAAGAAGTTGTTATTCTATGAAATAGTGTACGTGACATGAACTAAACATGTGCAAAATTTGAGGGTGATAGACGCTGTTTTTCTTGAGTTATTGCAAAGAAAGTTGCAGAAAGAAAAGAAACATCTCAATACATTGGAGATAAGCTTTAAATTCAACCATGTTTTTTTTAACGTGATCCCGACATCGTATGAAAAAACGAAGGGTAAAATACGATAGCCCAAAGTCTCAGCTACAACATATTAAGATCTGGGAGAAATTCACCGAAGCATAAGTGAGCTAGTGCTCGAAAAAGATAGCCATGTCAAATTTCATTTGCAGAAAAACTGCACTCCCATAGAGATAACACGTCATAATGAAGATACAGAAAGAAGAACATATGACCTTTGACCCCACTTTGCACAGACATGATGGCATATGAGCAAAAAGTGGTTATTTTGTAAAATGATTCTTGTAACATGGTCTTTGCGTGTGCAAAATATGGGAGAGATAGGACATGTATTCACCAAGATGCAGGATAAAACATATATGACCTTTGACCCTAATTTACATACCCAAGATGGTGTCCGATCAAGTAATTGTTATTTTATGAAATAATGAACGTGACATGAACAAAACATGTGCAAAATATGGGATTAATAGCCATTGTTGTTGTTCATCTATTGCACAAAAAGTAGTAGAAAGAAAGAAAAATAAAGAAAAAATTATGTTATTTTTATAGAAATTTGAAGGAGAAGCATGAAAAAAATCAGAAAAAGATAAAGTTAGGAAAGGAGATTAAGACTAACTAAAGAAAAAGAAGAAAAAAAGTGTTTAAAAAAATTCAAAAAAAAATATTGGCAGGGGTGACCCTCGAACCAGGGACCTTAGGATTACGAGTCGGATGCGCTATGCAATGACCTATTTCATGCTCCATAGGCCCTGTGTATTAAGCAAAATGACGCTGCATCGAAGCCACGTGCCATTTTTCAACCAAGTTTTTCGACGTGATGCCGACGTCGTATGAAAAAATGGAGGGCACATTTACGATAGCTCAAAGTCTCAGCTACAACATACTAAAATCTGGGAAAAATTCACTGAAGCATAAGTGAGCTAGTGCTCGAAAAAGATAGTCATGTCAATTTTCACTGCCAGAAAAACTGCTCTCCCATAGAGATAACACGTAAACTGGTCAAATTTTACAAGGATACTTTCAATCCATTTTTACGAGGTGATGACGTTATCCAATCAAAATGTTGTTTTTACATGAATGAAAGAACATTTCATAATCTACAACATACTGAAATCTGGGTGAAAATTGGCGAAATTTAAGTGAGATACGCTCGAGTAAATTTGAAATTTGATGACGTCATTTTGAAAATTTAGTTTTTTTTACTTTATTAAGAAATTTGATATCTTTTAATCATTTTTTGAGTATCGCCAACCCATGAAATGACATGTACAACTCATCAGCTTTCAGAATATGTCAAGAAAATGGGGGGTCACCGTCCATCCTGACGAGTGAAATCCGATTTAAAATTGGCGATTTTTTGGCATAGTTGCACTGTGTATCCCCATTGACGCACGCGCGGAATTTTGAATTTGACGGGCCCGTATGAATTCATATTAAGTCGGATCGACTTGATACTTGGTAGAAATATTCCTTGACATTTTGGACATCCGATCCGTGTGAAAAAACTGAAAATTTCTATTGCATATGAGCTGTGTGTGCGTATATGCGCGCGCGCGTACGCGTCCGTCCGATTTTTTCAATTTTTCAAAAAATGCTCCAAATGGTCTGAAACGTGTGCAAAAAAAATTTGAGCTCGATTTGAGCATACAAATATTTCAACGCGCGCGTACGCGCACGTATCAAAAGAAAATGTAAATTTTGAGAATATGAGTAGAATGCGCATAACTTGAAATATATGTGACGTAAATTTCATTGAAAAACTTCATTCCATTAATGAGATATGATTGAGAATGTGTTTTCATATAATGACGTCATAGTGACGTCACGGTCGACTGATCACTTTGATTTTAGTTCGATTGCCGTCTTTGGGACACGATACATACATGGCATAAGTTTGAACTTGATAGGCATAGCACTTTCTGAGCTAACCTCTGCACAACTTTTGGGGAGAAATAAAGAAAGAAGAAGAAGAAGAAGAAACTAGAGATTGTAATTTGTCATTACTGACAAATTAAGGTGATCCGATTTTTTTTTAATCAATGATTCGAGTCCTGATCGCAATAGGCATGACCATACAAGTTTCGTCTGTGTTTAGAGACATTGGCCGTGTGATGTTTGGATTCTCATTTAGAAAAGGGAGTCATATCTGCCATCTTTGGTACCAAATTCTGTATACACTGAATAACGAAGATACAGCAACAAATACATATGACCCTTGACCCATCTTTACACTCCCAAGATGGCATCTGAGGAAAAAGTGGTTATTTTGTGAAATGATTCCTGCGACATCGTCTATATACGTGTGCAAAATATGGCAAAGATAGGACAGGTATTCACCAAAATACAAAATGCAACATTTGTGACCTTTGACCCTTATTTACATACCCAAGATATTGTCCAATCAAGTAGTTGTTACTGCATGAAATAATGTACGTGACATAAACTAAACATGTGCAAAATATGGGGGTGATAGGGTGTGTTTTTCTTGAGTTATTGCCAGAAAAGTTGCAGAAAGAAAGAAATATCTGAATACATCGAAGATAAGCTTTAATTTTAACCAAGATTTTTCATGTGATTCCAACATTGTATGAAAACACAAAGGGCACATAACGATAGCGCAAAGTCTCAGCTACAACATATTAAAATCTGGGAGAAATTCACCGAAGGGTAAGTGAGCTAGTCGTCGATAAAGACAATCATGTCAATTTTCATATCTAGAAAAATTCCCTCCCATAGAGATAACACGTAATAACGAAGATACAGGAAGAAGTACATATGACCTTTCACCCCACTTTGCACAGACAAGATGGCATCTGAGCAAAAAGTCGTTATTTTGTGAAATGATTCTTGTAACATGGTCTTTACGTGTGCAAAATATGGGAAAGATAGGACATGTATTTACTAAGATACAGGATGAAATATTTATGACCTTTGACCCTAATTTACATACCCAAGATGGTGTCCGATCAAGTAGTTGTTATTTCATGAAATAATGTACGTAACATGAACTAAACATGTGCAAAATATGGTGGTGATAGGGGCTGTCTTTCTTGAGTTATTGCAAAGAAAGTTGCAGAAAGAAAGAAATATTTCAATACATCGAAGATAAGCTTGAATTTCAACCAAGTTTTTGGACGTGATGCCGACGTCGTATGAAAAAACGAAGGGCACACTTACGATAGCCCAAAGTCTCAGCTACAACATATTAAAATTTGGAAGAAATTTACCGAAGCATAAGTGAGCTAGTGCTGGAGAAAGATAGTCATGTCAATTTCAATTTCCAGAAAAACTGCACTCCCATAGAGATAACACGTAAACTGGTCAAATTTGACAAGATTACTTTCAATCCATTTTTACGAGGTGATGCCGTCATCCAATCAAAATGCTGTTATTATATTAATGAAAGAGCATTTAATAAGCTACAACATACTGAAATTTGTGTGAAAATCGGCAAAGGATAAGTGAAATACGCTCGAGTGAACTTGAATTTTGATGACGTCATTTTGAAAATTTACTTTTTTTACTTTATTAAGATATTTGATATCTTTTAATCATTTTTTCAGCATCGCCAACCCATGAAATGACATGTACAACTCATCAGCTTTCAGAATATGTAAAGAAAATAGGGGGTCACCGTCCATCCTGACGAGTAAAATCGGATTCAAAATTGGCGGTTTTTTGGCATAGTTGCACTGTATATCGCCATTGACGCGCGCGCGGAATTTCAACTTTGACGGGCCCTTATGACGTCATATTGAGTCGGATTGACTTGAAACTTGGTAGAAATATTCCTTGACTTTTCAGGTATCCGATCGAAGTGAAAAAACGGGAAATTTCTATTGCATATGAGCTGTGCGTGCACATATGTGCGCGCGCGTACGCGTCCGTCCAATTTTTTCAATTTTTCAAAAAATGCTCTAAATGGTCTGAAACGTGTGCAAAAAAGTTTTGAGCTCGATTGGAGTATACAAATATTTCAACGCGCGCGTACGCGCACGTTTTAAGGGTAGAGATGGATTTTGAGAATATGAGTAGAATGCACATAACTTGAAATATATGTGACGTAAATTTCATTGAAAAATTGCATTCCAGTAATGAGATATGATAGAGAATGTGTTTTCATATAATGACGTCATAGTGACGTCACGGTCAACTGATCACAATGATGCATTAGATTTGTTGTCTTTAGGACATGATGCATACATGGTATAATTTTGAAATTGATAGGCAGGGGACTTTCTGAGCTAACCTCTGCACAACTTTTGGGGAGAAATAAAGAAACAAACAAAGAAGAAGAACTAGAGATTGTAATTTGTCATCACTGACAAATTAAGGTGATCCGATTTTTTTTTTAAATCAATGATTCAAGTCTTGATCGCAATAGGCATGGCCATGCAGGTTTCATCTGTGTTCAGAGACATTGGACGTGTGATGTTTGGATTCTCATTTAGAAAAGGGAGTCATATCTGCCATCTTTGGTACCAAATCTGTATACACTATAATGAAGATACAACAACTAGTACATATGACCTTTGACCCCACTTTGCACAACCTAGATGGCATCTGAGCAAAAAGTGGTTATTTTGTGAAATGATTCTTGTAACATGATCTCTGCGTGTGCAAAATATGGGAAAGATAATACATGTATTCACCAAGATACAGGATGAAACATTTGTGACCTTAATTTACATACCCAAGATGGCGTCTGATCAAGTAGTTGTTATTTTATGAAATAATGTACGTGACATGAACTAAACATGTGCAAAATATGGGGGTGACAGGGGCTGTTTTTCTTGAGTTATTGCAAAGAAAGTTGCAGAAACATAGAAATAACTCAATACATCGAAGATAAGCTTTAATTTCAACCAAGTATTGTAACATGATCCCGACATCATATGAAAAAACAAAGGGCACAGAACGATAGCGCAAAGTCTCAGTTACAACATATTAGAATCTGAGAAAAATTCACCGAAGGGTAAGTGAGCTAGTGCTCGATAAAGACAATCATGTCAATTTTCACATCTAGAAAAAATTCCCTCCCATAGAGATAACACGTCATAACGAAGAAACAGAAAGAAGTACATATGACCTTTTGACACCACTTTGCACAGACAAGATGGCATCTGAGCAAAGAGTGGTTATTTTGTGAAATGATTCTTGTAACATGATCTTTGCGTGTGCAAAATATGGGAAAGATAGGACATGTATTCACCAAGATACAGGATAAAACATTTATGACCTTTGACCCTAATTTACATACCCAAGATGGCGTCTGATCAAGTAGTTGTTATTTTATGAAATAATGTTCGTGACATGAACTAAACATGTGCAAAATATGGTGGTGATAGGGTATGTTTTTCTTGAGTTATTGCACATAAAGTTGTAAAAAGAAAGAAATATTACAATACATCGAAGATAAGCTTTAATTTCAACCAAGTTTTTTTACGTGATCCCGACAAGATATGAAAAAACAAATGGCACACTTACGATAGCCCTACGTCTCAGCTACAACATATTAAAATCTTAGAGAAATTCACCAAAGCATAGGTGAGCTAGTACTCGATAAAGATAGTCATGTCAATTTTCATTTCCATAAAAATTGCACTCCCATAGAGATTACACGTAAACTGGTCAAATTTGACAAGGTTACCTTCAATCCATTTTTTCGAGGTGATGTCGTAATCTAATCAAATTTGTGTAATTACATTTATGAAAGAACATTTCATAAGCTACAACATATTGAAATTTAGGTGAAAATTGGCAAAGGATAAGTGAGATACGCTCGAGCAAACTTTAAATTTGATGACGTCATTTTGAAAATTTACTTTTTTTTACTTTATTAAGAAATTTGATATCTTTTAATCATTTTGTCAGCATAGCCAGCCCATGAAATGACATGTACAACTCAGCAGCTTTCAGAATATGTCAAGAAATTGGGGGGTCACCGTCCATCCTGACGAGTAAAATCCGATTTGAAATTGGCGGTTTTTTGGCATAGTTGCACTGTGTATCCCCATTGACGCACGCGCGGAATTTTGAATTTGACGGGCCCGTATGACGTCATATTGAATTGGATCGACTTGAAACTTGGTATAAATATTCCTTGACATTTCGGACATCCTATCCGTGTGAAAAAATTGAAAATTTCTATTTCATATGAGCTGTGCGTGCGAATATGTGCGCGCGCGTACGCGTCCGTCCGATTTTTTCAATTTTTCAAAAAATGCTCCAAATGGTCTGAAACGTGTGCAAAAAAATTTTGAGCTCGATTTGAGCATACAAATATTTTAACGCGCGCGTACGCGCGCGTTTTCAGATAAAAATGAATTTTGAGAATATAAGTAGAATTCCCATGACTTGAAATATATGTTACGTAAATTTTATTGAAATATTCTTTTCCATTAATGAGATATGCATGAAAATGTGTTTTCATATAATGACGTCATAGTGACGTCACGGTCGACTGATCACTATGATTTTACTTGCGCTGTCGTCTTTGCGACATGATACATATATGGTATAAGTTTGACATTGAGAGGCTATGCACTTTCTGAGCTAACCTCTGCACAACTTTTGAGGAGAAATAAAGAAACAAAGAAAGAAGAAAGATTCAGTACAGATACAGAAGGTGATCCGAGAGGATACTCGGATCACCTAATAAAGAATCAGTACAGATACAGAAGGTGATCCGAGAGGATACTCGGATCACCTAACTAGACTCGGAATTTGTCAAGACTGACAAATTAGGTGATCCGATCTTTTTTTAATCAATGATTTGAGTCCTGATCCCAATATAGGCATCTGACGATAGTCTCAGCTACAACATATTAAAATCTGGAAGAAATTCACGGAAGGTTAAGTGAGCTAGTGCTCGATAAAGACAATCATGTCAATTTTCACATCTAGAAAAATTTCCTCCCATAGAGATAACACGTCATAACGAAGATACAAAAAGAAGTACATATGACCTTTGACCCCCACTTTGCACAGACAAGATGGCATCTGAGCAAAAAGTGGTTATTTTGTGAAATGATCCTTGTAACATGGTCTTTACGTGTGCAAAATATGGTAAAGATAGGACATGTATTCACCAAGATACCGGATAAAACATTTATGACCTTTGACCCTAATTTACATACCCAAGATGGAGTCTGATCAAGTAGTTGTTACCTTGTGAAATAATGTACGTGACGTGAACTAGACATGTGCAAAATATGGTGGTTATAGCGTATGTTTTTCTTGAGTTATTGCAAAGAAAGTTGCAGAAACAAAGACATATTTCAATACATCGAAGATAAGCTTTAATTTCAACCAAGTTTTTGGACGTAATGCCGACTGCGTATGAGAAAACGAAGGGCACATTTACGATAGCCCAAAGTCTCAGCTACAACATACTAAAATATTGGAGAAATTCACCGAAGCATAAGTGAGCTATTGCTCGATAAAGATAGTCATGTCAGTTTTCATTTCCAGAAAAACTGCACTCCCATAGAGATAACACGTAAACTGGTCAAATTTGACAATGTTACTTTTGATCCCTTTTTACGAGGTGATGCCTTCATGCAATCAAAGTGTTGTTATTATATGAATGAAAGACCATTTAATAAGCTACAACATATTGAAATTTGGATAAAAATTAACAAAAGAATAAGTGAGATATGCTTGAGTGAACTTAAAATTCGATGACGTCATTTTGAAAATTTACTTTTTTTACTTTATTAAGAAATTTGATATCTTTTCATCATTTTTCCAGCATTGCCAACCCATGAAATGACATGTACAACTCATCAGCTTTCAGAATATGTAAAAAAAATGGGGGGTCACCGTCCATTTTGACGAGTAAACTCGGATTCAAAATTGGCAGTTTTTTTGCATTGTTGCACTGTATATCGCCATTGACGCGCGCGCGGAATTTCAACTTTGACGGGCCCGTGTGACGTCATATTGAGTCGGATTGACTTGAAACTTGGTAGAAATATTCCTTGACATTTCAGGCATCCGATAAATGTGAAAAAACGGGAAATTTCTATTGCATATGAGCTGTGGGTGCGTATATGTGCGCGCGCGTACGCGTCCGTCCAATTTTTTCAATTTTTCAAAAAATGCTCCAATTGGTCTGAAACGTGTTCAAAAAAAATTTGAGCTCGATTTGAGCATACAAATATTTCAACGCGCGCGTACGCGCACGTATCAAGAGAAAATATGAATTTTGATTATATGAGTAGAATGCGCTTGACTTGAAATATATGTGACGTAAATTTCATTGAAAATTTTCTTTCCATTAAAGAGATATGATTGAGAATGTGTTTTCATATAATGACGTCATAGTGACGTCACGGTCGACTAATCACTATGATTTTATTAGGAGGATCGTCTTTGGGACATGATACATGTATGGTATAATTTTGACATTGATAGGAAGAGGACTTTCAAGAGATTAGCGATACACAACTTTTGCGGAGAAAGAAGAAGAAAAAGAAGAAGAAGAACAAAGAACTAGACTTGGAATTTGTCAACACTGACAAATTAGGTGATCCGATCTATTTGGAAATCAACGATTCAAATCCTGATCCCAATAGGCATGGCCATAAATGTTTCATCTGCGTTTAGGGGATATTTACCGTGTGATGTTTGGATTCTCATTTAGAAAAGGGAGTCAGACCTGCCATCTTTGGTACCGAATTCCGTATACACTAACGAAGATACAGAATGAAGTATATTTGACCTTTGACCCCACTTTCCACAGCCGAGATGGTATCTGACGAAAATGTGGTGATTTTGTGAAATGATCCTTGTAACATGGTCTTTGCGTGTGCAAAATATGGGAAAGATAGGACATGTATTCACCAAGATACAGGATGAAACATTTATGACCTTTGACCCTAATTTACATACCCAAGACGGTGTCCGATCAAGTAGTTGTTATTTTATGAAATAATGTACGTGACATGAACTAAACATGTGCAAAATATGGGGGTGATAGGGGCTGTTTTTCTTGAGTTATTGCAAAGAAAGTTGCAGAAAGAAAGAAAATCTCAATACATCGAAGATAAGCTTTAATTTCAACCAAGTTTTTTAACGTGATCAAGTAGTTGTTATTTTATGAAATAATGTACGTGACATGAACTAAACATGTGCAAAATATGGGGATGATAGGGGCTGTTTTTCTTGAGTTATTGCAAAGAAAGTTGCAGAGAGAAAGAAATATCTCAATGCATCGCAGATAAGTTTGATTTCAACCAAGTTTTTTGACGTGATGTCGGCGTCGTATGAAAAAACGGAGAAAATTTGACGATAGCCCAAAGTCTCAGCTACAACATATTAAAATCTGGGAGAAATTTACAGAAGAGTAAGTGAGCTAGTGCTAGATAAAGACCGTCATGTCAATTTTCATTTCCAGAAAAATTCCCTCCCATAGATATAACACGTAAACTGGTTAAATTTGACAAGGTTACATTATATCTATTTTCACGAGGTGAAGACATCATCCGATTAAAACTTTGATTGAAGTAAACTTAAAGAGTATTACATTGGCTACAACATACTAAAATCTGGAAGAAATTCACCGAAGGGTAATTGAGCTAGTCGTCGATAAAGACAATCATGTCAATTTTCACATCTAGAAAAATTCCCTCCCATAGAGATAACACGTCATAATGAAGATAAAGAAAGAAGTACATATGACCTTTGACCCTACTTTGCACAGACAAGATGGCGTCTGAGCAAAAAGTGGTTATTTTGTGAAATGATTCTTGTAACATGGTCTTTACGTATGCAAAATATGGGAAAGAAAAGACATGTATTCACCAAGATACAGGATGAAACATTTTTGACCTTTGACCCTAATTTACATACCCAAGAAGGTGCCCGATCAAGTAGTTGTTATTTTATGAAATAATGTACGTGACATAAACTAAACATGTGCAAAATATTGGGCTGCTAGAGCTTGTTTTTCTTGAGTTATTGCAAAGAAAGTTGCAGAAAGAAAGGAATATGAAAATACATGGAAGATAAGCTTTAATTTCAAGCAAGTTTTGGGGCATGATGCCGACTCCGTATGAAAAAACGAAGGGCACACTTACGATAGCCCAAAGTCTCAGCTACATCATACTAAAATATGGGAGAAATTCACTGAAGCATAAGTGAGCTAGTGCTCGATAAAGATAGTCATGTCAGTTTTCATTTCCAGAAAAACTGCACTCCCATAGAGATAACACGTAAACTGGTCAAATTTAACAATGTTACATTTAATCCCTTTTTACGAGGTGATGCCGTCATCCAATCAAATTGTTGTTATTATATATCTGAAAGACCATTTAATAAGCTACAACATATTGAAATTTGGACGAAATTCAACTAAAGAATAAGTGAGATATGCTTGAATGAACTTGAAATTTGATGACGTCATTTTGAAAATTTACTTTTTTTACTTTATTAAGAAATTTGATATCTTTTAATCATTTTTCCAGCATTGCCAACCCATGAAATTACATGTACAACTCATCAGCTTTCAGAATATGTAAAGAAAATGGGGGGTCACCGTCCATCCTGACGAGTAAAATCGGATTTAAAATTGGCAGTTTTTTGGCATTGTTGCACTGTATTTCGCCATTGACGCGCGCGCGGAAATTCAACTTTGACGGACCCGTATGACGTCATTTTGAGTGGGATTGACTTGAAACTTGGTAGAAATATTCCTTGACATTTCAGACATCCGACCAAAGTGAAAAAACGGGAAATTTCTATTGCATATTAGCTGTGCGTGCGTATATGCGCGCACGCGTACGCGTCCGTCCAATTTTTTCAATTTTTCAAAAAATGCTTCAAATGGTCTGAAACGTGTCCAAAAAAATTTGAGCTCGATTTGAGGATACAAATATTTCAACGCGCGCGTACGCGCACGTTTGAAGAGTACAGATGACTGTTGAGAACATGAGTAGAATCAACTTGATTCGAACTATATGTGACGTAAATTTCATTGAAAAATTCCATTCCATTAATGAGATATGATTGAGAATGTGTTTTCATATAATGACGTCATAGTGACGTCACTTTCGACTGATCACTATGATTTTATTAGATCTGTCGTCTTTTTGACATGATACATATATGGTATAATTTTGACATTGATAGGAAGAGGACTTTCTGGGCTAACCTCTACACAACATTTGAGGAGAAAGAATTTTTTTGTGACAACGGGAAGTTTAACACTAGACTTGGAATTTGTCAAGACTGACAAATTAGGTGATCCGATTTTTTTTTAATCAATGATTCGAGTCCTGATCGCAATAGGCATGACCATATAGGTTTCATCTGTGTTTACAGACATTGGACGTGTGATATTTGGATTCTCATTTAGAAAAGAGAGTCAGGTCTGCTATCTTTGTTACCAAATTCGGTATACACTATAACGAAGATACAGAATGAAGTATATTTGACCATTGACCCAACTTTGCACAGCCAAGATGGCATCTGAGCAAAAAGTGGTTATTTTGTGAAATGATTCTTGTAACATGGCCTTTGCGTGTGCAAAATATGGGAAAGATAGGACATGTATTCACCAAGATACAGGTTAAAACATTTATGACCTTTGACCCTAATTTACATACCCAAGATGGTGTCTGATCAAGTAGTTGTTATTTTATGAAATAATGTACGTGACATAAATTAAACATGTGCAAAATATGGGGATGATAGGGGCTGTTTTTCTTGAGTTATTGCAAAGAAAGTTGCAGAGAGAAAGAAATATCTCAATACATCGAAGATAAGTTTGATGTCAACCAAGTTTTTTGACGTGATCTCGGCGTCGTATGAAAAAATGGAGAATCACTGATGATAGCCCAAAGTCTCAGCTACAATATATTAAAATCTGGGAGAAATTTACAGAAGAGTAAGTGAGGTAGTGCTCGATAAAGACCGTCATGTCAATTTTCATTTCCAGAAAAATTCCCTCCCATAGAGATAACACGTAAACTGGTTAAATTTGACAAGGTTACATTATATCCATTTTCACGAGGTGATGATATCATCCGATTAAAACTTGGTTGAACAAAACTTAAAGAGTATTAAATTGGCTACAACATACTAAAATCTGGAAGAAATTCACCGAAGGGTAAGTGAGCTAGTCGTCGATAAAGACAATCAGGTCAATTTTCACATCTAGAAAAATTCCCTCCCATAGAGATAACACGTCATAATGAAGATAAAGAAAGAAGTACATATGACCTTTGACCCTACTTTGCACAGACAAGATGGCGTCTGAGCAAAAAGTGGTTATTTTGTGAAATGATTCTTGTAACATGGTCTTTACGTATGCAAAATATGGGAAAGATAAGACATGTATTCACCAAGATACAGGATGAAACATTTTTGACCTTTGACCCTAATTTACATACCCAAGAAGGTGCCCGATCAAGTAGTTGTTATTTTATGAAATAATGTACCTGACATAAACTAAACATGTGCAAAATATTGGGCTGATAGAGCTTGTTTTTCTTGAGTTATTGCAAAGAAAGTTGCAGAAAGAAAGGAATATGAAAATACATGGAAGATAAGCTTTAATTTCAACCAAGTTTTTGGGCATGATGCCGACTCCGTATAAAAAAACGAAGGGCACATTACCGATAGCCCAAAGTCTCAGCTACAACATACTAAAATATGGGAGAAATTCACCGAAGCATAAGTGAGCTAGTGCTCGATAAAGATAGTCATGTCAGTTTTCATTTCCAGAAAAACTGCACTCCCATAGAGATAACACGTAAACTGGTCAAATTTAACAATGTTACTTTTAATCCCTTTTTACGAGGTGATGCCGTCATCCAATCAAATTGTTGTTATTATATATCTGAAAGACCATTTAATAAGCTACAACATATTGAAATTTGGACGAAAATCAACTAAAGAATAAGTGAGATATGCTTGAATGAACTTGAAATTTGATGACGTCATTTTGAAAATTTACTTTTTTTACTTTATTAAGAAATTTGATACCTTTTAATCATTTTTTCAGCATCGCCAACCCATGAAATGACATGTACAACTCATCAGCTTTCAGAATATGTAAAGAAAATGGGGGGTCACCGTCCATCCTGACGAGTAAAATCGGATTTAAAATTGGCAGTTTTTTGGCATTGTTGCATTGTATATCGCCATTGACGCGCGCGCGGAATTTCAACTTTGACGGACCCGTATGACGTCATTTTGAGTGGGATTGAGTTGAAACTTGGTAGAAATATTCCTTGACATTTCAGACATCCGATCAAAGTGGAAAAACGGGAAATTTCTATTGCATATGAGCTGTGCGTGCGTACATGTGCGCGCGCGTACGCGTCCGTCCGATTTTTTCAATTTTTCAAAAAATGCTCTAAATGGTCTGAAACGTGTGTAAAAAAATTTTGAGCTCGATTGGAGCATACAGATATTTCAACGCGCGCGTACGCGCACGGCTTAAGGGTACAGATGAATTTTGAGAACATGAGTAGAATCAACTTGATTTGAACTATACGTGACGTAAATTTCATTGAAAAATTCCATTCCATTAATTAGATATTAGTGAGAATGTGTTTTCATATAATGACGTCATAGTGACGTCATGGTCGACTAATCACTTTGATTTTATTAGATTTGTCGTCTTTTGGACATGATACATATATGGTATAAATTTGGCATTGATAGGATGAGGACTTTCTGAGCTAACCTCTACACAACATTTGAGGAGAAAGAACTTTTTGTGACAACGGGAAGTTTAACACTAGAGATTGTAATTTGTCATTACTGACAAATTAAGGTGATCCGATTTTTTTTTAATCAATGATTCGAGTCCTGATCGCAATAGGCATGACCATACAAGTTTCGTCTGTGTTTAGAGACATTGGCCGTGTGATGTTTGGATTCTCATTTAGAAAAGGGAGTCATATCTGCCATCTTTGGTACCAAATTCTGTAGGGCCTATACACTGAATAACGAAGATACAGCAACAAATACATATGACCCTTGACCCATCTTTACACTCCCAAGATGGCATCTGAGGAAAAAGTGGTTATTTTGTGAAATGATTCCTGCGACATCGTCTATATACGTGTGCAAAATATGGCAAAGATAGGACAGGTATTCACCAAGATACAAAATGCAACATTTGTGACCTTTGACCCTTATTTACATACCCAAGATATTGTCCAATCAAGTAGTTGTTATTGCATGAAATAATGTACGTGACATAAACTAAATATGTGCAAAATATGGGGGTGATAGGGTGTGTTTTTCTTGAGTTATTGCCAGAAAAGTTGCAGAAAGAAAGAAATATCTGAATACATCGAAGATAAGCTTTAATTTTAACCAAGATTTTTCACGTGATTCCAACATTGTATGAAAACACAAAGGGCACATAACGATAGCGCAAAGTCTCAGCTACAACATATTAAAATCTGGGAGAAATTCACCGAAGGGTAAGTGAGCTAGTCGTCGATAAAGACAATCATGTCAATTTTCATATCTAGAAAAATTCCCTCCCATAGAGATAACACGTAATAACGAAGATACAGGAAGAAGTACATATGACCTTTCACCCCACTTTGCACAGACAAGATGGCATCTGAGCAAAAAGTCGTTTTTTTGTGAAATGATTCTTGTAACATGGTCTTTACGTGTGCAAAATATGGGAAAGATAGGACATGTATTTACTAAGATACAGGATGAAATATTTATGACCTTTGACCCTAATTTACATACCCAAGATGGTGTCCGATCAAGTAGTTGTTATTTCATGAAATAATGTACGTAACATGAACTAAACATGTGCAAAATATGGTGGTGATAGGGGCTGTCTTTCTTGAGTTATTGCAAAGAAAGTTGCAGAAAGAAAGAAATATTTCAATACATCGAAGATAAGCTTGAATTTCAACCAAGTTTTTGGACGTGATGCCGACGTCGTATGAAAAAACGAAGGGCACACTTACGATAGCCCAAAGTCTCAGCTACAACATATTAAAATTTGGAAGAAATTTACCGAAGCATAAGTGAGCTAGTGCTGGAGAAAGATAGTCATGTCAATTTCAATTTCCAGAAAAACTGCACTCCCATAGAGATAACACTGCCCCCCCACGGAAGAAAGCAGTAACTTCATAACTGCTGAGCTGAGATAAATGCGATTTTGTGTTTTTTGCAGATTCTTTAAAAACACAGAAACATTCAAAAATAATTTTGTGGTATGATTATGCACCATACCTAGTTGTCTAACAATACCTAGGAAAAAATGATGTTTCCGTTATTTTTTAAATGTTATTTAGGAAAATGCAGTTACTGCGGTGGCTCACCCTTGATTCTGGGTAGTTTCCCCACGGAAAAAAGCAGTAACTGCAGACGGCCAGGAGTCTGCTGTCTTCCCCATGGAAAAAAGCAGTAACTGCACATGTCACATGACCATAGGAGGAGAATTGTTACCACCACCAGGTTATAAAGTTCTTCTACTTTCTGGTTAGTCTAGATCTATAAGATCTAGGACCTATCGCTAGACCTAGACTAGGTCTTGTAGATTGAATGGCATTCTGTGTAAAAATAAGGTAGACACCTATGTACCCTAATTGAACTTTGGAGTGCCCGGCCTGGCCCCTGACACATGACCCTGGACTAGACAATAAAGTCAAGTCTCTTCGTCTTAGATCCTAGTCGAACTCTGACGTTACACTTAAGCTAGAGTACAGATCTATGCCCAATGTTAGTGCTAGACCTAGATCTATTACGTTAGATTAGGCCTACTGACATTTTGTCTAACACTAAACAGTTAACAATAAATTAGAATCTAGATCTACTCTGTAACTTTAGATCTGGTAGACCTATTTTAAACTTTAGGGCCTACATCTAACATTAGACTAACGTTAGTGCATTGATACTAGTGCTCATCTCCCTTCAATATATTTTCAGCTCACCTAGATTTTCTGGTTCTGGCCAAAGCCATGGCTACCATGACTTTTCCTCTGCAATTCATGATAGATTTACAGGCATGCTTGGACCGCAGAAACTGTGTGACAGCATGGTTAGCACTGGCATGATCACTCAGACTGTACCAGACCTGCAATCACTGTGCATGCAAGTGATGACTGTGATGTGATGCAATGTTTAGCTAGTTACTGTATGCTGCAGAATTTATGCGCATGCAGCTGCTGCACGCGTATTCTGCACTCTGAGCGCGCTGAGTCTGCCAGGTTTGCTAGTCTCCAGAAAGAAGCTTTTTCTACAACTTGTCATATGATTCCCTGCGGGCAGAGTCAAGTTACTGGTGAAACAATCTTTTTATATCTACTCTCCTAAATTATGGGAGAAACTGCTGTTTACATTGTTTAAAAAAAAAAATTAGTAGAAAAAATAAATGGTATTAGGGAAAAAAATATACAGGAAGGACTATACAGAGTCTGAATGATAAAGACTAAATTGTTAGTTACTGCTTTCTTCCGTGGGCTTTGTTAGTTACTGCTTTTTTCCGTGGGGAAACTTGCAAAGTTGAATCAACTGGATGCAGTTACTGCTTTTTGCAAAAGTGAAAAATTGTATTTTTGGTCACTTTCATTTTTCTTTTTGCAAAACTGACCTATTAACATTGGAGAGCATTGGGTAAACTATTCATTTTTGCAAAAAAGTAAACATTCATAAAAATGTCAGTTACTGCTTTTTTCCGTGGGGGGGCAGAACACGTAAACTGGTCAAATTTGACAAGATTACTTTTAATCCATTTTTACGAGGTGATGCCGTCATCCAATCAAAATGCTGTTATTATATTAATGAAAGAGCATTTCATAAGCTACAACATACTGAAATTTGTGTGAAAATCGGCAAAGGATAAGTGAAATACGCTCGAGTGAACTTGAATTTTGATGACGTCATTTTGAAAATTTACTTTTTTTACTTTATTAAGATATTTGATATCTTTTAATCATTTTTTCAGCATCGCCAACCCATGAAATGACATGTACAACTCATCAGCTTTCAGAATATGTAAAGAAAATAGGGGGTCACCGTCCATCCTGACGAGTAAAATCGGATTCAAAATTGGCGGTTTTTTGGCATAGTTGCACTGTATATCGCCATTGACGCGCGCGCGGAATTTCAACTTTGACGGGCCCTTATGACGTCATATTGAGTCGGATTGACTTGAAACTTGGTAGAAATATTCCTTGACTTTTCAGGTATCCGATCGAAGTGAAAAAACGGGAAATTTCTATTGCATATGAACTGTGCGTGCACATATGTGCGCGCGCGTACGCGTCCGTCCAATTTTTTCAATTTTTCAAAAAATGCTCTAAATGGTCTGAAACGTGTGCAAAAAAGTTTTGAGCTCGATTGGAGTATACAAATATTTCAACGCGCGCGTACGCGCACGTTTTAAGGGTAGAGATGGATTTTGAGAATATGAGTAGAATGCACATAACTTGAAATATATGTGACGTAAATTTCATTGAAAAATTGCATTCCAGTAATGAGATATGATAGAGAATGTGTTTTCATATAATGACGTCATAGTGACGTCACGGTCAACTGATCACAATGATGCATTAGATTTGTTGTCTTTAGGACATGATGCATACATGGTATAATTTTGAAATTGATAGGCAGGGGACTTTCTGAGCTAACCTCTGCACAACTTTTGGGGAGAAATAAAGAAACAAACAAAGAAGAAGAATAAAGAATCAGTACAGATACAGAAGGTGATCCGAGAGGATACTCGGATCACCTAATAAAGAATCAGTACAGATACAGAAGGTGATCCGAGAGGATACTCGGATCACCTAACAAAGAAGAAGAAAGAACTAGAGATTGTAATTTGTCATCACTGACAAATTAAGGTGATCCGATTTTTTTTATCAATGATTCGAGTCCTGATCGCAATAGGCATGACCATACAAGTTTCATCTGTGTTTAGAGACATTGGCCGTGTGATGTTTGCATTCTCATTTAGAAAAGGGAGTCATATCTGCCATCTTTGGTACCAAATTCTGTATACACTGAATAATGAAGATACAGCAATGAATACATATGACCTTTGACCCACCTTTGCACTCCCAAGATTGCATCTGATGAAATAGTGGTTATTTTGTGAAATGATTCTCGCGACATCGTCTATACGTGTGCAAAATATGGGAAAGATAGAACAGGTATTCACTAAGATACAAGATGAAACCTTTATGACCTTTGACCCTAATTTACATACCCAAGATGTTGTCCGATCTAGTAGTTGTTATTTTATGAAATAATGTACGAGACATGAACTAAACATGTGCAAAATATGGGGGTGATAGGGCTAGAAATATCTCAATACATAGAAGATAAGCTTTAATTTCAACCAATTTTTCATCGTAATCCCGACATTGTATGAAAAAATGAAGGAAACAAAACGATAGCGCAAAGTCTCAACTACAACATATTTAAATCTGGGAGAAATTCACCGAAGGGTAAGTGAGCTAGAGCTCGATAAACACAATCATGCCAATTTTCACATTAAAGAAAATTCCCTCCCATAGAGATAACACGTCATAACGAAGATACAAAAAGAAGTACATATGACATTTGACCTCAATTTGCACAGACAAGATGGCATCTGAGTAAAAAGTGGTTATTTTGTGAAATGATCCTTGTAACATGGTCTTTGCGTGTGCAAAATATGGGAAAGATACAACATATATTCACTAAGATACAGGGTGAAACACTTATGACCTTTGACCCTAATTTACATACCCAAGATGGTGTTCGATCAAGTAGTTGTTATTTTATGAAATAATGTACGTGACATGAACTAAACATGTGCAAAATATGGGGGTGATAGGGCGTGTTTGTCTTGAGTTATTGCAAAGAAAGTTGCAGAAAGAAAGAAATATCTCAATACATAGAACATAAGCTTTAATTTCAACCAAGTTTTTTATCGTAATCCCGACATCGTATGAAAAAAACGAAGGAAACAAAACGATAGCGCAAAGTCTCAGCTACAACATATAAAAATCTGGGAGAAATTAACCGAAGGGTAAGTGAGCTAGTGCTCGATAAAGACAATCATGTCAATTTTCACATTTAAAAAAATTCCCTCCCATAGAGATAACACGTCATAACGAAGATACAAAAAGAAGTACATATGACCTTTGACCTCAATTTGCACATACAAGATGGCAACTGAGTAAAAAGTAGTTATTTTGTGAAATGATCCTTGTAACATGGTCTTTGCGTGTGCAAAATGTGGGAAAGATAGGACATGTATTCACTAAGATACAGGGTGAAACACTTATGACCTTTGACCCTAATTTACATACCCAAGATGGTGTCCGATCAAGTAGTTGTTATTTTATGAAATAATTCACATGACATGAACTAAACATGTGCAAAATATGGAAGTGATAGAGGCCGTTTTTCTTGAGTTATTGCAAAGAAATTTGCAGAAAGAAAGAAATATCTCAATACATCAGAGATGAGCCTGAATTTCAACCCAATTTTTTGACGTGATTCTGACATCGTATGAAAAAACAAGGGGAACAGTTACGGTAGCCTAAAGTCTCAGCTACAACATATTAAAATCTGGGAGAAATTTACCGAAGCTTAAGTGAGCTAGTGCTCGATAAAGATAGTCATGTCAATTTTCATTTCCAGAAAAACTGCACTCCCATAGAGATAACACGTAAACTGGTCAAATTTGGCAAGATTACTTTCAATCCATTTTTACGAGGTGATACCGTTATCCAATCAAAATGTTGTAATTTTATGTTTGAAAGAACATTAAATAAGCTACGTCATACTGAAATCTGGGTGAAAATTGACAGAAGACTCGTGAGATACGCCCGAATGAACTTGAAATATGATGACGTCATTTTGAAAATTTACTTTTTTTACTTTATTAAGAAATTTGATATCTTTTAATCATTTTGTCAGCATTGCCACCCCATGAAATGACATGTACAACTCATCAGCTTTCAAAATATGTACAGAAAATGGGGGGTCACCGTCCATCCTGACGAGTAAAATCGGATTTAAAATTGTCATTTTTTTGGCATAGTTGCACTGTATATCGCCATTGACGCGCGCGCGGAATTTCAACTTTGACGGGCCCGTATGACGTCATATTGAGTCGGATTGACTTGAAACTTGGTAGACATATTCCTTGACATTTCAGGCAGCCGATAAGTGTGAAAAAACGGGAAATTTCTATTGCATATGAGCTGTGCGTGCGTATATGAGCGCGCGCGTACGCGTCCGTCCAATTTTTTCAATTTTTCAAAAAATGCTCTAAATGGTCTGAAACGTGTGCAAAAAAAATTTGAGCTCGATTTGAGCATACAAATATTTCAACGCGCGCGTACGCGCACGTTTTAAGGTATAGATGAATTTTGAGAATATGAGTAGAATGCACTTGACCTGAAATATATGTGACGTAAATTTCATTGAAAAACTCCATTCCATTAATGAGATATGATTGAGAATGTGTTTTCATATAATGACGTCATAGTGACGTCACGGTCGACTGATCACCATGATTTTAGTTCGATTGCCGTCTTTGGGAGACGATACATATATGGTATAAGTTTGACATTGAAAGGCAATGCACTTTCTGAGCTAACCTCTGCACAAATTTTGTCCAGAAACAAACAAAGAAAGATTCCGTACAGATACAGAAGGTGATCCGAGAGGATACTCGGATCACCTAATCAGTACAGATACAGAAGGTGATCCGAGAGGATACTCGGATCACCTAAAGAAAGAATCCGTACAGATACAATAGGTGATCCGAGAGGATACTCGGATCACCTAACTAGAGATTGTAATTTGTCATCACTGACAAATTAAGGTGATCCGATTTTTTTTTATCAATGATTCGAGTCCTGATCGCAATAGGCATGACCATACAAGTTTCATCTGTGTTTAGAGACATTGGCCGTGTGATGTTTGCATTCTCATTTAGCAAAGGGAGTCGTATCTGCCATCATTGGTACCAAATTCTGTATACACTGAATAACGAAGATACAGCAACGAATACATAAGACCTTTGACCCACCTTTACACTCCCAAGATGGCAGCTGAGGAAAAAGTGGTTATTTTGTGAAATGATTCTTGCGACATCGTCTATATACGTGTGCAAAATATGGCAATGATAGGACAGGTATTCACCAAGATACAAAATGCAACATTTATGACCTTTGACCCTTATTTACATACCCAAGATATTGTCCAATCAAGTAGTTGTTATTTCATGAAATAATGTACGTGACATGAACTAAACATGTGCAAAATATGGGGGTGATAGGGCGTGTTTTTCTTGAGATATTACAAAGAAAGTTGCAGAAAGAAAGAAATATCTAAATACATCGAAGATAAGCTTTAATTTCAACCAAGATTTTTAATGTAATTCTGACATCGTATGAATAAACGAAGGACAAATAACGATAGTGCAAAGTCTCAGCTACAACATATTAAAATCTGGGAGAAATTCACCGAAGGGTAAGTGAGCAAGTGCTCGATAAAGACGATCATGTCAATTTTCACATAAAAAAAATTCCGTCCCATAGAGATAACACGTCATAACGAAGATACAGAAAGAACTACATATGACATTTGACCCCAATTTGCACAGACAAGATGGCATCTGAGCAAAAAGTGGTTATTTTGTGATATGATCCTTGTAACATCGTTTTTACGTGTGCAAAATATGGGAAAGATAGGACATGTATTCACCAAGATACAGGATGAAACATGTATGACCTTTGACCCTAATTTACATACCCAAGATGGTGTCTGATCAAGTAGTTGTTATTTTATGAAGTAATATACGTGACATGAACTAAACATGTGCAAAATATGGGATCAATAGACAATGTTGTTGTTCATCTATCGCACAGAAAGTAGTAGAAAGAAAGAAAAATAAAGAAAAAATATGTTATTTTATAGAAATTTGAAGGACAAGCATAAATAAATCAGAAAAAGATAAAGTTATGAAGGGAGATTAAGACTAACTAAAGAAAAAGAAGAAAAAAGTGTTTAAAAAAATTTAAAAAAAATATTGGCAGGGGTGAGGCTCGAACCAGGGACCTTAGGATTACGAGTCGGATGCGCTATGCAATGACCTATTTCATGCTCCATAGGCCCTGTGTATTAAGCAAAATGACGCTGCATCGAAGCCACGTGCCATTTTTCAACCAAGTTTATCGACGTGATGCCGACATCGTATGAAAAAATGGAGGGCACATTTACGATAGCCCAAAGTCTCAGCTACAACATACTAAAATCTGGGAAAAATTCACCGAAGCACAAGTGAGCTAGTGCTCGATAAAGATAGTCATGTCAATTTTCATTTCCAGAAAAACTGCACTCCCATAGAGATAACACGTAAACTGGTCAAATTTGACAAGGTTACTTTCAATCCATTTTTACGAGGTGATGACGTTATCCAATTAAAATGTTGTTTTTATATTAATGAAAGAACATTTTATAAGCTACAACATATTGAAATTTGGGTGAAAATTGGCAAAGAATAAGTGAGATACGCTCGAGTAAACTTGAAATTTGATGACGTCATTTTGAAAATTTACTTTTTTTACTTTATTAAGAAATTTGATATCTTTTAATCATTTTTTCAGCACAGCCAACCCATGAAATGACATGTGCAACTCATTAGCTTTTAGAATATGTCAAGAAAATGGGGGGTCACCGTCCATCCTGACGAGTAAAATCCGATTTAAAATTGGCGTTTTTTTGGCATAGTTGCACTGTGTATCCCCATTGACGCACGCGCGGAATTTTGATTTTGACGGGCCCGTATGACGTCATATTGAGTCGGATCGACTTGAAACTTGGTACAAATATTCCTTGACATTTTGGACATCCGATCCGTGTGAAAAATCTGAAAATTTCTATTGCATATGAGCTGTGCGTGCGTATATGCGCGCGCGCGTACGCGTCCGTCCGATTTTTTCAATTTTTCAAAAAATGCTCGAAATGGTCTGAAACGTGTGTAAAAAAAATTTCAGCTCGATTGGAGTATACAAATATTTCAACGCGCGCGTACGCGCACGTTTTAAGAGTAAATATGAACTTAAAGAATGTGAGTAGCATTCGCATAACTTGAAATATATGTGAAGTAAATTTCATTGAAAAATTCCATTTCATTAATGAGATATGATTGAGAATGTGTTTTCATATAATGACGTCATAGTGACGTCACGGTCAACTGATCACAATGATTTTACTAAATTTGTCGTCTTTGGGACACAACACATATATGATATAAGTATGACATTGATAGGCATTGCACTTTCTGAGCTAACCCTTGCACAACTTTTGAGGAGAAATAAAGAAGAAGAAGAAAAACAAAGAATCCGTACAGATACAGAAGGTGATCCGAGAGGATACTCGGATCACCTAACTAAAGAAAAAGAAGAAAAAAAGTGTTAAAAAAAAAATATTGGAAGGGGTGAGCCTCGAACCAGGGACCTTAGGGTTATGAGTCGGATGCGCTACGCAATGACCTATTTCATTCTCCATAGGCCCTGTGTATTAAGCAAAATGACGCTGCATCGAAGCCTCGTGCCATTTTCAACCAAGTTTTTTGACGTGATGCCGACGTCGTATGAAAAACCGGAGGGCACATTTACGATAGCCCAAAGTCTCAGCTACAACATACTAAAATCTGGGAGAAATTCACCGAAGCATAAGTGAGCTACTGCTCGAAAAAGAGAGTCATGTCAATTTTCACTGCCAGAAAAAACTGCTCTCCCATAGAGATAACACGTAAACTGGTCAAATTTGACAATATTACTTTTAATCCATTTTAACGAGGTGATGCCGCCATCCAATCAAAATGTTGTTAATATCTTAATGAAAGATCATTTAATAAGCTACAACATACTGAAATCTGGGTGTAAATTGGCAAAGGATAAGTGAGATACGCTCGAGTAAACTTGAGATTTGATGACGTCATTTTGAAAATTTACTTTTTTTACTTTATTAAGAAATTTGATATCTTTTAATCATTTTGCCAGCATCGCCAACCCATGAAATAACATGTCCAACTCATCAGCTTTCAGAATATGTACAGAAAATGGGGGGTTACCGTCCATCCTGACGAGTAAAATCGGATTTAAAATTGGCGTTTTTTTGGCATCGTTGCACTGTATATCGCCATTGACGCGCGCGCGGAATTTCAACTTTGACGGACCCGTATGACGTCATATTGAGTTGGATTGACTTGAAACTTGGTAGAAATATTCCTTGACATTTTAGGCATCCGATAAGTGTAAAAAAACGGGAAATTTCCATTCCATATGAGCTGTGTGGGCGAATATGTGCGCGCGCGTACGCGTCCGTCCAATTTTTTCAATTTTTCAAAAAATGCTGCAAATGGTCTGAAACGTGTGCAAAAAAAATTTGAGCTCGATTTGAGCATACAAATATTTAAACGCGCGCGTACGCGCACGTTTTAAGTGAAAATATGAATTTTGAGAATATGATTAAAATGCGCATAACTTGAAATGTATGTGACGTAAATTTCATTGAAGAATTCTATTCCATTAATGAGATATGATTGAAAATGTGTTTTCATATAATGACGTCATAGTGACGTCACGGTCGACTGATCACTATGATTTTACTTGATCTGTCGTCTTTGGGACATCATACATATATGGTATAAGTTTGACATTGAAAGGTAATGCACTTTCTGAGCTAACCGCTGCACAAATTTTGCCCAGAAATAAAGAATAAACTAGACTCGGAATTTGTCAACACTGACAAATTAGGTGATCCGATCTCTTTGAAAATCAATGATTTGAGTCCTGATCCAAATATTCGTGACCATAGAGGTTTCATCTGTGTTGACGGGACATTGGCCGTGTGATGTTTGGATTCTCATTTAGAAAAGGGAGTCAGACCTGCCATCTTTGGTACCGAATTCCGTATACACTAACGGAAATACAGAATGAAGTATATTTGACCTTTGACCTCACTTTGCACACCCAAGATGGCGTCTAAGCAAAAAGTGATTATTTTATGAAATGATTCTTGTAACATGGTCTTTGCGTGTGCAAAATATGGGAAAGATAGGACATGTATTCACCAAGATACAGGATGAAACATTTATGACCTTTGACCCTAATTTACATACCCAAGATGGTGTCTGATCAAGTAGTTGTTATTTTATGAAATAATGTACGTGACATGTACTAAACATGTGCAAAATATGGGACTGATAGCCATTGTTGTTGTTCATCTATTGCACAGAAAGTAGTAGAAAGAAAGAAAAATAAAGAAAAAATTATGTTATTTTATAGAAATTTGAAGGAGAAGCATAAAAAAATCAGAAAAAGATAAAGTAAGGAAAGGGAGATTAAGATTAACTAAAGAAAAAGAAGAAAAAAGGTGTTTAAAAAAATAAAAAAAAAAATATTGGCAGGGGTGAGCCTCGAACCAGGGACCTTAGGGTTACGAGTCGGATGCGCTACGCAATGACCTATTTCATTCTCCATAGGCCCTGTGTATTAAGCAAAATGACGCTGCATCGAAGCCTCGTGCCATTTTCAACCAAGTTTTTTGACGTGATGCCGACGTCATATGAAAAAATGGGGACACACTTTCGATAGCCCAAAGTCTCAGCTACAACATACTAAAATCTGGGAGAAATTCACCGAAGCATAAGTGAGCTACTGCTCGAAAAAGAGAGTCATGTCAATTTTCACTGCCAGAAAAAACTGCTCTCCCATAGAGATAACACGTAAACTGGTCAAATTTGACAATATTACATTCAATCCATTTTTACGAGGTGATGCCGCCATCCAATCAAAATGTTGTTATTATATTAATGAAAGATCATTTAATAAGCTACAACATACTGAAATCTGGGTGTAAATTGGCAAAGGATAAGTGAGATACGCTCGAGTAAACTTGAAATTTGATGACGTCATTTTGAAAATTTACTTTTTTTACTTTATTAAGAAATTTGATATCTTTTAATCATTTTGCCAGCATCGCCAACCCATGAAATAACATGTCCAACTCATCAGCTTTCAGAATATGTACAGAAAAGGGGGGGTTACCGTCCATCCTGACGAGTAAAATCGGATTTAAAATTGGCGTTTTTTTGGCATCATTGCACTGTATATCGCCATTGACGCGCGCGCGGAATTTCAACTTTGACGGACCCGTATGACGTCATATTGAGTTGGATTGACTTGAAACTTGGTAGAAATATTCTTTGACATTTTAGGCATCCGATAAGTGTAAAAAAACGGGAAATTTCCATTCCATATGAGGTGTGTGGGCGAATATGTGCGCGCGCGTACGCGTCCGTCCAATTTTTTCAATTTTTCAAAAAATGCTGCAAATGGTCTGAAACGTGTGCAAAAAAAATTTGAGCTCGATTTGAGCATACAAATATTTAAACGCGCGCGTACGCGCACGTTTTAAATGAAAATATGAATTTTGAGAATATGAGTAAAATGCGCATAACTTGAAATGTATGTGACGTAAATTTCATTGAAGAATTCTATTCCATTAATGAGATATGATTGAAAATGTGTTTTCATATAATGACGTCATAGTGACGTCACGGTCGACTGATCACTATGATTTTACTTGATCTGTCGTCTTTGGGACATCATACATATATGGTATAAGTTTGACATTGAAAGGTAATGCACTTTCTGAGCTAACCGCTGCAAAAATTTTGCCCAGAAATAAAGAAGAATAAAAAAAAAAATATGAAGAACAAAGAATCAGTACAGATACAGAAGGTGATCCGAGAGGATACTCGGATCACCTAAAAAAATATGAAGAACAAAGAATCAGTACAGATACAGAAGGTGATCCGAGAGGATACTCGGATCACCTAAGAATCCGTACAAAAACAGAAGGTGATCCGAGAGGATACTCGGATCACCTAACTAGAGATTGTAATTTGTCATCACTGACAAATTAAGGTGATCCGATTTGTTTTAATCAATGATTCTAGTCCTGATACTGCAAAGTCTCAGCTACAACATATTAAAATCTGAGAGAAATTCACCAAAGCATAAATAAGATAGTGCTCGATAAAGAGAGTCATGTCAATTTTCACATCTAAAAAATTCCCTCCCATAGAGATAACACCTCATAGCGAAGATAGAAAAAGAAGTACATATGACCTCTGACCCCACTTTGCACAGACAAGATGGCATCTGAGCAAAAAGTGGTTATTTTGTGAAATAATCCCTGTAACATGGTCTTTACGTGTGCAAAATATGGGAAAGATAGGACATGTATTCACCAAGATACAGAATGAAACATCTATGACCTTTGACACTAATTTACATACCGAAGATGGCGTCTGATCAAGTAGTTGTTATTTTATGAAATAATGTTCGTGACATGAACTAAACGTGTGCAAAATATGGTGGTGATAGGTTATGTTTTTCTTGAGTTATTGCACATAAAGTTGCAAAAAGAAAGAAATATTTCAATACATCGAAGATAAACTTTAATTTCAAGTAAGTTTTTTGACGTGATCCCGACATCGTATGAAAAAACGAAGGGCACACTTACCATAGCCCTACGTCTCAGCTACAACATATTAAAATCTTAGGGAAATTCACCGAAGCATTAGTGAGCCAGTGCTCGATAAAGATAGTCATGTCAATTTTCATTTCCATAAAAATTGCACTCCCATAGAGATTACACGTAAACTGGTCAAATTTGACAAGGTTACTTTCAATCCATTTTTTCGAGGTGATGTGATCATCTAATCAAAATTGCGTAATTACATTTATGAAAGAGCATTTCATAAGCTACAATATATTGAAATTTGGGTGAAAATTGGCAAAGGAGAAGTGAGATACGCTCGAGTGAACTTGAAATTTGATGACGTCCCTTACGAAAAAGTCCTGTGGTACTCCTGTGGTAATTACCACAGGACGGTACCACAGGACAGTACCACAGGAAAGTACCACAGGACAGTACCACAGGACAGTACCACAGGAATTGTCCTGTGGTATTTTGGGACATACCACAGGACAGTACCACAGGAATTCCTGTGGTATTTTGGGACGTACCACAGGGCAGTACCACAGGAAAGTACCACAGGACCGGTACCACAGAACAGTACCACAGGACAGTACCACAGGAATTCCTGTGGTATTTTGGGACGTACCACAGGGCAGTACCACAGGAATTCCTGTGGTATTTTGGGACGTACCACAGGGCAGTACCACAGGACTAGTACCACAGAACCGTACCACAGGAACTGTCCTGTGGTATTTTGGGACAGTACCACAGGACAGTACCACAGGTCGATCATTACCACACAGCATTACCACAGGGCAGTACCACACATCATTTCCATGGTACCACAGGAGAGTACCACACAGGATAGATCGAAAAAAAAAATCTGGGAGACTTTTAGCCACATTTCTAGGAATATTTCTGATAGGTGAGTGATGGATTTTAGGACAAACATGGTCCTACTTAATAACCTGTCCTACTCCTAACATATAACCTCAAACGAGAGTCTAATGGCCAAGTGCCAATCTAGTCCTATAATAGATCTATATAGTCATATTCTATTCCTAGGTAGCCATCGAACCTCTCAGTACATATATATATGGCCGTCTATCCGTAAAGCATTAAGGCATGGTTACTAACTCGATTATACTTTATTATCAAGATATGAAATTACACTTTCATAACAATATCTATGATATTGGGAATAACATAGCATAATTAGACAATCTTTCATAAAGTTCAAAGTAAGTTCCATCATTAATACTTTGACTTTTTAAGTCATATATGTATTTTCTAAAATCTAGAGTGCTTTTTATGAATATTCATGAGCTATGTAAAAATTTGTACCACAGGAGTACCACAGGAGTACCACAGGAGTACCACAGAAGTCCTTATGAAATTTCTCATGCTTTACATCTGCACTTTCACTAAATAGGTAATACTGTAGGAGTATAGGACAGGATAAGTAATGGCAAATCAATTGTTATAATTCACAGCATAACTCATTTATCAATTAATTGAGGAATATTAATATGTGCTTTTTTGTTTGTATTTTTGTTATAAATTTCAGTTGATTCTGCCTTACAATTTTCCTGTGTGGTACTCCTGTGTGGTATAGGACTGCTGTTTGATATTCTCCTGATGTGATAGTCCTCTGGTATAAAATGTTAAGAAAAAAAAATATCCTGTAGCATTTTTCTCTGGTACTTACAAATATTTAATTTGCTGTGTGGTACTTCTGTGTGGAATAGCACCATATTATGATTTTCCTGTGGGATTTTGGACAGTTCCTGTGGTACTCTCCTGTGGTATACATCGAAAATTACCACAGGAATTCCTGTCGTACTGTCCTGTGGTACGTCCCAAAATTCCACTCGTACTGTCCTGTGGTACGTCCCAAAATTCCACAGGACAATTCCTGTGGTACTGTCGTGTGGTACGTCCCAAAATACCACAGGACAAGTCATGTGGTACTGTCCTGTGGTACTATCCTGTGGTACTGCCCTGTGGTATTGTCCTGTGGTACTGCCCTGTGGTACTGCCCTGTGGTACTGTCCTGTGGTACGTCCCAAAATACCACAGGACAAGTCGGGTGGTACTGTCCTGTGGTACTATCCTGTGGTACTGTCCTGTGGTACGTCCCAAAATACCACAGGACAAGTCGTGTGGTACTGTACTGTGGTACTATCCTGTGGTACTGTCCTGTGGTACTGCCCTGTGGTACGTCCCAAAATACCACAGGACAAGTCGTGTGGTACTGTCCTGTGGTACTATCCTGTGGTAGTTTCCTGTGGTACTGTCCTGTGGTACTGCCCTGTGGTATTGTCCTGTGGTACTGCCCTGTGGTACTGTCCTGTGGTACGTCCCAAAATACCACAGGACAAGTCGTGAGGTACTGTCCTGTGGTAATATCCTGTGGTACTGTCCTGTGGTACTGTCCTGTGGTATGTCCCAAAATACCACAGGACAATTCCTGTGGTACTGTCCTGTGGTATGTCCCAAAATACCACAGGACAAGTGGTGTGGTACTGTCCTGTGGTACTTTCCTGTGGTACTGCCCTGTGGTACTTTCCTGTGGTACTGCCCTGTGGTACTGTTCTGTGGTACGTCCCAAAATACCACAGGACGAGTCGTGTGGTACTGTCCTGTGGTACTATCCTGTGGTACTTTCCTGTGGTACTGTCCTGTGGTACTGTCCTGTGGTACTGCCCTGTGGTACTGTCCTGTGGTACGTCCCAAAATACCACAGGACAAGTCGTGAGGTACTGTCCTGTGGTACTATCCTGTGGTACTGTCCTGTGGTACGTCCCAAAATACCACAGGACAATTCCTGTGGTACTGTCCTGTGGTACTATCCTGTGGTACTTTCCTGTGGTAGGCCTACTGTCCTGTGGTACGTCCCAAAATACCACAGGACAATTCATGTGGTACTGTCCTGTGGTACTGTTGTGTGGTATACATCCCAAAATACCACAGGACAATTTGTGTGTATACTGTCTTGTGGTGCTGTCCTGTGGAACTTTCCTGTGGTAATGTCCTGTGGTACTGCCCTGTGGTACATCCCAGAGTACCACATGATCCTGTGACACAGTACCACACAGTTCCTGTGTTAACATATATTTGTGTGGAACATTGTGTGGTACCAACCAGTACCACAGGGAGTACCACATGATCCTGCAAAACAGTACCACACAGTTCCTGTGGTAACATTTATTTATGTGGTACATTGTGTGGTACTGACAAGTACTACAGAGAGTACCCTACAAGCCTGTGGTACAGTACCACACAGTTCCTGTGGTAACATTACAAGTGTGTGGTACATTGTGTGGTACCGACAAGTACCACAGGGAGTACCACAGGACTTTTTTGTTAGGGTAGTCATTTTGAAAATTTACTTTTTTTATTTTATTAAGAAATTTGATATCTTTCAATCATTTTTCCAGCATAGCCAGCCCATGAAATGACATGTACAACTCATCAGCTTTCAGAATATGTAAAGAAAATGGGGGGTCACCGTCCATCCTGACGAGTAAAATCCGATTTAAAATTGGCGTTTTTTTGGCATAGTTGCACTGTGTATCGCCATTGACGCGCGCGCGGAATTTCAACTTTGACGGGCCCTTATGACGTCATATTGAATCGGATCGACTTGAAACTTGGTAGAAATATTCCTTGACATTTCGGACATCCGATTCGTGTGAAAAAATTGAAAATTTCTATTTCATATTAGCTGTGCGTGCGAATATGTGCGCGCGCGTACGCGTCCGTCCAATTTTTTCAATTTTTCAAAAAATGCTGCAAATGGTCTGAAACGTGTGCAAAAAAAATTTGAGCTCGATTTGAGCATACAAATATTTCAACGCGCGCGTACGCTCGCGTTTTCAGAGAAAAATTAATTTTGAGAATATGAGTAGAATCCGCTTGACGTGAAATATATGTGACGTAAATTTCATTGAAATATTCCATTCCATTAATGAGATATGCATGAAAATGTGTTTTCATATAATGACGTCATAGTGACGTCATGGTGGACTGATCACTATGATTTTACTTGCGCTGTCGTCTTTGCGACATGATACATATATGGTATAAGTTTGACATTGAGAGGCAATGCACTTTCTGAGCTAACCTCTGCACAAATTTTGCCCAGAAATAAAGAAGAACTAGACTCGGAATTTGTCAAGACTGACAAATTAGGTGATCCGATCTCTTCGAAAATCAATGATTTGAGTCCTGATCCAAATCTTCATGACCATACAGGTTTCATCTGTGTTGACGGGACATTGGCTGTGTGATGTTTGGATTCTCATTTAGAAAAGGGAATGAGACCTGCCATCTTTGGTACCGAATTCCGTATACACTAACGGAAATACAGAATGAAGTATGTTTGACCTTTGACCTCACTTTGCACACCTAAGATGGCGTCTAAGCAAAAAGTGATTATTTTATGAAATGATTCTTGTAACATGGTCTTTGCGTGTGCAAAATATTGGAAAGATAGGACATGTATTCACCAAGATACAGGATGAAACATTTATGACCTTTGACCCTAATTTACATACCCAAGATGGTGTCCGATCAAGTAGTTGTTATATTATGAAATAATGTACGTGACATGTACTAAACATGTGCAAAATATGGGACTGATAGCCATTGTTGTTGTTCATCTATTGCACAGAAAGTAGTAGAAAGAAAGAAAAATAAAGAAAAAAATCATGTTATTTTATAGAAATTTGAAGGAGAAGCATAAAAAAATCAGAAAAAGATAAAGTAAGGAAAGGGAGATTAAGATTAACTAAAGAAAAAGAAGAAAAAAAGTGTTAAGAAAAATAAAAAAAAATATTGGCAGGGGTGAGCCTCGAACCAGGGACCTTAGGATTACGAGTCGGATGCGCTACGCAATGACCTATTTCATTCTCCATAGGCCCTGTGTATTAAGCAAAATGACGCTGCATCGAAGCCTCGTGTCATTTTCAACCAAGTTTTTCGACGTGATACCGACGTCGTATGAAAAAATGGAGGTCACACTTAAGATAGCTCACAGTCTCAGCTACAACATACTAAAATCTGGGAGAAATTCACGGAAGCATAAGTGAGCTAGTGCTCGAAAAAGATAGTCATGTCAATTTTCATTTCCAGAAAAACTGCACTTCCATAGAGATAACACGTAAACTGGTCAAATTTGACAAGATTACTTTCAATCCATTTTTACGAGATGATGCCGTCATCTAATCAAAATGTTGTTATTATATTAATGAAAGAGCATTTAGTAAGCTACAACATACTGAAATTTGGGTACAATTTGGCAAAGGATAAGTGAGATACGCTCGAGTGACCTTGAAATTTGATGACGTAATTTTGAAAATTTACTTCTTTTATTTTATTAAGAGATTTGATATCTTTTAATCACTTTTCCAGCATCGTCAACCCATGAAATGATATTTACAACTCATCAGCTTTCAGAATATGTAACGAAAATGGGGGGTCACCGTCCATTCTGACGAGTAAAATCGGAATCAAAATTGGCGGTTTTTTGGCATAGTTGCACTGTATATCGCCATTGACGCGCGCGCGGAATTTCAACTTTGACGGGCCCGTATGACGTCATATTGAGTCGGATTGACTTGAAACTTGGTAGAAATATTCCTTGACATTTCAGGCATCCGATAAGTGTGAAAAAATGGGAAATTTCTATTGCATAAGAGCTGTGCGTGCGTATATGTGCGCGCACGTACGCGTCCGTCCATTTTTTTCAATTTTTCAAAAAATGCTCCAAATTGTCTGAAACGTATGCAAAAAAATTTTGAGCTCGATTTGAGCATACAAATATTTCAACGCGCGCGTACGCGCACGCTTTAAGGATAAATATGAATTTTGAGAATATGAGTAGAATGCACTTGACTTGAAATATATGTGACGTAAATTTCACTGAATAATTCCACTCCATCAATGAGATATGAATGAGAATGTGTTTTCATATAATGACGTCATAGTGACGTCACGGTCGACTGATCACAATAATTTTACTTGCGCTGTCGTCTTTGGGACATGATACATACATGGTATAATTTTGACATTGATAGGAAGAGGACTTTCTTAGCTAACCTCTGCACAACTTTTGAGGAGAAAAAAGAAAAAGAAGAAGAAAAACAATCAGTACAGATACAGAAGGTGATCCGAGAGGATACTCGGATCACCTAATAAAAAAAACAAAGAATCCGTACAAATACAGAAGGTGATCCGAGAGGATACTCGGATCACCTAAGAAGAAGAAAGAATCCGTACAGATACAATAGGTGATCCGAGAGGATACTCGGATCACCTAACAAAGAACTAGAGATTGTAATTTGTCATCACTGACAAATTAAGGTGATCCGATTTTTTTTTTTATCAATGATTCGAGTCCTGATCGCAATAGGCATGACCATACAAATTTCATCTGTGTTTAGAGACATTGGCCGTGTGATGTTTGCATTCTCATTTAGCAAAGGGAGTCATATCTGCCATGTTAGGTACCAAATTCTGTATACACTATAACGAAGAAACAGCAACAAGTACATATGACCTTTGACCCACCTTTGCACTCCCAAGATTGCATCTGATGAAATAGTGGTTATTTTGTGAAATGATTCTCGCGACATCGTCTATACGTGTGAAAAATATGGGAAAGGTAGGACAGGTATTCACTAAGATACACGATGAAACATTTATGACCTTTGACCCTAATTTACATACCCAAGATGTTGTCCGATCTAGTAGTTGTTATTTTATGAAATAATGTACGAGACATGAACTAAACATGTGCAAAATATGGGGGTGATAGGGCGTGTTTTTCTTGAGTTATTGCAAAGAAAGTTGCAGAAAGAAAGAAATATCTCAATACATAGAAGATAAGCTTTAATTTCAACCAAGTTTTTATCGTAATCCCGACATCGTATGAAAAGACGAAGTAAACAAAACGATAGCGCAAAGTCTCAGCAACAACATATTAAAATCTGGGAGAAATTCACGGAAGGGTAAGTGAGCTAGTGCTCGATAAAGACAATCATGTCAATTTTCACATTAAAAAAATTCCCTCCCATAGAGATAACACGTCATAACGAAGATACAAAAAGAAGTACATATGACCTTTGACCTCAATTTGTACAGACAAGATGGCATCTGAGTAAAAAGTAGTTATTTTGTGAAATGATCCTTGTAACATGGTCTTTGCGTGTGCAAAATATGGGAAAGATAGGACATGTATTCACTAAGATACAGGGTGAAACACTTATGACCTTTGACCCTAATTTACATACCCAAGATGGTGTCCGATCAAGTAGTTGTTATTTTATGAAATAATTCACGTCACATGAACTAAACATGTGCAAAATATGGAAGTGATAGGGGCCGTTTTTCTTGAGTTATTGCAAAGAAAGTTGCAGAAAGAAAGAAATACTTCAATACATCGAAGATAAGCTTTAATTTCAACCAAGTGTTTTGACGTGATGCAGACATCGTATGAAAAAACGAAGGGCACATTAACGATAGCGCAAAGTCTCAGCTACAACATATTAAAATCTGGGAGAAATTCACCGAAGCATAAGTGAGCTAGTGCTCGATAAAGATAGTCATGTCAATTTTCATTTCCATAAAAACTGCACTCCCATAGAGTTAACACGTAAACTGGTCAAATTTGACAAGATTACATTCAATCCACTTTTACGAGGTGATGCCGTCATCTAATCAAAATACCGTTATTACGTTAGTGAAAGAGGATTTAATAAGCTACAACATACTGAAATCTTGGTGAAAATTAACAAAGGATTAGTGAGATACGCTCGAATGAACTTGAAATTTGATGACGTCATTTTGAAAATTTACTTTTTTTACTTTATTAAGAAATTTGATATCTTTTAATCATTTTGTCAGCATTGCCACCCCATGAAATGACATGTACAACTCATCAGCTTTCAAAATATGTACAGAAAATGGGGGGTCACCGTCCATCCTGACGAGTAAAATCGGATTTAAAATTGGCAGTTTTTTGGCATAGTTGCACTGTATATCGCCATTGACGCGCGCGCGGAATTTCAACTTTGACGGGCCCGTATGACGTCATATTGAGTCGGATCGACTTGAAACTTGGTAGAAATATTCCTTGACATTTCAGTCATCCGATGAGTGTAAAAAAACGGGAAATTTCTATTGCATATGAGCTGTGCGTGCGTATATGTGCGCGCGCGTACGCGTCCGTCCAATTTTTTCAATTTTTCAAAAAATGCTCCAAATGATCTGAAACGTGTGCAAAAAAAATTTGAGCTCGATTGGAGCATGTCAACATTTTAACGTGCGCGTACGCGCACGGTTTAAGTGTAAACTGAAATTTGAGAAAATGTGTAGAGTGCGCTTGATTTGAACTATGTGTGACGTAAATTTCATAGAAAAATTCCATTCCATTAATGAGATATTAATGAAAATGTGCTTTCATATAATGACGTCATAGTGACGTCACGGTCCATTGATCACAATGATTTCACAAAATCTGTCGTCTTTGTGACATGATACATATATGGTATAATTTTGAAATTGATAGGCAGAGGACTTTCTGAGTTAATCTCTGCACAACTTTTGTCCAGAAATAAAGAATCAGTACAGATACAGAAGGTGATCCGAAGGATACTCGGATCACCTAACTAGAGATTGTAATTTGTCATCACTGACAAATTAAGGTGATCCGATTTTTTTTTTTATCAATGATTCGAGTCCTGATCGCAATAGGCATGACCATACAAGTTTCATCTGTGTTTAGAGACATTGGCCGTGTGATGTTTGCATTCTCATTTAGCAAAGGGAGTCATATCTGCCATGTTAGGTACCAAATTCTGTATACACTATAACGAAGAAACAGCAACAAGTACATATGACCTTTGACCCACCTTTGCACTCCCAAGATTGCATCTGATGAAATAGTGGTTATTTTGTGAAATGATTCTCGCGACATCGTCTATACGTGTGAAAAATATGGGAAAGGTAGGACAGGTATTCACTAAGATACACGATGAAACATTTATGACCTTTGACCCTAATTTACATACCCAAGATGTTGTCCGATCTAGTAGTTGTTATTTTATGAAATAATGTACGAGACATGAACTAAACATGTGCAAAATATGGGGGTGATAGGGCGTGTTTTTCTTGAGTTATTGCAAAGAAAGTTGCAGAAAGAAAGAAATATCTCAATACATAGAAGATAAGCTTTAATTTCAACCAAGTTTTTATCGTAATCCCGACATCGTATGAAAAGACGAAGTAAACAAAACGATAGCGCAAAGTCTCAGCAACAACATATTAAAATCTGGGAGAAATTCACGGAAGGGTAAGTGAGCTAGTGCTCGATAAAGACAATCATGTCAATTTTCACATTAAAAAAAATTCCCTCCCATAGAGATAACACGTCATAACGAAGATACAAAAAGAAGTACATATGACCTTTGACCTCAATTTGTACAGACAAGATGGCATCTGAGTAAAAAGTAGTTATTTTGTGAAATGATCCTTGTAACATGGTCTTTGCGTGTGCAAAATATGGGAAAGATAGGACATGTATTCCTTAAGATACAGGGTGAAACACTTATGACCTTTGACCCTAATTTACATACCCAAGATGGTGTCCGATCAAGTAGTTGTTATTTTATGAAATAATTCACGTCACATGAACTAAACATGTGCAAAATATGAAAGTGATAGAGGCCGTTTTTCTTGAGTTATTGCAAAGAAAGTTGCAGAAAGAAAGAAATACTTCAATACATCGAAGATAAGCTTTAATTTCAACCAAGTGTTTTGACGTAATGCAGACATCGTATGAAAAAACGAAGGGCACATTCACGATAGCGCAAAGTCTCAGCTACAACATATTAAAATCTGGGAGAAATTCACCGAAGCATAAGTGAGCTAGTGCTCGATAAAGATAGTCATGTCAATTTTCATTTCCATAAAAACTGCACTCCCATAGAGTTAACACGTAAACTGGTCAAATTTGACAAGATTACATTCAATCCATTTTTACGAGGTGATGCCGTCATCTAATCAAAATACCGTTATTACGTTAATGAAAGAGCATTTAATAAGCTACAACATACTGAAATCTTGGTGAAAATTGACAAAGGATTAGTGAGATACGCTCGAATGAACTTGAAATTTGATGACGTCATTTTGAAAATTTACTTTTTTTACGTTATTAAGAAATGTGATATCTTTTAATCATTTTGTCAGCATTGCCACCCCATGAAATGACATGTACAACTCATCAGCTTTCAAAATATGTACAGAAAATGGGGGGTCACCGTCCATCCTGACGAGTAAAATCGGATTTAAAATTGGCAGTTTTTTGGCATAGTTGCACTGTATATCGCCATTGACGCGCGCGCGGAATTTCAACTTTGACGGGCCCGTATGACGTCATATTGAGTCGGATTGACTTGAAACTTGGTAGAAATATTCCTTGACATTTCAGTCATCCGATGAGTGTAAAAAAATGGGAAATTTCTATTGCATATGAGCTGTGCGTGCGTATATGTGCGCGCGCGTACGCGTCCGTCCAATTTTTTCAATTTTTCAAAAAATGCTCCAAATGATCTGAAACGTGTGCAAAAAAAATTTGAGCTCGATTGGAGCATGTCAACATTTTAACGTGCGCGTACGCGCACGGTTTAAGTGTAAACTGAAATTTGAGAAAATGTGTAGAGTGCGCTTGATTTGAACTATGTGTGACGTAAATTTCATAGAAAAATTCCATTCCATTAATGAGATATTAATGAAAATGTGCTTTCATATAATGACGTCATAGTGACGTCACGGTCCATTGATCACAATGATTTTACAAAATCTGTCGTCTTTGTGACATGATACATATATGGTATAATTTTGAAATTGATAGGCAGAGGACTTTCTGAGTTAATCTCTGCACAACTTTTGTCCAGAAATAAAGAATCAGTACAGATACAGAAGGTGATCCGAAGGATACTCGGATCACCTAACTAGAGATTGTAATTTGTCATCACTGACAAATTAAGGTGATCCGATTTTTGTTTAAATCAATGATTCGAGTCCTGATACTGCAAAGTCTCAGCTACAACATATTAAAATCTGAGAGAAATTCACCAAAGCATAAGTAAGATAGTGCTCGCTAAAGAGAGTCATGTCAATTTTCACATCTAAAAAATTCCCTCCCATAGAGATAACACGTCATAGCGAAGATAGAAAAAGAAGCAAATATGACCTTTGACCCCACTTTGCACAGACAAGATGGCATCTGAGCAAAAAGTAGTTATTTTATGAAATGATCCATGTAACATGGTCTTTGCGTGTGCAAAATATGGGAAAGATAGGACAGGTATTCACCAAGATACAAGATGAAACATTTATGACCTTTGACCCTAATTTACATACCCAAAATGTTGTCCGATCTAGTAGTTGTTATTTTATGAAATAATTTACGTGACATGAACTAAACATGTGCAAAACATGGGGGTGAACGGGCGTGTTTTTCTTGAGTTATTGCAAAGAAAGTTGCAGAAAAAAAGAAATATCTCAATACATAGAAGATAAGCTTTAATTTCAACCAAGTTTTTTATCGTGTTCCCGACATTGTATGAAAAAATCATGGACAACTTAACGATAGCGCAAAGTCTCAGCTACAACATATTAAAATCTGGGAGAAATTCACTTAGGGGTAAGTGAGCTAGTGCTCGATAAAGACAATCATGTCAATTTTCACATTTAAAAAAATTCCCTCCCATAGAGATAACACGTCATGACGAAGGTACAAAAAGAAGTACATATGACCTTTGACCTCAATTTGCACAGACAAGATGGCATCTGAGTAAAAAGTAGTTATTTTATGAAATGATCCGTGTAACATGGTCTTTGCGTGTGCAAAATATGGGAAAGATAGGACATGTATTCACTAAGATACAGGATGAAACACTTATGACCTTTGACCCTAATTTACATACCCAAGATGGTGTCTGATCAAGAAGTTGTTATTTTATGAAATAATTTACGTGACATGAACTACACATGTGCAAAATATGGAAGTGATAGAGGCCGTTTTTCTTGAGTTATTGCAAAGAAAGTTGCAGAAAGAAAGAAATATCTCAATACATTGAAGATAAGCCTGAATTTCAACCAAAATTTTTGACGTGATCCCGACATCGTATGAAAAAACTAAGGGCACATTCACGGTAGCACAAAGCCTCAGCTACAACATATTAAAATCTGGGCGAAATTTACCGAAGGGTAAGTGAGCTAGTGCTCGATAAAGACCGTCAGGTCAGTTTTCATTTCCAGAAAAACTGCACTCCCATAGAGATAACACGTAAACTGGTCAAATTTGACAAGATTAATTTCAATCCATTTTTACGAGGTAATACCGTTATCCAATCAAAATGTTGTAATTTTATGTTTGAAAGAAAATTAAATAAGCTATAACATACTTAAATCTGAGTGAAAATTGACAAAGGACTAGTGAGATATGCTTGAATGAACTTGAAATTTGATGACGTCATTTTGAAAATTTACTTTTTTTACTTTATTAAGGAATTTAATGTCTTTTAATCATTTTGTCAGCATTGCCACCCCATGAAATGACATGTACAACTCATCAGCTTTCACAATATGTAAAGAAAATGGGGGGTCACCGTCCATCCTGACGAGTAAAATCGGATTTAAAATTGACGGTTTTTTGGCATAGTTGCACTGTATATCGCCATTGATGCGCGCGCGGAATTTCAACTTTGACGGGCCCGTGTGACGTCATATTGAGTCGGATTGACTTGAAACTTGGTAGAAATTTTCCTTGACATTTCAGACATCCGATTCATGTGAAAAAACGGGAAATTTCTATTGCATATGAGCTGTGCGTGCGTATATGCGCGCGCGCGTACGCGTCCGTCCGATTTTTTCAATTTTTCAAAAAATGCTCCAAATGGTCTGAAACGTGTGCAAAAAAAATTTGAGCTCGATTTGAGCATACACATATTTCAACGCGCGCGTACGCGCGCGTTTTGAGATAAAAATGAATTTTGAGAATATGAGTAGAATTCGCATGACTTGAAATATATGTGACGTAAATTTCATTGAAATATTCCATTCCATTAATGAGATATGCATGAAAATGTGTTTTCATATAATGACGTCATAGTGACGTCACGGTCGACTGATCACTATGGCCCGAATTCACAAAGGTGGTTTCGCTCGAAACCATGGTTTGAAACCTCAGATTTGAAACCATGGTTTCAACTTGCGATTCACAAAGGTGGTTTCGGCAGAAACCATGGTTTCTCCGCAGTCTTCTACGTCACGATTTTGAGTCAACTGTTTGGGGTGGTCTGAAACAGTGGACTCAACTGAAACCGTGGTTTTAACCAATCACAGAGCAGCATTTCGGGACCTACTTTTGCAGACGAGGTGGTCGGCGCGGCAATTCTTGAATCACTCGGCAAGAGAATAAAGAGTTATTGATGGTTAGAGAGTTACTAGCGTTCGCTCCAACTTTCAGAAAATCGTGAGTAATTTATCCATTTATAGTGATGAGAAGTGTTTTACGCTATCATCCATTGTTTTTATTTGTGAAGAAAATTTTAGATTGATGGTATAAAATGCATGCAATGCTACCTAGCAGAACACGGGATTTGATATAGAGATGCGTTATCGTCAGCAGGTTTTGTGTAGTCCTACACGTATATTTTTGTGTCTCCCTCTCGCACATAGATAGCGGCGAGCTACCATACCACACATCCTTCTCCTTGGCCTTGTGACCTTGCTTGACTCCTTGAGCTCTGCCAGTTCTCTCCATTCTTTACCTGCTCATGGTCAGGCAGGCACACAAAACTGGCTAGAATTGAAGAAAAAGTTTGATCTTCCTATACACCATTCCAAAATAGTAATTAGGGCTTAGTATAGATCTAAAGCGTAGCCGTAGAGGATCTAGGATCAGTCTGAAACGAGAGAGCTATAGCCAGGCCTAGGTAACCAGTGAAGTGTGAGTTCTCTAGGAAGAGTACGTATCCTTAGACCTTAACATTTAAAAACTTCGGACCTAACAGTTAGTCTAGAACTGCGACCAGCCCCACGCAACGCGAAGCATTGGACAGCACTGTATAGGACTAGACGTGGTCTAGGCCTTTGATAACTGTGTGCAATTCCAAGGAGCACCCGGGGTTATGTTAGCCCTTTGTTCAGTTTGGCAAGAGTTCCTTTTGGGACAGCCACCCATAAAAGTGAGTGCGTGTGTGCATCCGTGTGTATCGCAAGCAAGGCCAAGGTTAGGCTAGGTAGAGTTGTAACTTGTATAGGATCTAGATTTAGCTGCACTGACTCACTGTCTACTAGTACTAGATTACTACTAGGGCCTAGTACGTAACGTAGTAGACTAACTACTGTACACAGCGCAGTCGCTGTAACAGCGTACTAACAGCATCTTGTCGGGCTAGTAGAAATCTAACGGTGTTACTGTTAGTACTAGGATCTATAGTAGATCTAGCCCTAGGCCTAGAATTAAGATTCTAGACCTACTGTTACGTTAGTAGGACCTAACTTATGTTAGGCCTACTACTAATGTAATTGGGGTGGCTGTCCCAAAAGGATCTTTCCGCAACGAGTCCGGGCGTATAAAAACGATGAACTCTTACAATGGCTTACAAACTACACAATCGAACATTATAATCTAACGTTGAAATGACCTTATAAATATTAGAAACTAGAACTCTAGAGTCTAGTTCTCTGTTAGTAATATTAAACATTACCAAAACATTCAATGGGAAAAGTGTGACAAACACGTTGGTACTCACCAGCAAAAGTTTGCAAACTGCCGTAAAGATAGGATACGGTCCTCCAAGAAGGCAGCAACATGAGCAATCGTTCGCGAACAGTGCCTCCTCAATAGAAGAGAACCGTATACTGTTTTTACAGCAATTTGCAACCTTTTGCTGGTGAGTACCAACATCTGTAGTACTAAGTATATGATAGATTATTAGGCCTAGGTCTAACACGTGTCGTTAGGTCTAACTGCGACCAGCAGCCCCATACGCATAGCGTTACGCTATGCGTATGGGGCTGCTGGTCGCAGTTAGTCTAGGTCCTACAAGGTGCGTTTGTCGCGCTAGTCCCACTGCGCTGACTAGTCTATAATTTTTACTAATTTTAGTATTGGGTCATTTTAATGTTTGATTGGTGTTTTCGTAAGCCACCGTAAAAGTCCATCGTTTTTATCTGTCGCAACTCGCTGATGTCTTGTTACGTAGTAAAAGCTAGCATACAAGACAAGTAGCAATATTATTATTTGATATAGGAGCCTACAAGTACTTTGCTAACACTACAGGGTAACTCCGATATCGAAGCTCTGTTTGTCTGCCAACAACGGAGCTTCGAAGGAACGTAGACGTGTATTGTGAAATTTGCGAAGCACATCGTATGCGGAAATGATGTACAACACTACATTAACAAGTGGTTAACCAATTGTTCAATCATAACAGCTTCTACTCGAGAATTGTCAAATTGTATGCGGAAAACAAGTGACTGATGTGTGAAGGTATGTAATGTAGTGATGTGTGTTTACCAATTATATTGGCCAGCCGACGATTTATTCTTCGATATGATTATTGACATGATCCTGCTTTGAAAATGATTGAGTTACTTATCAAAATTTAGATAGGCCCTAGATGACATTCCTTTTTTATGTGATTTATCTGTTGCAGTAGACACATCCTTTGACTGCCATCAACAGGAAACCTGGTTTTGCTGTAAAGAACAAAACCGTAAGTAGAATCCTTTCGTAAATACACAAGTTGGGGAGGAATTAAAAATGTGGAATACTTGCTTTAGTTTAAAAACATGACTTGTGGAGATTTTATTAATCATAATTACAAGCTTGAACTTACTACAGTACCCTGTGAGAAAGTTATGTGTTCATCTAACTATACACAGCCCAGTCGCTGTACGTACGTGGGTTCGCATAGCGTATGAACAGCGTCTGGTCAGCTAGTGTTCATCATTGCATTGTAAGATTCCACTGTGGTAGCTCATAAATGAAATTCGGAAACAGATTCATTATTGCATGGGTGATCGTGAGCCTTAAATTAGAATCCACCATGATAAAAGTGTATTAGAGAATGAAAAAAGAAAGAAAGAAAAGATATGGAATTTTAAAATATTTGAAGAAATCAGATGAGTAAATAAGCAGATTATTACTGTTTAAAAAAAAATGTGGGTCTGTGTAAATGGCAAAATTGGTAAGCATCTATGGGGAGAGGGAGTATTGTACAAATGGAATACTCTTAAGAGGGGCCCTGGGGCGGCAACAACATCCTTTCTACATTGCCATCTTCTTGAAAACAATTGGAAAGATTTTTACCAAATTTGGCACTGACCATCTCCATTTTTCTGATTAGTGTTTTCAGCTCACCTGAGCCAAATAGCTCAAGTGAGCTCTAGCGATCGCTCACCATTCCCATCTTAACAACTGACAAGCAGATTTTAACCAAACTTGGAGGGAAATCTGTAAGGGGTGGAGAGTTAAAAATGTACATGTGGTGAGTGTAGCTCCCCAGGGTGCTCCAGGGTAGCATCTTTTGTTTAATTTACAAAAATGCCCCAAATCTGGCAATACTACATGCTGTGCTAGTATGGGCGCTAGACCCACAAGCTCTTTTTATGTATACTAATTCAAATATTGTCAAGATGTCACAACTTCTCTTTTACTTCTAATGATTTCATTAAATCATCTTGAAGTGTAAAATTCCAAAATAATTTACTTGCAAAAGAAAAATGTATCAACATGGCTGAATCTCTAAATTCATTATTCATTTGTTGTTCGCAGGTCTTTGTTGTTGAAAATGTCATAAAACTTGATAGTCTGAATCAATCTCTTCAATGCAGTTAAGATCTTTGTCCTTTTTGTACCAAATGAAGGAAACACCAATAATGGCTGCGCAACCATTTGAGACATCTCCAGCTATACTCCAAAGACCGAAAGGTATTATTTTGTTTCATTTTTTGGTGCTTGCCTTGATATAACATTCAATGCTTTCCTTTGTACGATAAAGCATGGAAATAGGACAACATGGCTTCTTCAAAGTGATTATTCACTTAAAATGAGTAAGACATACATGGCTGAACTTATTTTTCAGGTGGCCAGCTGGGCCACTTAACCAAGATGATTGGTGGGCAGATACAATTTCGGATACAATTGCAATACAGAATGTAAGCACAAAATTTCTGACTTTCATGAATAAATTTAATCAGGAAACATTGCTATGACTGTTATGAGTGGCCAACCAGGCTACAAAGGGCTCAGTTTTTGGTGCTCCAGAAAACTTTTGTTTTGCCAGTGGCAACTGGGCCACTGCTAAAGTTGACATACATTTATAATCTTACTAAATTATCATTCTTCCAAATTACACATGTACACCTGTACATCAGCATGCAGTGGTGCTTCTTATATTCAAGTTGAATGTATGGCAAATTAGAGTAGTGGGCATTAACAATAATGACATTTTAAAGATCACCTATTTAATTCTGTGTATTCTACTGACTGGACTATGCAAGTACTTTACAACTGATCATTTGGCTCAAGATATTCATGATAATCACCAGTTGACAGTTGACAAAACTGACATTATAGTGACGACGATTTATTGTCTTTGTGTATTTCATTTTTATTTTGTCGTCCTATGAAAGTGAATTAGATGGACAATTAAGCGGCACATTACTGTTTTAAGCATATAACAGTAATGTTCTCCCCAATACTCTTGTTCACCTTTAAGTTGTTTTTTTTTTCCAATTAAGATGAAATAACACCAAGTATTGACTGATCATGAGGATAGTAGAAGAAATGCTCACTCCCAAGGAGTTGTTTGTATCGACCCTGCTATCATTCTTGGGTAGAGCTGAGGTGAACAGCAACAAGGAAATGTTAACAGAATAGTAGATATTCGTTTCATAAACCTCATTATTGAATATGTTTTATGACCAACAAGGAGAATCATTTTGTTTTACCACATATTTTCTAACTACATGTATATTATTGTCCAAATTATTCCTCCGTACATTCCTAGAGAGCTGAAAGGCCTTGAAGAGGATTGGCTGACAGGCGGAATCCATTTGAACTGTATGAGGATGAAGCTTTTCAAGTGAGCTACAGATTTTCGAAAGATACTCTGCACTCCACCTCATCAATATGCTTGGAGGTGATCTGAGGAGGGACACAGATTGGAATGATGCACTACCTGTTCATGTGCAGGTGTTGACCACTCTCTACTTTTATGCCGTTGGTAAGTTAATACATTTTTGCTCATTAAATTTTACAAATTGCATTTTATATGTTTGTCCTTTTGTTGTTGCGGTTGTTCTTGTTCTTGTTCTTGTTCATATTGTTGTTTTGAGTAGTGAGGGGATTTATAACCAAACTCTGTGGGACCATCCATAATGGGAGGGAGCTGGAGGTTCCCTAAAGGTTGGTAATACAGGAGATTATGTGTACCCTGGTGAGCACTAGATCTGCATACTCTCTCTTAATGTTAGTATTGCTCAGCTTTTCTTTTATTTAGACTTTGAATTGTTTTCCTCATAGCAGTGATTTAACAGAGCTGCCAAACACTTTTCTTCGTATCATTTTGTACCATTTTTGTTGTTGTGGGGGGGGGGGGGATACTCCAGTTTACATGGGAAATTGTTGCATTTGGAACTTATTTCTATGGGAGTAGGATCAGTCATTTTCACAGGCATAAATCAAATTATACATTTCTTTGTACTTTAATCAAATGTGTACAATTGCATTTGATAAAGGATTATCCACGCAAAAATCTATTTAAGTGGTTTCATATTTTTATTCAGATTCATTCCAGCGGATGCATGGGGACGAGGCATCAATGTCACAGTGGTCTGTTTGCAGAGTCATCAGAGACGTTTTGGAAGCCATCGCAAGGAGGAAGAGAGAATTCATCAGGTTTCCAACTACGAGAGAAGAGATTGAATCTACCCAGCAGAGATTCTATGAGTACTGCCGCTATCCAGGAGTCATAGGTGCTATCGATAGGACTCATGTCTCAATAAGGAGTCCTGGTAGGGAACAAGCCCTGTACTTCCTTAACAGGAAGAACAGGTATTCGATCAATGTAAATATCCCGTCAGTATAATACTGTAATCCTCTTGTTTAATGCATCCACTGGCAAGAATTAGTTGGCGGAATCATATTAGCTGTACTCGTTACATACTCAAATAAAATATCAATGGTATTTTTCCCTCTGTGGTCATACACTGCAAAAATGATTGAGAACCATATTTCATTTGAATGATTGCCCTCTCCGCAAGTGAAATTTATTTGCATATCATATACTTCTCCTTCTTTTCTCGTCAATTTTTGATGAACGGCAATTCATATATCAGCAGTAAAATGTCTAACATTTATTGCTTTATAGAATGTAAATGTGATTAAATAGATATATCTAAATGTAGAGAAAATGACATCTCATTTAAAGACATTGCATTACAATAATTTCATATTATTTCAGGTCATGAGTCTCATCATCCGAACTTCTTTGTTACTGTATTACGACTATCGTAAGACACTACGCTATTGTATGAAATGGCAACAATAATATTTTGTTAGTCCTCTGTCTCACTAAACAAATGTAAATATCACCAGAAATGTAATCATGGCTTATTAACAATGAAGCATGTTGTTTGATCATCGAATACATGCTGTCAAATAAATTGTTACCTTTTTCTATTCAACTGGTTTACTTCATCCCCAAAAAGTATATGCATATATACAAACAGTGGATATACATGTAGACCCCATTGAATTAATGTTGAGTTAAAGAATCTTAAAGTGTACAGTGTACATCAGTTACATTTAAAGGGATCATATAGTTTTGGTGGAGGCTTAAAGGAGACCTCCGGATGATTTTCAGATTTTTACATTTGAACAACTATAAATTAGTAATACTGAGGACAGAGTTTTAGAATTTGTGATAATTGGGATGAAGAACAAGAATATTTTCAAAATTTAGAACAAATTGCAATGAACAAGGATGATGACATGGCAGAATCACCATAAGAATGCATGAGTTAGGGCTCAAGGAAGCAGAACAAAAGAAGAAGGCATTCATAGATAATTCACAGGTGAACTCGCAATCAAGCGGTATTGTAATGGAATTACACTGCTACATTTCTGAAACACCCCATGTGTCAACCTCCTATGTCATCATCCTTGTTCAGTGTAATCTGTTTAAGGTTTCTCAAAGTATTGTTTCTCTGCTCAAGAACCACAACAAATTCCACAAATCTATACATGGAGTACTGAGTAGTCAATTTATGTACTACATGATGTGAAATTATGAAAATTGTCTGGAATATGTCCCTTTAACTTCAGGTTTTTTATTATTTTTATCTATTTATTTATTTTATTTTTTTGGGGGGGGGGTGAGATAGTGAGACACCTCTTATGAAATATGAAAGAGCATACAATTCCAAGAGGGATTCAATGTTTCTTTGATGAAAATTGGTTTTGAAATGGCCAAGATATCCAAAACAGAGTGATCGTAATAAAGTGTGGGACCTACATTTTATTATGATCGTTTTGTTTTACTTTGTTTTTTGATGTTTCAGCTATTCCAAACCCGATTTTTGTCAAGTAAACTTTGAATTCCTCTTAAAATGGTATGCTCTGTACTATTTCGTAAGTGTTTTCTTGGTATCTCGCAAAAAAAAAAAAGTTAAAGCCTAATTTTCATCTCCAACAATACTGTATCATCCCTTTCACACATTCTTAGTGAAATTGTCAAAAATAGTAAACTATGAATAGACATGAACATTGCAATGTCATGTAAAGGCTGAAGGTGATTGGTTAGATCGAACTGAAGTTTACTCTCATTGACAATTCTTGCCAGGTGCCAAGACGTGTCAAAAAGTGACAATAATCCTGTATACGTATAAGTGGCTTATGACTTTGGAAATTGATAAAATCACACAATTCATCAAAAGCCACCTCAGATAGAGAATGCTAGACTGTCTATCCAAATATCCCAGAAAGTGTCTCCTAAGCTTGAATAAGCCACAGAGTCGCTCCACATTTCATTGGCATAAGAAAAATCTCAGATGGCTACAGTTGATTAAATCCGGGGACACTGACAGTCATCTCTCTCTTTATAATAATGCCTTTTTATCAGGATTTATTCTGTACTACATGTAGTTCAGGAAAGTTGGCAGATACTATATTTGCATGTTCATGTATTGTCCATCTCACTGTCTTGCATTTCTAGTATATTTCTAAATATTTAACACATTACTAGTGTAGTAGAGGATAAAACTACCGAACATGGCTAACGTACTGTACATTGTAATGCCATTCTGACAAAGTACATTATTATGTTGTTGGTAATAAGGATTTGTTAGTAATCAAAAATTATGTGATCATACCATATACTTGTGACTGCTCAGAAGGTAAAAACCATACAGTTAAACATTGGGAATGAACAATAGAATTATTTAGGTCTGGACAATATACAAGACTTTAGATAAGGTAAATTAATTAAGAATGTCCTGACATACATGTGAGCAGAAAATATTTTTGACAGGAGGTTATGTAAAAAGGGAAGCTGTGGTCATTTGATAATGCTGAGGAACTGTATTCCCACAGTTACCACCTTCTCATCTGGACTGACCATTGGACAAGGGAAACATTATACCAGGCTTGATAAGTGGTAATCTTACTATCTTAATTGTGGCTACTCTGGACAAACTGTTGTTGGCCTTATTCAGGGCTACCCGGTATACGAAGACAGGTGGTTGGGCACTTGTAGTCAGTCTGGGTGTCTATCAAAATGTCACGTGTCCAAAACTGAAGGATTTTAGTGGCCCACTCATGTTGTTAGGGAAACAGGGATACTTGATACATTGTGTTATGTATCGTTTGGGGGCCAAGAGGAGGATGGGCTGAATATGATAATGATGTTCACAGGAAGGTTGAACAAAACTATCCTGCTGGAACTGAGACAAGTTACTTAAAATCCAACATCTCAAGTAGGCTCGGGGAGTCTTTACTCTCTTAACATCTCACATGTATAGCGATAAATAAAGTCATGTACATGCAGTACTTTTGTGTTTGACAACTTTGTTATTTTTCGACAGAGTTTACATGTGGTCGACATTGTTAAACCTTTTTTTTTTGTTTTTTTGTAAGAGTCATAATCCATCAGCTGCGCAATATTTTCTGCAATTTGATAACTTCATGTACGTTCATAAGTACCAGTGAAATGATCCTAATACACTGTAGTAGCATTGTTTCTATCATTTAAGCAAATGGATATGAATGAATACAAAGGTATACACTGTTACTGTCACGCGAGTCATACATGTACTTGCAAATTTGTAAAGTACATTGTCAGGCCATTGGATGGCCGGTGATTAAAAATCGTCATTTATGACTGAACTGTTTTACAGTACATACTATGTGCATACTTTGTGAGACCATGTCTGATGTATTTTTAATTGTAATTACATAATTTGTATATTAACCTGACTGTACAGTTCTGTTTGAGGTGAGGATTTAGCCTTTAATGTTTGAAAGATATTCAGAAACCACTCTATGAGATGTCAAAGAGCATATAATTCTAAGGGAAATGAAAAGTTTATTTGATGAAAATCGGTTTTGAAATGATTGAGATATCCAAAAACAAGGTGAAACAAAGAGATCCTAATAAAAGGCGTGGTCTATCGCCTTTTATTATTATCGCTTTTTTTGATATCTCGGCCATTTGAAAACCAATTTTCATCAAATGAACGTTGAATCCTTCCTGCAACGTGAGTGTGGTCATCCAGGTCAGGGTCAGTAGGTTCCATCCAATGTGTGTGTGTGTGTGTGTGTGTGTGTGTGTGTGTGTCTTTCTCTCTCTCCCTCTCTCTCTGTCAGTGTGTGTGTGTGTGTGTACATGTATTTGCATTGCATTGAACATACATAAGACTCAGCAACAGCATACAGGGGAAGGAGATATGTTTTTCATGTTTTAATGTTTTCATGTTAAAAAAAAACAACAACAACACAATGCTAGGTGTGTACTGTACTGAGCATGCTCAGTGTAATATTAAATCCCTTTTCTGAGGTCAAGTCCACTGTTGAAACCACGGTTTCATTTGAGTCCACTGTTGAAACCACGGTTTCATTTGAGTCCACTGTTGAAACCATGGTTCCAAACCGTGGACTCAAATGAAACCGTGGTTTTTTGAGTCCACTGTTTGTGAATCGCAGACTCGAAACCACGGTTTCTAAAAACCATGGTTTCTAGAAACCGTAGTTTCATTTGAAACCACCTTTGTGAATTCGGGCCTATGATTTTACTTGCGCTGTCTTCTTTGCGACATGATACATATATGGTATAAGTTTGACATTGAGAGGCAATGCACTTTCTGAGCTAACCTCTGCACAACTTTTGTCCAGAAATAAACAATCAGTACAGATACAGAAGGTGATCCGAAGGATATTCGGATCACCTAATCAGTACAGATGCAGAAGGTGATCCGAGAGGATACTCGGATCACCTAATGAAGCTAAGCTTTGATTACTTAAGCCGAGTTTTTCGACGTGCTTTTGACGTCGTATGAAAAAACGGAGGACACATTACGATAGCGCAAAGTCTCATCTACAACATATTAAAATCTGGGAGAAATTCATCGAAGGGTGAGTGAGCTAGTGCTCGATAAAGACAATCATGTCAATTTTCACATCTAGAAAAATCCCCTCCCATAGAGATAACACGTCATAATGACGATAAAGAAAGAAGTACATATGACCTTTGACCCCACTTTGCAAAGACAAGATGTCATCTGAGCAAAAAGTGGTTATTTTGTGATATGATCCTTGTCACATGGTCTTTACGTGTGCAAAATATGGGAAAGATAGGAGATGTATTCACCAAGATACAGGATGAAACATTTATGACCTTTGACCCTACTTTACATAACCAAGATGGCATCTGATCAAGTAGTTGTTATTTTATGAAATAATGAACGTGACATGAACTAAGCATGTACCAAATATGGTGTTGATAGGGTATGTTTTTCTTGAGTTATTGCAAAGAAAGTTGCAGAAAGAAAGAAATATTTCAATACAACGAATATAAGCTTTAATTTCAACCACGTTTATTGACGTGATCCCGACATCGTATGAAAAAACAAAATGCACATTAACGATAGCCCGAAGTCTCAGCTACAACATATTAAAATCTGGGAGAAATTCACCGAAGCATAAGTGAGCTAGTGCTCGAAAAAGACAGTCATGTCAATTTTCATTTCCAGAAAAACTGCACTCCCATAGAGATAACACGTAAACTGGTCAAATTCGACAAGGTTACTTTCAATTCATTTTTATGAGGTCATGCTGTCATTCAATCAAAATTGTGTTATTACATAACTGATAGAGTATTAAATAAGCTACAGCATACTGAAATCTGGGTGAAAATTGACTAAGGATAAGTGAGATACGCTCGAGTAAACTTGAAATTTGATGACGTCATTTTGAAAATTTACTTGTTTTGATTTATTAAGAAATTTGATATCTTTTCATCATTTTTCCAGCATTGCCAACCCATGAAATGACATGTACAACTCATCAGCTTTCAGAATATGTAAAGAAAAGGGGGGGTCACCGTCCATCCTGACAGTCTTTTGGCATTGTTGCACTGTATATCGCCATTGACGCGCGCGCGGAATTTCAACTTTGACGGACCCGTATGACGTCATTTTGAGTGGGATTGACTTGAAACTTGGTAGAAATATTCCTTGACATTTCAGACATCCGATTAAAGTGAAAAAAACGGGAAATTTTCATTGCATATGAGCTGTGCGTGCGTATATGTGCGCGCGCGTACGCGTCCGTCCGATTTTTTCAATTTTTCAAAAAATGCTCCAAATGGTCTGAAACGTGTGCAAAAAAATTTTGAGCTCGATTTGAGCATACAAATATTTCAACGCGCGCGTACGCGCACGTTTGAAGTATATAGATGAATTTTGAAAACATGAGTAGAATTACGTTGACTTGAACTATATGTGACGTAAATTTCATTGAAAAATTCTATTCCATAATTGAGATATAATTGAGAATGTGTTTTCATATAATGACGTCATAGTGACGTCACGGTCGACTGATCACTTTGATTTTTGTTCGATTGTCGTCTTTGGGACACGATACATATATGGTATAAGTTTGACATTCATAGGCAATGCACATTCTGAGCTAATCTCTACACAACTTTTGAGGAGAAAGACAAGATGTCATCTGAGCAAAAAGTGGTTATTTAGGTGATCCGAGAATCCTCTCGGATCACCTTCTGTATCTGTACGGATTCTTTGGGTGTTCTTCTTCTTTTTAGGTGATCCGAGTATCCTCTCGGATCACCTTCTGTATCTGTACGGATTCTTTGTTTTTCTTCTTCTTTATTTCTCCTCAAAAGTTGTGTATCGATTAGCTCAGAAAGTGCTCCTCCTATCAATTTCAAAATTATACCATATATATATCGTCTCCCAAAGACGGCAATCGAACTAAAATCAAAGTGATCAGTCGACCGTGACGTCACTATGACGTCATTATATGAAAACACATTCTCAATCATATCTCATTAATGGAATGGAATTTTTAAATGAAATTTACGTCACATATATTTCAAGTTATGCGCATTCTACTCATATTCTCAAAATTCATATTTTCTCTTAAAACGTGCGCGTACGCGCGCGTTGAAATATTTGTATGCTCAAATCGAGCTCAAGTTTTTTTTGCACACGTTTCAGACCATTTGGAGCATTTTTTGAAAAATTGAAAAAATTGGACGGACGCGTACGCGCGCGCACATATTCGCACACACAGCTCATATGCAATGGAAATTTTCCGTTTTTTTACACTTATCGGATGCCTAAAATGTCAAGGAATATTTCTACCAAGTTTCAAGTCAATCCGACTCAATATGACGTCATATGGGCCCGTCAAAGTTGAAATTCCGCGCGCGCGTCAATGGCGATATACAGTGTAACGATGCCAAAAAAACGCCAATTTTAAATCCGATTTTACTCGTCAGGATGGACGGTAACCCCCCATTTTCTTTACATATTCTGAAAGCTGATGAGTTGGACATGTTATTTCATGGGTTGACGATGCTGGCAAAATGATTAAAAGATATCAAATTTCTCAATAAAGTAAAAAAAGTAAATTTTCAAAATGACGTCATCAAATTTCAAGTTCACTCGTGCGTATCCCACTTATCCTTTGCCAATTTACATCTAGATTTCAGTATGTTGTAGCTTATTGAATGATCTTTCATTAATATAATTACAACATTTTGATTGGATGACGGCATCACCTCGTAAAAATGGATTGAAAGTAATATTGTCAAATTTGACCAGTTTACGTGTTATCTCTATGGGAGTGCAGTTTTTCTGGCAGTGAAAATTGACATGACTATCTTTTTCGAGCACTAGCTCATTAATGCTTCGGTGAATTTCTCCCAGATTTTAGTATGTTGTAGCTGAGACTTTGGGCTATCGTGAATGTGCCCTCCATTTTTTCATACAATGTCGGCATCACGTCGAAAAACTTGGTTGAAAATGGCACGAGGCTTCGATGCAGCGTCATTTTGCTTAATGCACAGGGCCTATGGAGAATGAAATAGGTCATTGCGTAGCGCATCCGACTCGTAATCCTAAGGTCCCTGGTTCGAGGCTCACCCCTGCCAATATTTTTTTGAATTTTTTTAAACACGTTTTTTCTTCTTTTTCTTTAGTTAATCTTAATCTCCCTTTCCTTACTTTATCTTTTTCTGATTTTTTTATGCTTCTCCTTCAAATTTCTATAAAATAACATATTTTTTTCTTTATTTTTCTTTCTTTCTACTACTTTCTGTGCAATAGATGAACAACAACAATGGCTATCAATCCCATATTTTGCACATGTTTAGTACATGTCACGTACATTATTTCATAAAATAACAACTACTTGATCGGACACCATCTTGGGTATGTAAATTAGGGTCAAAGGTCATAAATGTTTCATCCTGTATCTTGGTGAATACCTGTCCTATCTTTCCCATATTTTGCACACGCAAAGACCATGTTACAAGAATCATTTCACGAAATAATCACTTTTTACTTTGACGCCATCTTGGGTCTACAAAGTGAGGTCAAAGGTCAAATATACTTCATTCTGTATTTCCGTTAGTGTATACGGAATTCGGTACCAAAGATGGCAGGTCTCACTCCCTTTTCTAAATGAGAATCCAAACATCACACTACCAATGTCCCGTCAACACAGATGAAACCTGTATGGTCATGAATATTTGGATCAGGACTCAAATCATTGATTTTCGAAGAGATCGGATCACCTAATTTGTCAGTGTTGACAAATTCCGGTTCTAGTTAGTTGATCCGAGTATCCTCTCGGATCACCTTCTGTATCTGTACGGATTCTTTATTAGGTGATCCGAGTATCCTCTCGGATCACCTTCTGTATCTGTACTGATTCTTTGTTAGGTGATCCGAGTATCCTCTCGGATCACCTTCTGTATCTGTACGGATTCTTTGTTTTTCTTCTTCTTTATTTCTCCTCAAAAGTTGTGTATCGATTAGCTCAGAAAGTGCTCCTCCTATCAATTTCAAAATTATACCATATATGTATCGTCTCCCAAAGACGGCAATCGAACTAAAATCAAAGTGATCAGTCGACCGTGACGTCACTATGACGTCATTATATGAAAACACATTCTCAATCATATCTCATTAATGGAATGGAATTTCTAAATGAAATTTACGTCACATATATTTCAAGTTATGCGCATTCTACTCATATTCTCAAAATTCATATTTTCTCTTAAAACGTGCGCGTACGCGCGCGTTGAAATATTTGTATGCTCAAATCGAGCTCAAGTTTTTTTTGCACACGTTTCAGACCATTTGGAGCATTTTTTGAAAAATTGAAAAAATTGGACGGACGCGTACGCGCGCGCACATATTCGCACACACAGCTCATAAGCAATGAAAATTTCCCGTTTTTTTAGACTTATCGGATGCCTAAAATGTCAATGAATATTTCTACCAAGTTTCAAGTCAATCCGACTCAATATGACGTCATACGGGCTAATCAAAGTTGAAATTCCGCGCGCGCGTCAATGGCGATATACAGTGCAACAATGCCAAAAAAACGCCAATTTTAAATCCGATTTTACTCGTCAGGATGGACGGTGACCCCCCATTTTCTTTACATATTCTGAAAGCTGATGAGTTGGACATGTTATTTCATGGGTTGGCGATGCTGGCAAAATAATTAAAAGATATCAAATTTCTTAATAAAGTAAAAAAAGTAAATTTTCAAAATGACGTCATCAAATTTCAAGTTTACTCGAGCGTATCTCACTTATCCTTTGCCAATTTACACCCAGATTTCAGTATGTTGTAGCTTATTAAATGATCTTTCATTAATATAATTACAACATTTGGTTGGATGACGGCATCACCTCGTAAAAATGGATTGAATGTAACATTGTCAAATTTGACCAGTTTACGTGTTATCTCTATGGGAGAGCAGTTTTCCTGGCAGTGAAAATTGACATTACTCTCTTTTTCGAGCACTAGCTCACTTACACTTCGGTGAATTTCTCCCAGATTTTAGTATGTTGTAGCTGAGACTTTGGGCTATCGTGAATGTGCTCTCCATTTTTTCATACGATGTCGGCATCACGTCGAAAAACTTGGTTGAAAATGGCACGAGGCTTTGATGCAGCGTCATTTTGCTTAATACACAGGGCCTATGGAGAATGAAATAGGTCATTGCGTAGCGCATCCGACTCGTAACCCTAAGGTCCCTGGTTCGAGGCTCACCCCTGCCAATATTTTTTTTAAATTTTTTAAAACACTTTTTTCCTTCTTTTTCTTTAGTTAATCTTAATCTCCCTTTCCTTACTTTATCTTTTCCTGATTTTTTTATGCTTCTCCTTGAAATTTCTATAAAATAACATAGTTTCTCTTTATTTTTCTTTCTTTCTACTACTTTCTGTGCAATAGATGAACAACAACAACGGCTATCAATCCCATATTTTGCACATGTTTAGTACATGTCACGTACATTATTTCATAAAATAACAACTACTTGATCGGACACCATCTTGGGTATGTAAATTAGGGTCAAAGGTCATAAATGTTTCATCCTGTATCTTGGTGAATACATGTCCTATCTTTCCCATATTTTGCACACGCAAAGACCATGTTACAAGAATCATTTCATAAAATCATCACTTTTTGCTTAGACGCCATCTTGGGTGTGCAAAGTTAGGTCAAAGGTCAAATATACTTCATTCTGTATTTCCGTTAGTGTATACGGAATTCGGTACCAAAGATGGCAGGTCTCACTCCCTTTTCTAAAAGAGAATCCAAACATCACACGGCCAATGTCCCGTCAACACAGATGAAACCTGTATGGCCATGAATATTTGGATCAGGACTCAAATCATTGATTTTCGAAGAGATCGGATCACCTAATTTGTCAGTGTTGACAAATTCCGGTTCTAGTCAGGTGATCCGAGTATCCTCTCGGATCACCTTCTGTATCTGTACTGATTAGGTGATCCGAGTATCCTCTCGGATCACCTTCTGTATCTGTACGGATTCTTTGGGTGTTCTTCTTCTTTTTCTTCTTCTTTATTTCTCCTCAAAAGTTGTGTATCGATTAGCTCAGAAAGTGCTCTTCCTATCAATTTCAAATTTATACCATATATGTATCATGTCCCAAAGACGACAAATTTTATAAAATCATAGTGATCAGTCGACCGTGACGTCACTATGACGTCATTATATGAAAACACATTTTCATTCATATCTCATTGATGGAATAGAATTTTGCAATGAAATTAACGTCAAATACATTTCAAGTTATGCGCATTTTACTCATATTCTCAGAATTCATATTTATCTTAAAACGCGCGCGTATGCGCGCGTTGAAATATTTGTATGCTCAGATCGAGCTCAAAATTTTTTTGCACACGTTTCAGACCATTTGGAGCATTTTTTGAAAAATTGAAAAAATTGGACGGACGCGTACGCGCGCGCACATATACGCACGCACAGCTCATATGTAATAGAAATTTCCCGCTTTTTCACACTTATCGGATGCCTGAAATGTCAAGGAATATTTCTACCAAGTTTCAAGTCAATCCGACTCAATATGACGTCATACGGGCCCGTCAAAGTCGAAATTCCGCGCGCGCGTCAATGGCGATATACAGTGCAACTATGCCAAAAAACCGCCAATTTTCAATCCGATTTTACTCGTCAGGATGAACGGTGACCCCCCCTTTTTTTGACATATTTTGAAAGCTGATGAGTTGAACATGTCATTTCATGGGTTGGCAATGCTGAAAAACTGATTACAAGATATCGAATTTCTTAATAAAGTAAAAAAAGTAAATTTTCAAAATGACGTCATCAAATTTCAAGTTCACTCAAGCGTATCTCACTTATTCTTTTGTTGATTTTCATCCAAATTTCAATATGTTGTAGCTTATTAAATGTTCTTTCATTCATATAATAACAACATTTTGATTGGATGACGGCATCACCTCGTAAAAAGGGATTGAAAGTAACATTGTCAAATTTGACCAGTTTACGTGTTATCTCTATGGGAGTGCAGTTTTTCTGGAAATGAAAACTGACATGACTATCTTTATCGAGCACTAGCTCACTTATGCTTCGGTGAATTTCTCCCATATTTTAGTATGTTGTAGCTGAGACTTTGGGCTATCGTAAGTGCGCCCTCTGTTTTTTCAAACGGAGTCGGCATCACGTCCAAAAACTTGGTTGAAATTAAAGCTTATCTTCGATGTATTGAAATATTTCTTTCTTTCTGCAACTTTCTTTGCAATAACTCAAGAAAAACATACCCTATCACCACCATATTTTGCACATGTTTAGTTCATGTCACGTACATTATTTCATAAAATAACAACTACTTTATCAGACGCCATCTTGGGTATGTAAATTAGGTTCAAAGGTCATAAATGTTTCATCCTGTATCTTGGTAAATACATGTCCTATCTTTCCCATATTTTGCACACGTAAAGACCATGTTACAAGGATCATTTCACAAAATAACCACTTTTTGCTCAGATGCCATCTTCTCTGTGCAAAGTGGGGTCAAATGTCATATGTACTTCTTTCTTTATCTTCGTTGTGACGTGCTATGTCTATGGGAGGGGATTTCTCTATATGTGAAAATTGACATGATTGTCTTTATCGAGCACTAACTCACTTACCCTTCGGTGAATTCCTTCCAGATTTCAATATGTTGTAGCTGAAACTTTGCGCTATCGTACGCCTGCCCTTTGTCTTCAAATGGTGTCGGGATCACGTCCAAAAACGTGGTTGAAATTAAAGCTTATCTTCGATGTATTGAAATATTTCTTTCTTTTTCCAGCTTTCTTTGCAATAACTCAAGAAAAACAGCCCCTATGACCCCCAGATTTTGCATATATTTAGTTCATGTTACGTACATTATTTTATAAAATAACAACTACTTGATCAGACACCATCTTGTGTATGTAAATTAGGGTCAAAGGTCATAAATGTTTCATCCTGTATCTTGGTGAATACATGTCTTATCTTTCCCATATTTTGCACACGCAAAGACCATGTTACAAGAATCATTTCACAAAATAACTACTTTTTGCTCAGATGCCATCTTGGGGGTGCAAAGTGGGGTCAAAGGTCAAATATACTTCATTCTGTATCTTCGATAGTGTATACGGAATTCGGTACCCAAGATGGCAGGTCTGACTCCCTTTTCTAAATGAGAATCCAAATATCACACGGCCAATGTCCCTAAACACAGATGAAACCTATATGGTCATGCCTATTGCGATCAGGACTCGAATCATTGATTAAAAAAAAATCGGATCACCTAATTTGTCAGTCTTGACAAATTCCGAGTCTAGTTCTTTGTTCTTCTTCTTCTTTTTCTTCTTCTTTCTCCGCAAAAGTTGTGTATCGCTAATCTCTTGGAAGTCCTCTTCCTATCAATGTCAAAATTATACCATACATGTATCATGTCCCAAAGACGATCCTCCTGATAAAATCATAGTGATTAGTCGACCGTGACGTCACTATGACGTCATTATATGAAAACACAGTCTCAATCATATCTCTTTAATGGAATGAAAATTTTCAATGAAATTTACGTCACATATATTTCAAGTCAAGCGCATTCTACTCATATAATCAAAATTCATATTTTCTCTTGATACGTGCGCGTACGCGCGCGTTGAAATATTTGTATGCTCAAATCGAGCTCAAATTTTTTTTGCACACGTTTCAGACCAATTGGAGCATTTTTTGAAAAATTGAAAAAATTGGACGGACGCGTACGCGCGCGCACATATACGCACCCACAGCTCATATGCAATAAAAATTTCCCGTTTTTTCACATTTATCGGATGCCTGAAATATCAAGGAATATTTCTACCAAGTTTCAAGTCAATCCGACTCAATATGACGTCACACGGGCCCGTCAAAGTTGAAATTCCGCGCGCGCGTCAATGGCGATATACAGCGCAACAATGCAAAAAAACTGCCAATTTTGAATCCGAGTTTACTCGTCAAAATAGACGGTGACCCCCCATTGTTTTTACATATTCTGAAAGCTGATGAGTTGTACATGTCATTTCATGGGTTGGCGATGCTGGAAAAATGATGAAAAGATATCAAATTTCTTAATAAAGTAAAAAAAGTAAATTTTCAAAATGACGTCATCGAATTTTAAGTTCACTCAAGCATATCTCACTTATTCTTTTGTTGATTTTTATCCAAATTTCAATATGTTGTAGCTTATTAAATGGTCTTTCATTCATATAATAACAACATTTTGATTGGATGAAGGCATCACCTCGTAAAAAGGGATCAAAAGTAACATTGTCAAATTTGACCAGTTTACGTGTTATCTCTATGGGAGTGCAGTTTTTCTGGAAATGAAAACTGACATGACTATCTTTATCGAGCAATAGCTCACTTATGCTTCGGTGAATTTCTCCAATATTTTAGTATGTTGTAGCTGAGACTTTGGGCTATCGTGAATGTGCCCTTCGTTTTTTCATACGGAGTCGGCATCACGTCCAAAAACTTGGTTGAAATTAAAGCTTATCTTCGATGTATTGGAATATGTCTTTGTTTCTGCAACTTTCTTTGCAATAACTCAAGAAAAACATACGCTATCACCACCATATTTTGCACATGTCTAGTTCACGTCACGTACATTATTTCACAAGATAACAACTACTTGATCAGACTCCATCTTGGGTATGTAAATTAGGGTCAAAGGTCATAAATGTTTTATCCGGTATCTTGATGAATACATGTCCTATCTTTACCATATTTTGCACACGTAAAGACCATGTTACAAGGATCATTTCACAAAATAACCACTTTTTGCTCAGATGCCATCTTGTCTGTGCAAAGTGGGGGTCAAAGGTCATATGTACTTCTTTTTGTATCTTCGTTATGACGTGTTATCTCTATGGGAGGAAATTTTTCTAGATGTGAAAATTGACATGATTGTCTTTATCGAGCACTAGCTCACTTAACCTTCCGTGAATTTCTTCCAGATTTTAATATGTTGTAGCTGAGACTTTGCGCTATCGTCAGATGCCTATATTGGGATCAGGACTCAAATCATTGATTAAAAAAAGATCGGATCACCTAATTTGTCAGTCTTGACAAATTCCGAGTCTAGTTAGGTGATCCGAGTATCCTCTCGGATCACCTTATGTATCTGTACTGATTCTTTCTTTATATCTCCTCAAATGTTGTGCAGAGGTTAACTCAAAAAGTCCTTCGCCTATCACATTAAAACTTATACCATGTATGTATCATGTCATATGGACGACAGATCTAATGCATCATTGTGATCAGTCAACCGTGACGTCATTATGACGTCATTATCTAAAATCACGGTTACATATATATCTCATTAACGGAATGGAATTTGCCAATGAATTTTACATATCATATAGTTCAAGTCAAGTTCTATTGATATATTTCATAAAATGTACTCACGTTCATATTAAACGAGCGCGTACGCGCGCGTTGAAATTTTAACATGCTCCAATCAAGCTCAAAATTGTTTTGCATACGTTTCAGGTCATTTAAAGTATTTCAGAAAAAATCGACGGACGCGTACGTGCGCGCACATATACGCACGCAAAGCTCATATGCAATGAAAATTTCTCGTTTTTTCACATTTATCAGATGACTGAAATGTCAAGGAATATTTCTACCAAGTTTCAAGTCAATCCGACTCAATATGACGTCATACGGGCCCATCAAAGTTGAAATTCCGCGCGCGCGTCAATGGCGATATACAGTGCAACAATGCCAAAAAACCGCCAATTTTTAATCCGATTTTACTCGTCAGGATGGACGGTGACCCCCCATTTTCTTTACATATTCTGAAAGCTGATGAGTTGTACATGTCATTTCATGGGGTGGCAATGCTGGCAAAATGATTAAAAGATATCAAATTTCTTGATAAAGTAAAAAAAGTAAAATTTTCAAAATGACGTCATCAAATTTCAAGTTCACTCGAGCATATCTCACTAATCCCTTGCTAATTTTCACCCAGATTTCAGTATGTTGTAGCTTATTAAATGTTCTTTCACTTATGTAATAAAAACATTTTGACTGGAGGACGGCGTCACCTCGTAAAAATGGATTGAATGTAATCTTGTCAAATTTGACCAGTTTACGTGTTATCTCTATGGGATTGCAGTTTTTCTGGAAATCAAAATTGATATGACTATCTTTTTCGAGCACTAGCCCACTTATGCTTTGATGAATTTCTCCCAGATTTGAATATGTTGTAGCTGAGACTTTGGGCTATCGTGAATGTGCCATCCGTTTTTTCATACGATGTCAGCATTACGTCAAAAAACGTGGTTGAACTTAAAGCTTATCTTCGATGTATTGAGATATTGCTTTCTTTCTGCAACTTTCTTTGCAATAACTCAAGAATAACATACCCTATCACCACCATATTTTGCATATGTTTAGTTCATGTCACGAACATTATTTCATAAAATAACAACTACTTGATCAGACGCCATCTTGGGTATGTAAATTAGAGTCAAAGGTCATAAATGTTTCATCCTGTATCTTGGTAAATTTATGTCCTATCTTTCTCATATTTTGCACACGTAAAGACCATGTTACAAGGATCATTTCACAAAATAACCACTAATTGCTCAGATGCCATCTTGGGTGTGCAAAGTGGGGTCAAAGGTCATATGTACTTCTTTCTCAATCTTCGCTATTACGTGTTATCTCTATGGGAGGGAGTTTTTCTAGATGTGAAAATTGACATGACTATCTTTATCAAGCACTATCTCACTTATGCTTCAGTGAATTTCTCCTAGATTTTAATATGTTGTAGCTGAAACTTTGTGCTATCATATAAGTGCCTTTTGTTTTTTCACACGATGTCGGTATTACGTCAAAATACTTGGTTGAAATTAAAGCTCATGAACGATGTATTGAAATATTTCTTTCTTTGCGCAACTTTCTTTGCAAAAACTCAAGAAAAACATGTTCTATCACCACCATATTTTGTACATGTTTAGTTCATGTCACCTACATTATTTCATAAAATAACGACTTCTTGATCAGACGCCATCTTGGGTATGTAAATAAGGGTCAAAGTTCATAACTGTTTCATCTTGTATCTTGGTGAATACCTGTTCTATCTTTCCCATATTTTGCACACTTATAGACGATGTCGCAAGAATCATTTCACAAATTAACCACTTTTTCCTCAGGTGCCATCTTGGGAGTGTAAAGGTGGGTCAAAGCTCATATGTATTTGTTGCTGTATCTTCGTTATCTAGTGTATACAGAATTTAGTACCAAGGATGGCAGATATGACTCCCTTTTCTAAATGAGAGTCCAAACATCACACGGCCAATGTCTCTAAATCCAGATGAAACCTGTATGGTCATGCGTATTGCGATCAGGACTCGAATCATTGATAAAAAAAATCGGATCACCTTAATTTGTCAGTAATGACAAATTACAATCTCTAGTTCTTCTTCTTTTTCTTCTTTCTCCGCAAAAGTTGTGTAGAGGTAATCTCGGAAAGTCCTCTTCCTATCAATGTCAAAATTATACCATACATGTATCATGTCCCAAAGACGATCCTCCTAATAAAATCATAGTGATTAGTCGACCGTGACGTCACTATGACGTCATTATATGAAAACACATTCTCAATCATATCTCTTTAATGGAATGAACATTTTCAATGAAATTTACGTCACATATATTTCAAGTCAAGTGCATTCAACTCATATAATCAAAATTCATATTTTCTTTTAAAACGTGCGCGTACGCGCGCGTTGAAATATTTGTATGCTCAAATCGAGCTCAAATTTTTTTTGCATACGTTTTAGACGATTTGGAGCATTTTTTGAAAAATTGAAAAAATTGGACGGACGCGTACGCGCGCGCACATATACGCACGCACAGCTCTTATGCAATAGAAATTTCCCGTTTTTTCACACTTATCGGATACCTGAAATGTCAAGGAATATTTCTACCAAGTTTCAAGTCAATCCAATTCAATATGACGTCATACCGGCCCGTCAAAGTTGAAATTCCGCGCGCGCGTCAATGGCGATATACAGTGCAACTATGCCAAAAAACCGCCAATTTTAAATCCGATTTTACTCGTCAGAATGGACGGTGATCCCCAATTTTCTTTACATATTCTGAAAGCTGATGAGCTGTTAATATAATTTCATGGGTTGGTGATGCTGGAAAAGTGATTAAAAGACATCAAATTTCTTAATACAATAAAAGAAGTAAATTTTCAAAATTACGTCATTAAATTTCAAGTTCACTCGAGCGTATCTCACTTATCCTTTGCTAATTTTTACCCAAATTTCAGTATGATGTAGCTTACTAAATGCTCTTTCATTAATATAATAACAACATTTTGATTAGATGACGGCATCACCTCGTAAAAATGGATTGAAAGTAACCTTGTCAAATTTGACCAGTTTACGTGTTATCTCTATGGGAGTGCAGTTTTTCTGGAAATGAAAATTGACATGACTATCTTTTTCGAGCACTAGCTCACCTACCCTTCGGTGAATTTCTCTAAGATTTTAATATGTTGTAGCTGAGACTTTGGGCTATCGTGAATGTGCCCTTCATTTTTTCATACGGTATCGGGATCACGTCCAAAAACTTGGTTGAAATCAAAGCATATCTTCAATGTATTTTCATATTTCTTTCTTTTTCCAACTTTCTTTGCAATAACTTAAGAAAAACATGCCTTATCACCACCATATTTTGCACATGTTTAGTTCATGTCACGTACATTATTTCATAAAATAACAACTACTTCATCAGACGCCATCTTGGGTATGTAAATTAGGGTCAAAGGTCAAAAATGTTTCATCCTGTATCTTGGTGAATACATGTTCTATCTTTCCCATATTTTGCACACGTAAAGACCGTGTTACAAGGATCATTTCACAAAATAACCACTTGTTGCTCAGATGCCATCTTGTCTGTGCAGATCGGGGTCAAAGGTCATATGTACTTCTTTCTTTATCTTCGTTATGACGTGTTATCTCTATGGGAGGGAATTTTTCTAGATGTGAAAATTGACATGATTGTCTTTATCGAGCACTAGCTCACTTACCCTTCGGTGAATTTCTCCCAGATTTTAATATGTTGTAGCTGAGACTTTGCGCTATCGTACGTGTGCCCTTTGTTTTTCATACGATGTCGGAATCACGTCCAAAAACGTGGTTGAAATTAAAGGTTATCTTCGATTTATTTTCATATTTCTTTCTTTTTCCAATTTTCTTTGCAATAACTGAAGAAAAATAGCCCCTATCACCCCCATATTTTGCACATATTTATTTAATGTTACGTACATGATTTCATAAAATAACAACTACTTGATCAGACACCATCTTGGGTATGTAAATTAGGGTCAAAGGTCATAAATGTTTCATCCTGTATCTTGGTCAATACATGTCCTATCTTTCCCATATTTTGCACACGCAAAGACCATGTTACACAAATCATTTCACAAAATAACCACTTTTTGCTCAGATGCCATCTTGGCTGTGCAAAGTTAGGTCAATGGTCAAATATACTTTATTCTGTATCTTCGTTAAAGTGCATACCGAATTTGGTACCAAAGATGGCAGACCTGACTCTCTTTTCTAAATGAGACTCCAAATATCACACGGCCAATGTCTCTAAACACAGATGAAACCTATATGGTCATGCCTATTGCGATCAGGACTCGAATCATTGATTTTTAAAAAATCGGATCACCTAATTTGTCAGTCTTGACAAATTCCGAGTCTAGTTCTTCTTCTTCTTTATTTCTGGACAAAATTTGTGTATCGGTTAGCTCAGAAAGTCCTCTTCCTATCAATGTCAAAATCATACCATATATGTATCGTGTCCCAAAGACGACCCATCAAGTAAAATCACAGTGATCAGTCGACCGTGACGTCACTATGACGTCATTATATGAAAACACATTCTCAATTATATCTCAATTATGGAATGGAATTTTTCAATGAAATTTACGTCACATATAGTTCAAGTCAACGTGATTCTACTCATGTTTTCAAAATTCATCTATATACTTAAAACGTGCGCGTACGCGCGCGTTGAAATATTTGTATGCTCAAATCGAGCTCAAAATTTTTTTGCACACGTTTCAGACCATTTGGAGCAATTTTTGAAAAATTGAAAAAATCGGACGGACCCGTACGCGCGCGCACATATACGCACGCACAGCTCATATGCAATGAAAATTTCCCGTTTTTTTCACTTTGATCGGATGTCTGAAATGTCAAGGAATATTTCTACCAAGTTTCAAGTCAACCCAACTCAATATGACGTCATACGGGTCCGTCAAAGTTGAAATTCCGCGCGCGCGTCAATGGCGATATACAGTGCAACAATGCCAAAAAACTGCCAATTTTAAATCCGATTTTACTCGTCAGGATGGACGGTGACCCCCCATTTTCTTTACATATTCTGAAAGCTGATGAGTTGTACATGTCATTTCATGGGTTGGCAATGCCGGAAAGATGATTAAAAGATAGCAAATTTCTTAATAAAGTTAAAAAAGTAAATTTTCAAAATGACGTCATCAAATTTCAAGTTCATTCAAGCATATCTCACTTATTCTTTAGTTGATTTTCGTCCAAATTTCAATATGTTGTAGCTTATTAAATGGTCTTTCAGATATATACTAACAACAATTTGATTGGATGACGGCATCACCTCGTAAAAAGGGATTAAAAGTAACATTGTTAAATTTGACCAGTTTACGTGTTATCTCTATGGGAGTGCAGCTTTTCTGGAAATGAAAACTGACATGACTATCTTTATCGAGCACTAGCTCACTTATGCTTCGGTGAATTTCTCCCATATTTTAGTATGTTGTAGCTGAGACTTTGGGCTATCGGTAATGTGCTCTTCGTTTTTTCATACGGAGTCGGCATCATGCCCAAAAACTTGGTTGAAATTAAAGCTTATCTTCCATGTATTTTCATATTCCTTTCTTTCTGCAACTTTCTTTGCAATAACTCAAGAAAAACAAGCTCTATCAGCCCAATATTTTGCACATGTTTAGTTTATGTCACGTACATTATTTCATAAAATAACAACTACTTGATCGGGCACCTTCTTGGGTATGTAAATTAGGGTCAAAGGTCAAAAATGTTTCATCCTGTATCTTGGTGAATACATGTCTTATCTTTCCCATATTTTGCATACGTAAAGACCATGTTACAAGAATCATTTCACAAAATAACCACTTTTTGCTCAGACGCCATCTTGTCTGTGCAAAGTAGGGTCAAAGGTCATATGTACTTCTTTCTTTATCTTCATTATGACGTGTTATCTCTATGGGAGGGAATTTTTCTAGATGTGAAAATTGACATGATTGTCTTTATCGACGACTAGCTCAATTACCCTTCGGTGAATTTCTTCCAGATTTTAGTATGTTGTAGCCATTGTTATACTCTTTAAGTTTTCTTCAATCAAAGTTTTAATCGGATGATGTCTTCACCTCGTGAAAATAGATATAATGTAACCTTGTCAAATTTAACCAGTTTACGTGTTATCTCTATGGGAGGGAATTTTTCTGGAAATGAAAATTGACATGACGGTCTTTATCGAACACTAGCTCACTTACTCTTCTGTGAATTTCTCCCAGATTTTAATATGTTGTAGCTGAGACTTTGGGCTATCGTCGTTACTGCTCCATCTTTTCATACGACGCCGAGATCATGTCAAAAAACTTTGTTGAAATCAAACTTATCTTCGATGTATTGAGATATTTCTTTCTTTCTGCAACTTTCTTTGCAATAACTCAAGAAAAACAGCCCCTATCACCCCCATATTTTGCACATGTTTAGTTCATGTCACGTACATTATTTCATAAAATAACAACTACTTGATCAGACACCATCTTGTGTATGTAAATTAGGGTCAAAGGTCATAAATGTTTCAACCTGTATCTTGGTGAATACATGTCCTATCTTTCCCATATTTTGCACACGCAAAGACCATGTTACAAGAATCATTTCACAAAATAACCACTTTTTGCTCAGATGCCATATTGGCTGTGCAAAGTTGGGTCAATGGTCAAATGTACTTCATTCTGTATCTTCGTTATAGTGTATACCGAATTTGGTACCAAAGATGGCAGACCTGACTCTCTTTTCTAAATGAGAATCCAAATATCACACGGCCAATGTCTCTAAACACAGATGAAACCTATATGGTCATGCCTATTGCGATCAGGACTCGAATCATTGATTAAAAAAAAATCGGATCACCTAATTTGTCAGTCTTGACAAATTCCGAGTCTAGTTAGGTGATCCGAGTATCCTCTCGGATCACCTTCTATATCTGTACGGATTCTTTGTTCTTCTTCTTCTTCTTCTTCTTCTTTCTTTATTTCTGGACAAAAGTTGTGTATCTACTTACTCAGAAAGTTTTCAGAGTATCAATTTCAAACTCATACCATATATGTATCATGTCCCAAAGACGACAAATCTAATGTATCATAGTGATCAGTTGACCGTGACGTCACTATGACGTCATTATATGAAAACACATTCTCAATCATATCTCATTAATGGAATAGAATTTTTCAATGAAATTTACGTCACATGTATTTCAAGTTATGCGCATTCTACTCATATTCTCAAATTTCATATTTTCTCTTAATACGTGCGCGTACGCGCGCGTTGAAATATTTGTATGCTCAAATCGAGCTCAAATTTTTTTTGCACACGTTTCAGACCATTTAAAGCATTTTTTTAAAAAATTGAAAAAATTGGACGGACGCGTACGCGCGCGCACATATACGCACGCACAGCTCATATGCAATAAAAATTTCCCATTTTTTCACACTTATCGGATGACTGAAATGTCAAGGAATATTTCTACCAAGTTTCAAGTCAATCCGACTCAATATGACGTCATACGGACCCGTCAAAGTTGAAATTCCGCGCGCGCGTCAATGGCGATATACAGTCTAACAATGCCAAAAAAACGCCAATTTTGAATCCGATTTTATTCGTCAGGATGGACGGTGACCCCCATTTTCTTTACATATTCTGAAAGCTGATGAGTTGTACATGTCAATTCATGGGTTGGCGATGCTGGAAAAATGATTAAAAGATATCAAATTTCTTAATAAAATTAAAAAAGTAAATTTTCAAAATGACGTCATCAAATTTCAAGTTCACTCGAGCGTATCTCACTTATCCTTTGCCAATTTTCACCCAGATTTCAGTATGTTGTAGCTTATTAAATGTTCTTTCATAAATGTAATAACAACATTTTGATTGGATGACGGCATCACCTCGTAAAAATGGATTGAATGTAATCTTGTCAAATTTGACCAGTTTACGTGTTATCTCTAAGGGAGTGCAGTTTTTCTGGAAATGAAAATTGACATGACTGTCCTTTTCGAGCACTAGCTCACTTATGCTTCAGTGAATTTCTCCCAGATTTTGATATGTTGTAGCTGAGACTTTGCGCTATCGTAGTGTGCCCTTTGTTTTTTTATACGATGTTGGGATCACGTCCAAAAACTTGGTTGAAATTAAAGCTTATCTTCGATGTATTGAGATATTCCTTTCTGTTTGCAACTTTCTTTACAATAACTCAAGAAAAACAAGCCCTATCAGCCCAATATTTTGCACATGTTTAGTTCATGTCACGTACATTATTTCATAAAATAACAACTACTTGATCAGACGTCATCTTGGGTATGTAAATTAGGGTCAAAGATCATTAATGTATCATCTTGTATCTTGGTGAATACATGTCCTATCTTTTCCATATTTTGCACACGTAAAGACCATGTTACAAGGATCATTTCACAAAATAACCACTTTTTGCTCAGATGCCATCTTGGCTGTGCAAAGTGGGGTCAAAGGTCATATGTACTTCTTTCTTTATCTTCATTATGACGTGTTATCTCTAGGGGAGGGAATTTATGTAGATGTGAAAATTGACATGATTGTCTTTATCGAGCACTAGCTCACTTATGATTCGGTGAATTTCTCCCAGATTTTAATATGTTGTAGCTGAGACTTTGGGCTATCGAAAATGGGCCCTCCATTTTTCATACGATGTCGGGATCACGTCAAAAAACGTGGTTGAAATTAAAGCTTATCTTCGATGTATTGAGATATTTCTTTCTTTCTGCAACTTTCTTTACAATAACTCAAGAAAAACAGCCTCTATCACCCCCATATTTCGCACATATTTAGTTCATGTCACGTACATTATTTCATAAAATAACAACTACTTGATCAGACGTCATCTTGGGTATGTAAATTAGGGTCAAAGGTCATAAATGTATCATATTGTATCTTAGTGAATACATGTCCTATCTTTCCCATATTTTGCACACGTAAAGACCATGTTACAAGGATCATTTCACAAAATAACCACTTTTTGCTCAGATGCCATCTTGTCTGTGCAAAGTGGGGTCAAAGGTCAAATATACTTCATTCTGTATCTTCGTTAGTGTATACGGAATTGTGTACCATAGATGGCAGGTCTGACTCTCTTTTCTAAATGAGAATCCAAACATCACACGGCCAAGATTGTAATTTGTCATCACTGACAAATTAAGGTGATCCGATCTTTTTTTTAATCAATGATTCGAGTCCTGAGACTGCAAAGTCTCAGCTACAACATATTAAAATCTGAGAGAAATTCACCGAAGCATAAGTAAGATAGTGCTCGATAAAGAGAGTCATGTCAATTTTCACATCTAAAAAATTCGCTCCCATAGAGATAACACGTCATAGCAAAGATAGAAAAAGAAGTACATATGACCTTTGACCCCACTTTGCACAGACAAGATGGCATCTGAGCAAAAAGTGGTTATTTTATGAAATGATTCCTGTAACATAGTCTTTACGTGTGCAAAATATGGGAAAGATAGGACATGTATTCACCAAGATACAGGATGAAACATTTATGACCTTTGACCCTAATTTACATACCCAAGATGGCGTCTGATCAAGTAGTTGTAATTTTATGAAATAATTTTCGTGACATGAACTAAACATGTGCAAAATATGAAGGTGATAGGGGCTGTTTTTCTTGAGTTATTGCAAAAAAAATGCAAAAAGAAAGAAATATTGCAATACATCGAAGATAAACTTCAATTTCAACCAAGTTTTTTCACGTGATCCCGACAACGTATGAAAAAACAAAGGGCACACTTACGATAGCCCTACATCTCAGCTACACCATGATAAAATCTTAGAGAAATTCACCGAAGCATAAGTGAGCTAGTGCTCGATAAAGATAGTCATGTCAATTTTCATTTCCATAAAAATTGCACTCCCATAGAGATTACACGTAAACTGGTCAAATTTGACAAGGTTACCTTCAATCCATTTTTTCGAGGTAATGTCGTCATCAAATCAAAATTGTTTAAATACATTTATGAAAGAACATTAAATAAGCTACAACATATTGAAATTTGGGTGAAAATTGGCAAAGGATTAGTGAGATACGCTCGAGTAAACTTGAAATTTGATGACGTCATTTTGAAAATTTACTTTTTTTACTTTATTAAGAAATTTGTTATCTTTTACTCATTTTATCAGCATAGCCAGTCCATGAAATGACATGTACAACTCATCACCTTTCAGAATATGTAAAGAAAATGGGGGGTTACCGTCCATCCTGACGAGTAAAATCCGATTTAAAATTGGCGGTTTTTTGGCATAGTTGCACTGTGTATCCCCATTGACGCACGCGCGGAATTTTGAATTTGACGGGCCCGTATGACGTCATATTGAGTCGGATCGACTTGAAACTTGGTAGAAATATTCCTTGACATTTCGGACATCCGATCCGTGTGAAAAAATTGAAAATTTCTATTTCATATTAGCTGTGCGTGCGTATATGTGCGCGCGCGTACGCGTCCGTCCGATTTTTTCAATTTTTCAAAAAATGCTCCAAATGGTCTGAAACGTGTGCAAAAAAAATTTGAGCTGGATTTGAGCATACAAATATTTCAACGCGCGCGTACGCGCGCGTTTTGAAATAAAAATAAATTTTGAGGATATGATTAAAATGCGCTTGGCTTGAAATATATGTGACGTAAATTTCATTGAAATATACAATTCCATTAATGAGATATGCATGAAAATGTGTTTTCATATAATGACGTCATAGTGACGTCACGGTCGACTGATCACAATGATACATTAGATTTGTCGTCTTTGGGACATGATGCATACATGGTATAAGTTTGAACTTCATAGGCATAGCACTTTCTGAGTTAACCTCTGCACAAATTTTGGGGAGAAATAAAGAAAACTAGAGATTGTAATTTGTCATCACTGACAAATTAAGGTGATCCGATCTTTTTTTTAATCAATGATTCGAGTCCTGAGACTGCAAAGTCTCAGCTACAACATATTAAAATCTGAGAGAAATTCACCGAAGCATAAGTAAGATAGTGCTCGATAAAGAGAGTCATGTCAATTTTCACATCTAAAAAATTCGCTCCCATAGAGATAACACGTCATAGCAAAGATAGAAAAAGAAGTACATATGACCTTTGACCCCACTTTGCACAGACAAGATGGCATCTGAGCAAAAAGTGGTTATTTTATGAAATGATTCCTGTAACATAGTCTTTACGTGTGCAAAATATGGGAAAGATAGGACATGTATTCACCAAGATACAGGATGAAACATTTATGACCTTTGACCCTTATTTACATACCCAAGATGGCGTCTGATCAAGTAGTTGTAATTTTATGAAATAATTTTCGTGACATGAACTAAACATGTGCAAAATATGAAGGTGATAGGGGCTGTTTTTCTTGAGTTATTGCAAAAAAAATGCAAAAAGAAAGAAATATTGCAATACATCGAAGATAAACTTCAATTTCAACCAAGTTTTTTCACGTGATCCCGACAACGTATGAAAAAACAAAGGGCACACTCACGATAGCCCTACATCTCAGCTACACCATGATAAAATCTTAGAGAAATTCACCGAAGCATAAGTGAGCTAGTGCTCGATAAAGATAGTCATGTCAATTTTCATTTCCATAAAAATTGCACTCCCATAGAGATTACACGTAAACTGGTCAAATTTGACAAGGTTACCTTCAATCCATTTTTTCGAGGTAATGTCGTCATCAAATCAAAATTGTTTAAATACATTTATGAAAGAACATTAAATAAGCTACAACATATTGAAATTTGGGTGAAAATTGGCAAAGGATTAGTGAGATACGCTCGAGTAAACTTGAAATTTGATGACGTCATTTTGAAAATTTACTTTTTTTACTTTATTAAGAAATTTGTTATCTTTTACTCATTTTATCAGCATAGCCAGTCCATGAAATGACATGTACAACTCATCACCTTTCAGAATATGTAAAGAAAATGGGGGGTTACCGTCCATCCTGACGAGTAAAATCCGATTTAAAATTGGCGGTTTTTTGGCATAGTTGCACTGTGTATCCCCATTGACGCACGCGCGGAATTTTGAATTTGACGGGCCCGTATGACGTCATATTGAGTCGGATCGACTTGAAACTTGGTAGAAATATTCCTTGACATTTCGGACATCCGATCCGTGTGAAAAAATTGAAAATTTCTATTTCATATTAGCTGTGCGTGCGTATATGTGCGCGCGCGTACGCGTCCGTCCGATTTTTTCAATTTTTCAAAAAATGCTCCAAATGGTCTGAAACGTGTGCAAAAAAAATTTGAGCTGGATTTGAGCATACAAATATTTCAACGCGCGCGTACGCGCGCGTTTTGAAATAAAAATAAATTTTGAGGATATGATTAAAATGCGCTTGGCTTGAAATATATGTGACGTAAATTTCATTGAAATATACAATTCCATTAATGAGATATGCATGAAAATGTGTTTTCATATAATGACGTCATAGTGACGTCACGGTCGACTGATCACAATGATACATTAGATTTGTCGTCTTTGGGACATGATGCATACATGGTATAAGTTTGAACTTCATAGGCATAGCACTTTCTGAGTTAACCTCTGCACAAATTTTGGGGAGAAATAAAGAAAAAAAAGAAAGAATCCGTACAGATACAGAAGGTGATCCGAGAGGATACTCGGATCACCTAAAAAAGAAAGAATCCGTACAGATACAGAAGGTGATCCGAGAGGATACTCGGATCACCTAACTAGAACCGGAATTTGTCAACACTGACAAATTAGGTGATCCGATCTATTGGGAAATCAATGATTTGAGTCCTGATCCCAATAGGCATGATCATACAGGTTTCATCTGTGTTGAGGGGACATTGGCCATGTGATGTTTGGAGTCTCATTTAGAAAAGGGAGTCAGACCTGCCATCTTTGGTACCGAATTCCGTATGCACTAACGAAGATACAGAATGAAGTATATTTGACCTTTGACCCCATTTTGCACACCAAAGATGGCATCTGAGCAAAAAGTAATTATTTTGTGAAATGATTCTTGTAACATGGTCTTTGCGTGTGCAAAATATGGGAAAGATAGGACAAGTATTCATCAAGATACAGGATGAAACATTTATGACCTTTGACCCTAATTTACATACCAAAGATGGTGTCCGATCAAGTAGTTGTTATTTTATGAAATAATGTACGTGACATGAACTAAACATGTGCAAAATATGTGGGTGATAGAGGCTGTTTTTCTTCAGTTATTGCAAAGAAAGTTGCAGAAAGAAAGAATATCTCAATACATCGAAGATAAGCTTTAATTTCAACCAAGTTTTTTAGCATGATCCAGACATCGTATGAAAAACAAAAGGCACATTACTGATAGCACAAAGTCTCAGCTATAACATATTAAAATCTGGGAGAAATTCACCGAAGGGTAAGTGAGCTAGTGCTCGATAAAGACAATCATGTCAACTTTCACATCTAGAAAAATTCCCTCCCATAGAGATAACACGTCATAACGAAGATACAGAAAAAAAGGACATATGACCTTTGACCCCACTTTGCACAGACAAGATGGCATCTGAGCAAAAAGTGGTTATTTTGTGAAATGATCCTTGTAACATGGTCTTTACGTGTACAAAATATGGGAAAGATAGGACATGTATTTACTAAGATACAGGATGAAACATCTATGACCTTTGACCCTAATTTACATACCCAAGATGGTGTCCGATCAAGTAGTTGTTATTTTATGAAATGATGTACGTAACATGAACTAAACATGTGCAAAATATGGGGATGATAGGGGCTGTCTTTCTTGACTTATTGCAAAGAAAGTTGCAGAAAGGAAGAAATATCTCAATACATCGAAGATAACCTTTATTTTCAACCAAATTTTTTGACGTAATGCCGACGTCGTATGAAAAAATGAAGGGCACATTACGATAGCCCAAAGTCTCAGCTACAACATATTAAAATTTGGGAGAAATTCACCGAAGCATAAGTGAGACAGAGCTCGAGAAAGATAGTCATGTCAATTTTCATTTCTAGAAAAACTGCACTCCCATAGAGATAACACGTAAACTGGTCAAATTTGACGACATTACTTTCAATCCATTTTTATGAGGTGATGCCGTCATCCAATCAAAATGTTGTTATTACATTAATGGAAGAGTTTTTAATAAGCTACATCATAATGAAATCTGGGTGAAAATTGGCAAAGGATTAGTGCGATACGCTCGAGTGAACTTAAAACTTGGTGACGTCATTTTGAAAATTTACTTTTTTTATTTTATTAAGAAATTTGATATCTTTTAATCATTTTTTCAGCATCGCCAACCCATGAAATGACATGTACAACTCATCAGCTTTCAGAATATAAAAAGAAAATGGGGGGTCACCGTCCATCCTGACGAGTAATATCGCATTTAAAATTGGCGGTTTTTTGGCATTGTTGAACTGTATATCGCCATTGACGCGCGCGCGGAATTTCAACTTTGACGGGCCCGTATGACGTCATATTGAGTCGGATTGACTTGAAACTTGGCAGAAATATTTCTTGACATTTCAGGCATCCGATAAGTGTAAAAAAACGGGAAATTTCAGTTGCATATGAGCTGTGCATGCGTATATGTGCGCGCGCGTACGCGTCCGTCCGATTTTTTCAATTTTTCAAAAAATGCTCCAAATGGTCTGAAACGTGTGCAAAAAAAATTTGAGCTCGATTTGAGCATACAAATATTTCAACGCGCGCGTACGCGCGCGTTTTAAGAGAAAATATGAATTTTGAGAATATGAGTAAAATGCGCATAACTTGAAATGTATGTGACGTAAATTTCATTGAAAAATTCCATTCCATTAATGAGATATGAATGAAAATGTGTTTTCATATAATGACGTCATAGTGACGTCACGGTCGACTGATCACAATGATACATTAGATTTGTCGTCTTTGGGACATGATACATATATGGTATGAGTTTGAAGTTGATACTCTGAGTACTTTCTGAGTACGTAGATACACAACTTTTGTCCAGAAATAAAGAAAGAAGAAGAAGAACAAAGAATCCGTACAGATACAGAAGGTGATCCGAGAGGATACTCGGATCACCTAACTAGACTCGGAATTTGTCAAGACTGACAAATTAGGTGATCCGATTTTTTTTTTTTAATCAATGATTCGAGTCCTGATCGCAATAGGCGTGACCATATAGGTTTCATCCTTGTTTAGAGACATTGGCCGTGTGATATTTGGATTCTCATTTAGAAAAGAGAGTCAGGTCTGCAATCTTTGGTACCAAATTCGGTACACACTATAACGAAGATACAGAATGAAGTATATTTGACCATTGACCCAACTTTGCACAGCCAAGATGGCATCTGAGCAAAGAGTGGTTATTTTGTGAAATGATTCTTGTAACATGGTCTTTGCGTGTGCGAAATATAGGAAAGATAGGACATGTATTCACCAAGATACAGGTTGAAACATTTATGACATTTGACTCTAATTTACATACCCAAGATGGTGTCTGATTAAGTAGTTGTTATTTTATGAAATAATGTACGTGATATGAACTAAACATGTGCAAAATATGGGGATGATAGGGGCTGTTTTTCCTGAGTTATTGCAGAGAAAGTTGCAGAAAGAAAGAAATATCTCAATACATCGAAGATAAGTTTGATTTCAACCAAGTTTTTCGACGTGATCTCGGCGTCGAATGAAAAGATGGAGCAGTATTAACGATAGCCCAAAGTCTCAGCTACAACATATTAAAATCTGGGAGAAATTCACCGAAGAGTAAGTGCGCTAGTGCTCGATAAAGACCGTCATGTCAATTTTTGTTTCCAGAAAAATTCCCTCCCGTAGAGATAACACGTAAACTGTTCAAATTTGACAAGGTTACATTATATCTATTTTCACGAGGTGAAGACATCATCCGATTAAATCTTTGATGAACAAAACTTAAAGAGTATTAAATTGGCTACAACATACTAAAATCTGGAAGAAATTCACCGAAGGGTTAGTGAGCTAGTCGTCGATAAAGACAATCATGTCAATTTTCACATCTAGAAAAATTCCTTCCCATAGAGATAACACGTCATAACGAAGATACAGGAAGAAGTACATATGACCTTTGACCCCACTTTGCACAAACAAGATGGCATCTGAGCAAAAAGTTGTTATTTTGTGAAATGATCCTTGTAACATGGTCTTTACGTGTGCAAAATATGGTAAAGATAGGACATGTATTCAGTAAGATACAGGATAAAACATTTATGACCTTTGACCCCAATTTACATAGCCAAGATGGTGTCTGATCAAGTAGTTGTTATTTTGTGAAATAATGTACGTGACATGAACTAAACATGTGCAAAATATGGTGGTGATAGGGTATGTTTTTCTTGAGTTATTGCAAAGAAAGTTGCAGAAACAAAGACATATTTCAATACATTGAAGATAAGCTTTAATTTCAACCAAGTTTTTGGACGTGATGCCGACTCCGTATGAAAAAACAAAGGGCACACTTACGATAGCCCAAAGTCTCAGCTACAACATACTAAAATGTGGGAGAAATTCACCGAAGCATAAGTGAGCTAGTGCTCGATAAAGACAGTCATGTCAGTTTTCATTTCCAGAAAAACTGCACTCCCATAGAGATAACACGTAAACTGGTCAAATTTGACAATGTTACTTTCAATCCCTTTTTACGAGGTGATGCCGTCATCCAATCAAAATGTTGTTATTATATGACTGAAAGACCATTTAATAAGCTACAACATATTGAAATTTGGATGAAAATCAACAAAAGAATAAGTGAGATATGCTTGAGTGAACTTAAAATTCAATGACGTCATTTTGAAAATTTACTTTTTTTATTTTATTAAGAAATTTGATATCTTTTCATCATTTTTCCAGCATCGCCGACCCATGAAATGACATGTACAACTCATCAGCTTTCAGAATATGTAAAAAAAATGGGGGGTCACCGTCCATCCTGACGAGTAAAATCGGATTCAAAATTGGCGATTTTTTGGCATTGTTGCACTGTATATCGCCATTGACGCGCGCGCGGAATTTCAACTTTGACGGGCCCGTGTGACGTCATATTGAGTCGGATTGACTTGAAACTTGGTAGAAATATTCCTTGACATTTCAGGCATCCGATAAGTGTGAAAAAATGGGAAATTTCTAATGCATAAGAGCTGTGCGTCCGTATATGAGCGCGCGCGTACGCGTCCGTCCAATTTTTTCAATTTTTCAAAAAATGCTCCGATTGGTCTGAAACGTGTGCAAAAAAAATTTGAGCTCGATTTGAGCATACAAATATTTCAACGCGCGCGTACGCGCACGTTTTAAGAGAAAATATGAATTTTGATTATATGAGTAGAATGCGCTGGACTTGAACTATATGTGACATAAATTTCATTGAAAAATTCCATTCCATTAATGAGATAGGAGTGAAAATGTGTTTTCATATAATGACGTCATAGTGACGTCACGGTCGACTGATCACTATGATTTTATAAAATTTGTCGTCTTTGGGACATGATACATATATGGTATGAGTTTGAAGTTGATACTCTGAGTACTTTCTGAGTACGTAGATACACAACTTTTGTCCAGAAATAAAGAAGAAGAACAAAGAATCCGTACAGATACAGAAGGTGATCCGAGAGGATACTCGGATCACCTAACAAAGAATCAGTACAGATACAGAAGGTGATCCGAGAGGATTCTCGGATCACCTAACTAGACTTGGAATTTGTCAACACTGACAAATTAGGTGATCCGATCTATTTGGAAATCAGTGATTCAAATCCTGATCCCAATAGGCATGGCCATAAATGTTTCATCTGCGTTTAGGGGATATTTGCCGTGTGATGTTTGGATTCTCATTTAGAAAAGAGAGTCAGACCTGCCATCTTTGGTACCGAATTCCGTATACACTAACGAAGATACAGAATGAAGTATATTTGACCTTTGACCCCACTTTCCACAGCCAAGATGGTATCTGAGCAAAAAGTGGTTATTTTGTGAAATGATTCTTGTAACATGGTCTTTGCGTGTGCAAAATATGGGAAAGATAGGACATGTATTCACCAAGATACAGGATGAAACATTTATGACCTTTGACCCTAATTTACGTACCCAAGATGGTGTCCGATCAAGTAGTTGTTGTATTATGAAATAATGTACGTGACATGTACTAAACATGTGCAAAATATGGGACTGATAGCCATTGTTGTTGTTCATCTATTGCACAGAAAGTAGTAGAAAGAAAGAAAAATAAAGAAAAAATCATGTTATTTTATAGAAATTTGAAGGAGAAGCATAAACATGTGCAAAATATGGGGGTGATAGGGGCTGTTTTTCTTGAGTTATTGCAAAGAAAGTTGCAGAAAGAAAGAAAATCTCAATACATCGAAGATAAGCTTTAATTTCAGCCAAGTTTTTTAACGTGATCAAGTAGTTGTTAATTTATGAAATAATGGACGTGACATGAACTAAACATGTGCAAAATATGTTGATGATAGGGGCTGTTTTTCTTGAGTTATTGCAAAGAAAGTTGCAGAGAGAAAGAAATATCTCAATGCATCGAAGATAAGTTTGATTTCAACCAAGTTTTTTGACGTGATCTCGGTTTCGTATGAAAAAATGGAGAATTTTTGACGATAGCCCAAAGTCTCAGCTACAACATATTAAAATCTGGGAGAAATTCACAGAAGAGTAAGTGAGCTAGTGCTAGATAAAGATCGTCATGTCAATTTTCATTTCCAGAAAAATTCCCTCCCATAGATATAACACGTAAACTGGTTAAATTTGACAAGGTTACATTATATCCATTTTCACGAGGTGAAGACATCATCCGATTAAAACTTTGGTTGAACAAAACTTAAAGAGTATTAAATTGGCTACAACATACTAAAATCTGGAAGAAATTCACCGAAGGGTAAGTGAGCTAGTCGTCAATAAAGACAATCATGTCAATTTTCACATCTAGAAAAATTCCCTGCCATAGAGATAACACGTCATAACGAAGATACAGGAAGAAGTACATATGACCTTTGACCCCACTTTGCACAGACAAGATGGCATCTGAGCCAAAAATGGTTATTTTGTGAAATGATCCTTGTAACATGGTCTTTACGTGTGCAAAATATGGGAGAGATAGGACATGTATTCACCAAGATACAGGATGAAACATTTATGACCTTTGACCCTAATTTACATACCCAAGATGGTGTGTGATCAAGTAGTTGTTATTTTATGAAATAATGGACGTGACATGAACTAAACATGTGCAAAATATGGTGGTGATAGGGTATGTTTTTCTTGAGTTATTGCAAAGAAAGTTGCAGAAAGGAAGAAATATTTCAATACATCGAAGATAAGCTTTAATTTCAACCAAGTTTTTGGACGTGATGCCGACAACGTATGAAAAAATGAAGGGTACATTAACGATAGCCCAAAGTCTCAGGTACAACATACTAAAATATGGGAGAAATTCACCGAAGCATAAGTGAGCTAGTGCTCGATAAAGATAGTCATGTCAGTTTTCATTTCCAGAAAAACTGCACTCCCATAGAGATAACACGTAAACTGGTCAAATTTGACAATGTTACATTTAATCCCTTTTTACAAGGTGATGCCGTCATCCAATCAAAATGTTGTTATTATATGACTGAAAGACCATTAAATAAGCTACATTATATTGAAATTTGGACGAAAATCAACAAAAGAATAAGTGAGATACGCTTGAGTGAACTTGGAATTTGATGACGTCATTTTGAAAATTTACTTTTTAAAATTTATTTAGAAATTTGATATCTTTTAATCATTTTTTCAGCATCGCCAACCCATGAAATGACATGTACAACTCATCAGCTTTCAGAATATGTAAAGAAAATGGGGGGTCACCGTCCATCCTGACGAGTAAAATCGCATTCAAAATTGGCGGTTTTTTTGCATTGTTGCACTGTTTATCGCCATTGACGCGCGCGCGGCATTTCAACTTTGACGGGCCCGTATGACGTCATATTGAGTCGGATCGACTTGAAACTTGGTAGAAATATTCCTTGACATTTTACGCATCCGATAAGTGTCAAAAAACGGGGAATTTCTATTGCGTATGAGCTGTACGTGCGTATATGTGCGCGCGCGTACGCGTCCGTCCAATTTTTTCAATTTTTCAAAAAATGCTCCAAATGGTCTGAAACGTGTGCAAAAAAAATTTGAGCTCGATTTGAGCATACAAATATTTCAACGCGCGCGTACGCGCACGTTTGAAGAGAAAATATGAATTTTGAGAATATGAGTAAAATGCGCATAACTTGAAATGTATGTGACGTAAATTTCATTGAAAAATTCCATTCCATTAATGAGATATGAATGAAAATGTGTTTTCATATAATGACGTCATAGTGACGTCACGGTCGACTGATCACAGTGATACATAAAATTTGTCGTCTTTGGGACATGATACATATATGGTATGAGTTTGAAATTGATACTCTGAGAACTTTTTGAGTAAGTAGATACACAACTTTTGTCCAGAAATAAGAACGAACCAACAAAGAATCCGTAGAGATACAGAAGGTGATCCGAGAGGACACTCGGATCACCTAACTAGACTTGGAATTTGTCAAGACTGACAAATTAGGTGATCCGATCTGTTCGTAAATCAACGATTTGAGTCTCCTGATCCCAATAGGCATGACCATACCGGTTTCATCTGTGTTTAGTGGACATTGGCCGTGTGATGTTTGGATTCTCATTTAAAAAAGGGAGTCAGACCTGCCATCTATGGTACACAATTCCGTATACACTAACGAAGATACAGAATGAAGTATATTTGACCTTTGACCCCACTTTGCACAGACAAGATGGCATCTGAGCAAAAAGTGGTTATTTTGTGAAATGATCCTTGTAACATGGTCTTTACGTGTGCAAAATATGGGAAAGATAGGACATGTATTCACTAAGATACAGGATGATACATTTATGACCTTTGACCCTAATTTACATAACCAAGATGACGTCTGATCAAGTAGTTGTAATTGTATGAAATAATGTACGTGACATGAACTAAACATGTGCAAAATATGGGAGTGATAAGGCCTGTTTTTCTTGAGTTATTGTAAAGAAAGTTGCAGAAAGAAAGAAATATCTCAATACATCGAAGATCAGCTTTAATTTCAACCCAGTTTTTGGACGTGATCCCGACATCGTATGAAAAATGAAGGACATACTTTCGATAGCCCAAAGTCTCAGCTACAACATATTAAAATCTGGGAGAAATTCACCGAAGCATAAGTGAGCTAGTGCTCGATAAAGACAATCATGTCAATTTTCACATCTACAAAAATTCCCTCCCATAGAGATAACACGTCATAACGAAGATAAAGAAAGAAGTACATATGACCTTTGACCCCACTTTGCACAGCCAAGATGGCATCTGAGCAAAAAGTGGTTATTTTGTGAAATGATCCTTGTAACATGGTCTTTACGTGTGCAAAATATGGAAAAGATAGGACATGTATTCACCAAGATACAAGATGATACATTTATGACCTTTGACCCTAATTTACATACCCAAGATGACGTCTGATCAAGTAGTTGTTATTTTATGAAATAATGTACGTGACATGAACTAAACATGTGCAAAATATTGGGCTGATAGAGATGGTTTTTCTTGAGTTATTGTAAAGAAAGTTGCAAAAAGAAAGGAATATCTCAATACATCGAAGATAAGCTTTAATTTCAACCAAGTTTTTCGACATGATCCCGACACCGTATGAAAAAACGAAGGGCACACTTACGATAGCCCAAAGTGTCAGCTACAACATACTAAAATATGGGAGAAATTCACCAAAGCATGAGTGAGCTAGTGCTCGATAAAGATAGTCATGTCAGTTTTCATTTCCAGAAAAACTGCACTCCCATAGAGATAACACGTAAATTGGTCAAATTTTACAATGTTACATTTAATCCATTTTTACGAGATGATGCCGTCATCCAATCAAAATGTTGTTATAATATGACTGAAAAATCATTTAATAAGCTACAACATATTGAAATTTGGACGAAAATCAACAAAAGAATAAGTGAGATACGCTTGAGTAAACTTAAACTTTGATGACGTGATTTTGAAAATTTGCTTTTTTTACTTTATTAAGAAATTTGATATCTTTTCATCATTTTTCCAGAACCGCAAACCCATGAAACAACATGTACAACTCATCAGCTTTCAGAATATGTAAAAAAAAATGGGGGGTCACCGTCCATCCTGACGAGTAAATTCGGATTTAAAATTTGCAGTTTTTTGGCATTGTTGCACTGCATATCGCCATTGACGCGCGCGCGGAATTTCAACTTTGACGGGCCCGTATGACGTCATATTGAGTCGGATTGACTTGAAACTTGGTAGAAATATTCCTTCACATTTCAGGCATCCGATAAATGTAAAAAAATGGGAAATTTATATTGCATATGAGCTGTGCGTGCGGATATGTGCGCGCGCGTACGCGTCCGTCCAATTTTTTCAATTTTTCAAAAAATGCTCCAAATGGTCTGAAACGTGTGCAAAAAAAATTTGAGCCCGATTTGAGCATACAAATATTTCAACGCGCACGTACGCGCACGTTTTAAAAGAAAATATGAATTTTGAGAAAATGAGTGGAATGGGCATAACTTGAAATATATGTGACGTAAATTTCATTGAAAAACTCCATTCCATTAATGAGATATGAGTGAGAATGTGTTTTCATATAATGACGTCATAGTGACGTCACCATGGACCAATCACAATGATATATAAAATTTGTCGTCTTTGGGACATGATACATACATGGTATGAGTTTGAAGTTGATACTGGGAGTACTTTCTGAGTAAGTAGATACACAACTTTTGTCCAGAAATAAAGAAAGAAGAAGACTAGAGATTGTAATTTGTCATCACTGACAAATTAAGGTGATCCGATTTTTTTTTTTAATCAATGATTCAAGTCCTGATCGCAATAGGCATGACCATGCAGGTTTCATCTGTGTTCAGAGACATTGGCCGTGTGATGTTTGGATTCTCATTTAGAAAAGGGAGTCATATCTGCCATCTTTGGTACCAAATCTGTATACACTATAACGAAGATACAGCAACAAGTACATATGACCTTTGACCCCACTTTGCACAACCTAGATGGCATCTGAGCAAAAAGTGGTTATTTTGTGAAATGATTCTTGTAACATGATCTTTGCGTGTGCAAAATATGGGAAAGATAAGACATGTATTCACCAAGATACAGGATGAAACATTTGTGACCTTTGACCCTAATTTACATACCCAAGATGTTGTCCGATCAAGTATTTGTTATTTTATGAAATAATGTACGTGACATGAACTAAACATGTGTAAAATATGGGGGTGATAGGGGCTGTTTTTCTTGAGTTATTGCAAAGAAAGTTGCAGAAACATAGAAATAGCTCAATACATCGAAGATAAGCTTTAATTTCAACCAAGTATTGTAACATGATCCCGACATCCTATGAAAAAAAAACGGGCACGGAACGATAGCGCAAAATCTCAGTTACAACATATTAAAATCTGAGAAAAATTCATCGAAGGGTAAGTGAGGTAGTGCTCGATAAAGACAATCATGTCAATTTTCACATCTAGAAAAATTCCCTCCCATAGAGATAACACGTCATAACGAAGAAACAGAAAGAAGTACATATGACCTTTTGACACCACTTTGCACAGACAAGTTGGCATCTGAGCAAAGAGTAGTTATTTTGTGAAATGATTCTTGTAACATGATCTTTGCGTGTGCAAATTATGGGAAAGACAGGACATGTATTCATCAAGATACAGGATAAAACATTTATGACCTTTGACCCTAATTTACATACCCAAGATGGCGTCTGATCAAGTAGTTGTTATTTTATGAAATAATGTTCGTGACATGAACTAAACATGTGCAAAATATGGTGGTGATAGGGTATGTTTTTCTTGAGTTATTGCACATAAAGTTGTAAAAAGAAAGAAATATTACAATACATCGAAGATAAGCTTTAATTTCAACCAAGTTTTTTCACGTGATCCCGACAACGTATGAAAAAACAAATGGCACAGTCACGATAGCCCTACGTCTCAGCTACAACATATTAAAATCTTAGAGAAATTCACCGAAGCATAAGTGAGCTAGTGCTCGATAAAGATAGTCATGTCAATTTTCATTTCCATAAAAATTGCACTCCCATAGAGATTACACGTAAACTGGTCAAATTTGACAAGGTTACCTTCAATCCATTTTTTCGAGGTGATATCGTCATCTAATCAAATTTGTGTAATGTACATTTATGAAAGAGCATTTCATAAGCTACAACATATTGAAATTTAGGTGAAAATTGGCAAAGGATAAGTGAGATACGCTCGAGCAAACTTGAAATTTGATGACGTCATTTTGAAAATTTACTTTTTTTAGTTTATTCAGAAATTTGATATCTTTCAATCATTTTGTCAGCATAGCCAGCCCATGAAATGACATGTACAACTCATCAGCTTTCAGAATATGTCAAGAAAATGGGGGGTCACCGTCCATCCTGACGAGTAAAATCCGATTTAATATTGGCGGTTTTTTGGCATAGTTGCACTGTGTATCCCCATTGACGCACGCGCGGAATTTTGAATTTGACGGGTCCGTATGACGTCATATTGAATCGGATCGACTTGAAACTTGGTATAAATATTCCTTGACATTTTGGACATCCGATCCGTGTGAAAAAATTGAAAATTTCTGTTCCATATGAGCTGTGCGTGCGAATATGTGCGCGCGCGTACGCGTCCGTTAATTTTTTTCAATTTTTCAAAAAATGCTCCAAATGGTCTGAAACGTGTGCAAAAAAGTTTTGAGCTCGATTGGAGCATACAAATATTTTAACGCGCGCGTACGCGCGCGTTTTGAGATAAAAATGAATTTTGAGAATATGAGTAGAATTCGCATGACTTGAAATATATGTGACGTAAATTTCATTGAAATATTCTATTCCATTAATGAGATATGCATGAAAATGTGTTTTCATATAATGACGTCATAGTGACGTCACGGTCGACTGATCACTATGATTTTACTTGCGCTGTCGTCTTTGCGACATGATACATATATGGTATAAGTTTGACATTGAGAGGCAATGCACTTTCTGAGCTAACCTCTGCACAACTTTTGAGGAGAAACTAGAGATTGTAATTTGTCATCACTGACAAATTAAGGTGATCCGATTTTTTTTATCAATGATTCGAGTCCTGATCGCAATAGGCATGACCATACAAGTTTCATCTGTGTTTAGAGACATTGGCCGTGTGATGTTTGCATTCTCATTTAGCAAAGGGAGTCATATCTGCCATGTTAGGTACCAAATTCTGTATACACTATAACGAAGAAACAGCAACAAGTACATATGACCTTTGACCCACCTTTGCACTCCCAAGATTGCATCTGATGAAATAGTGGTTATTTTGTGAAATGATTCTCGCGACATCGTCTATACGTGTGAAAAATATGGGAAAGGTAGGACAGGAATTCACTAAGATACACGATGAAACATTTATGACCTTTGACCCTAATTTACATACCCAAGATGTTGTCCGATCTAGTAGTTGTTATTTTATGAAATAATGTACGAGACATGAACTAAACATGTGCAAAATATGGGGGTGATAGGGCGTGTTTTTCTTGAGTTATTGCAAAGAAAGTTGCAGAAAGAAAGAAATATCTCAATACATAGAAGATAAGCTTTAATTTCAACCAAGTTTTTATCGTAATCCCGACATCGTATGAAAAGACGAAGTAAACAAAACGATAGCGCAAAATCTCAGCTACAACATATTAAAATCTGGGAGAAATTCACCGAAGCATAAGTGAGCTAGTGCTCGATACAGACAGTCATGTCAATTTTCACATTAAAAAAAATTCCCTCCCATAGAGATAACACGTCATAACGAAGATACAAAAAGAAGTACATATGACCTTTGACCTCAATTTGTACAGACAAGATGGCATCTGAGTAAAAAGTAGTTATTTTGTGAAATGATCCTTGTAACATGGTCTTTGCGTGTGCAAAATATGGGAAAGATAGGACATGTATTCACTAAGATACAGGGTGAAACACTTATGACCTTTGACCCTAATTTACATACCCAAGATGGTGTCCGATCAAGTAGTTGTTATTTTATGAAATAATTCACGTCACATGAACTAAACATGTGCAAAATATGAAAGTGATAGAGGCCGTTTTTCTTGAGTTATTGCAAAGAAAGTTGCAGAAAGAAAGAAATACTTCAATACATGGAAGATAAGCTTTAATTTCAACCAAGTGTTTTGACGTGATGCAGACATCGTATGAAAAAACGAAGGGCACACTTACGATAGCCCTACGTCTCAGCTACAACATATTAAAATCTTAGAGAGATTCACCGAAGCATAAGCGAGCTAGTGCTCGATAAAGATAGTCATGTCAATTTTCATTTCCATAAAAACTGCACTCCCATAGAGTTAACACGTAAACTGGTCAAATTTGACAAGATTCCATTCAATCCATTTTTACGAGGTGATACCGTCATCCAATCAAAATACCGTTATCAAATTTATGAAAGACCATTTAATAAGCTACAACATATTGAAATTTGGACGAAAATCAACTAAAGAATAGGTGAGATATGCTTGAATGAACTTGAAATTTGATGACGTCATTTTGAAAATTTACTTTTTTTACTTTATTAAGAAATTTAATATCTTTTAATCATTTTGTCAGCATTGCCAACCCATGAAATGACATGTACAACTCATCAGCTTTCAAAATATGTACAGAAAATGGGGGGTCACCGTCCATCCTGACGAGTAAAATCGGATTTAAAATTGGCAGTTTTTTGGCATAGTTGCACTGTATATCGCCATTGACGCGCGCGCGGAATTTCAACTTTGACGGGCCCGTATGACGTCATATTGAGTCGGATCGACTTGAAACTTGGTAGAAATATTCCTTGACACTTCAGACATCCGATAAGTGTGAAAAAACGGGAAATTTCTATTGCATATGAGCTGTGCGTGCGCATATGTGCGCGCGCGTACGCGTCCGTCCAATTTTTTCAATTTTTCAAAAAATGCTCCAAATGGTCTGAAACGTGTGCAAAAAAAATTTAAGCTCGATTGGAGTTTACAAATATTTCGACGCGCGCGTACGCGCACGTTTTAAAAGAAAATATGAAGTTTGAGAACATGAGTAGAATTCACATAATTTGAAATATATGTGACGTGGATTTCATTGAAAAATTCCATTCCATTAATGAGATATGATTGAGAATGTGTTTTCATATAATGACGTCATAGTGACGTCACAGTCAACTGATCACAATGATACATTAGATTTGTAGTCTTTAGGACATGATGCATACATGGTATAATTTCGTAATTGATAGGCAGACTACTTTCTGAGCTAACCTCTGCACAACTTTTGGGGAGAAATAAAGAAATAAGAACTAGAGATTGTAATTTGTCATCACTGACAAATTAAGGTGATCCGATTTCTTTTTTAATCAATGATTCGAATCGTGATAGTGCAAAGTCTCAGCTACAACATACTAAAATCTGAGAGAAATTCACCGAAGCATAAGTAAGATAGTGCTCGATAAAGAGAGTCATGTCAATTTTCACATCTAAAAAAAATCCCTCCCATAGAGATAACACGTCATAGCGAAAATAGAAAAAGAAGTACATATGACCTCTGACCCCACTTTGCACAGACAAGATGGCATCTGAGCAAAAAGTGGTTATTTTATGAAATGATCCCTGTAACATGGTCTTTACGTGTGCAAAATATGGGAAAGATAGGACATGTATTCACCAAGATACAGGATGAAACATCTATGACCTTTGACCCTAATTTACGTACCCAAGATGGCGTCTGATCAAGTCGTTATTCTATGAAATAATGTTCGTGACATGAACTAAATATGTGCAAAATATGGTGGTGATAGGGTATGTTTTTCTTGAGTTATTGCACATAACGTTGCAAAAAGAAAGAAATATTTCAATACATCGAAGATAAACTTTAATTTCAAGTAAGTTTTTCGACGTGATTCCGACATCGTATGAAAAAACGAAGGGCACACTAACGATAACCCAAGTCTCAGCTACAACATATTAAAATCTGGGAAAAATTCACCGAAGCATAAGTGAGCTAGTGCTCGAATAGTCATGTCAATTTTCACTTCCAGTAAAACTGCTCTCCCATAGAGATAATACGTAAACTGCTCAAATTTTACAAGGATACGTTCAATCCATTTTTACGAGGTGATGACGTCATTCAATCAAAAGTTTGTAATTATAAATATGAAAGAACATTAAATAAGCTACAACATACTGAAAGTTAGGTGAAAATCGGCAAAGGATAAGTGAGATACGCTCGAGTGAACTTGAATTTTGATGACGTCATTTTGAAAATTTACTTTTTTTACTTTTTTAAGAAATCTGATATCTTTTAATCATTTTTTCAGTATCGCCAACCCATGAAATGATATGTACAACTCATCAGCTTTCAAAATATGTAAAGAAAATGGGGGGTCACCGTCCATCCTGACGAGTAAAATCGGATTTAAAATTGGCGGTTTTTTGGAATTGTTGCACTGTATATCGCCATTGACGCGCGCGCGGAATTTCAACTTTGACGGGCCCGTATGACGTCATATTGAGTCGGATTGACTTGAAACTTGGTAGAAACATTCTTTGACATTTCAGACATCCGATACGTGTGAAAAAACGGGAAATTTCTATTGCATATGAGCTGTGCGTGCGTATATGCGCGCGCGCGTACGCGTCCGTCGATTTTTTCTGAAATACTCCAAATGACCTGAAACGTGTGCAAAACAATTTTGAGCTCGATTAGAGCATGTTTAAATTTCAACGCGCGCGTACGCGCTCGTTTACTATGAACGTGACTAAATTTTATGAAATATATCAATAGAGCTTGACTTGAACTATATGATATGTAAATTTCATTGAGAAAATCCATTTCATTAATGAGATACGAATGTGAACGTGTTTTCGGATAATGACGTCATAGTGACGTCATGGTTGACTGATCACAGTGATACATTAGATCTGTCGTCCTTATGACGTGATACATATATGGTATCAGTTTAGAAGTGATAGGTGAATGACTTTTTGAGTTAACCTCTGCACAACATTTGAGGAGAAAGAAATAAAGAAGAAGAAAGAATCCGTACAGATACAATAGGTGATCCGAGAGGATACTCGGATCACCTAACTAGACTTGGAATTTGTCAACACTGACAAATTAGGTGATCCGATCTATTTGGAAATCAACGATTCAAATCCTGATCCCAATAGGCATGGCCATAAATGTTTCATCTGCGTTTAGGGGATATTTGCCGTGTGATGTTTGGATTCTCATTGAGAAAAGGGAGTCAGACCTGCCATCTTTGGTACCGAATTGCGTATACACTAACGAAGATACAGAATGAAGTATATTTGACCTTTGACCCCACTTTCCACAGCCAAGATGGTATCTGAGCAAAAAGTGGTGATTTTGTGAAATGATCCTTGTAACATGGTCTTTGCGTGTGCAAAATATGGGAAAGATAGGACATGTATTCACCAAGATACAGGATGAAACATTTATGACCTTTGACCCTAATTTACATACCCAAGATGGTGTCCGATCAAGTAGTTGTTATTTTATGAAATAATGTACATGACATGAACTAAACATGTGCAAAATATGGGGGTGATAGGGGCTGTTTTTCTTGAGTTATTGCAAAGAAAGTTGCAGAAAGAAAGAAAATCTCAATACATCGAAGATAAGCTTTAATTTCAACCAAGTTTTTTAACGTGATCCCGACATCGTATGAAAAAACAATGTGTACAGTAATGATAGTGCAAAGTCTCAGCTACAACATATTAAAACCAGGGAGAAATTCACCGAAGCATATTAATTTTGAGCTAGTGCTCGAAAAAGATAGTCATGTCAATTTTCATTTGCAGAAAAAACTGCAATCCCATAGACATTACACGTCATAACAAAGATAGAGAAAGAAGTACATATGACATTTGACCCCACTTTGCACAGACAAGATGGCATCTGAGCAAAAAGTAGTTATTTTGTGAAATGATTCTTGTAATATGGTCTTTACGTGTGCAAAATATGGGAGAGATAGAACATGTATTCACCAAGATACAGGATGAAACATTTATGACCTTTGACCCTAATTTACATACCGAAGATAGTGTCTGATCAAGAAGTTGTTATTTTATGAAATAATGTACATGACATGAACTAAACATGTGCTAAATTTGGGGGTGATAGGGGCTGTTTTTCTTGACTTATTGCAAAGAAAGTTGCAGAAAGAAAGAAACATCTCAATACATCGAAGATAAGCTTTAATTTCAACCAAGTTTTTTAATGTGATTCCGACATCGTATGAAAAAATGGAGGACACATTGCGATAGCCCAAAGTCTCAGCTACAACATATTAAAATCTGGGAGAAATTCACCGTAGTGTAAGTGAGCTAGTGCTTGATAAAGGTAGTCATGTCAATTTTCATTCCAAGAAAAACTGCACTCCCATAGAGATAACACGTAAACTGGTGAAATTTGACAACATTACTTTCAATCCGTTTTTACGAGGTGATAACGTCATCCAGTCAAAATTTTGTAATTACACTTTTAAAAGAACATTAAATAAGCTACAACATACTGAAATCTGGGAGAAAATCAACAAAGGATAAGTGAGATACGCTCGAGTGAACTTGAAATTTGATGACGTCATTTTGAAAATTTACTTTTTTTATTTTATTAAGAAATCTGATATCTTTTAATCATTTTTTCAGCATCGCCAACCCATGAAATGACATGTACAACTCATCACCTTTCAGAATATGTAAAGAAAATGGGGGGTCACCGTCCATCCTGACGAGTAAAATCGGATTTAAAATTGGCGGTTTTTTGGCATAGTTGCACTGTATATCGCCATTGACGCGCGCGCGGAATTTCAAATTTGACGGGCCTGTATGACGTCATATTGAGTCAGATTGACTTGTAACATGGTCTTTACGTGTGCAAAATATGGAAAAGATAAGACATGTATTCACCAAGATACAAGATGATACATTTATGACCTTTGACCCTAATTTACATACCCAAGATGACGTCCGATCAAGTAGTTGTTATTTTATGAAATAATGTACGTGACATGAACTAAACATGTGCAAAATATGGGGATGATACGGGGTGTTTTACTTGAGTTATTGCAAAGAAAGTTGCAGAAAGAAAGGAATATGAAAATACATGGAAGATAAGCTTTAATTTCAACCAAGTTTTTGGGCATGATGCCGACTCCGTATGAAAAAACGAAGGGCACACTTACGATAGCCCAAAGTCTCAGCTACAACATACTAAAATATGGGAGAAATTCACCGAAGCATAAGTGAGCTAGTGCTCGATAAAGATAGTCATGTCAGTTTTCATTTCCAGAAAAACTGCACTCCCAGAGAGATAACACGTAAACTGGTCAAATTTAACAATGTTACTTTTAATCCCTTTTTACGAGGTAATGCCGTCATCCAATCAAATTGTTGTTATTATATATCTGAAAGACCATTTAATAAGCTACAACATATTGAAATTTGGACGAAAATCAACTAAAGAATAAGTGAGATATGCTTGAATGAACTTGAAATTTGATGACGTCATTTTGAAAATTTACTTTTTTAACTTTATTAAGAAATTTGATATATTCTAATCATTTTTCCAGCATTGCCAACCCATGAAATGACATGTACAACTCATCAGCTTTCATAATATGTAAAGAAAATGGGGGGTCACCGTCCATCCTGACGAGTAAAATCGGATTTAAAATTGGCAGTTTTTTGGCATTGTTGCACTGTATATCGCCATTGACGCGCGCGCGGAATTTCAACTTTGACGGACCCGTATGACGTCATTTTGAGTGGGATTGACTTGAAACTTGGTAGAAATATTCCTTGACATTTCAGAAATCCGATCAAAGTGAAAAAACGGAAAATTTTCATTGCATATGAGCTGTGCGTGCGTATATGTGCGCGCGCGTACGCGTCCGTCCGATTTTTTTAATTTTTCAAAAAATGCTCCAAATGGTCTGAAACGTGTGCAAAAAAATTTTGAGCTCGATTTGAGCATACAAATATTTCAACGCGCGCGTACGCGCACGTCTTAAGCGTAAATATGAATTTTGAGAATATGAGTAGAATGCGCTTGACTTGAAATATATGTGACGTAAATTTCATTGAGAAATTCTATTCCATTAATGAGATTTGAATGAGAATGTGTTTTCATATAATGACGTCATAGTGACGTCACGGTCGACTGATCACTTTGATTTTAGTTCGATTGTCGTCTTTGGGACATGATACATATATGGTATAATTTTGACATTGATAAGAAGAGCACTTTCTGTGCTAATCGATACACAACTTTTGAGGAGAAATAAAGAAGAAGAAGAACTAGACTCGGAATTTGTCAAGACTGACAAATTAGGTGATCCGATCTGTTCGTAAATCAACGATTTGAGTCTCCTAATCCCAATAGGCATGACCATACCGGTTTCATCTGTGTTTAGTGGACATTGGCCGTGTGATGTTTGGATTCTCATTTAGAAAAGGGAGTCAGACCTGCCATCTATGGTACACAATTCCGTATACACTAACGAAGATACAGAATGAAGTATATTTGACCTTTGACCCCACTTTGCACAGACAAGATGGCATCTGAGCAAAAAGTGGTTATTTTGTGAAATGATCCTTGTAACATGGTCTTAACGTGTGCAAAATATGGGAAAGATAGGACATGCATTCACCAAGATACAGGATGATACATTTATGACTTTTGACCCTAATTTACACACCCAAGATGACGTCTGATCAAGTAGTTGTAATTGTATGAAATAATGTACGTTACGTGAACTAAACATGTGCAAAATATGGGGGTGATAAGGCCTGTTTTTCTTGAGTTATTGTAAAGAAAGTTGCAGAAAGAAAGAAATATCTCAATACATCGAAGATAAGCTTTAATTTCAACCAAGTTTTTGGACATGATCCCGACATCGTGTGAAAAATGAAGGACAAACTTTCGATAGCCCAAAGTCTCAGCTACAACATATTAAAATCTGGGAGAAATTCACCGAAGCATAAGTGAGCTAGTGCTCGATAAAGACAATCATGTCAATTTTCACATCTACAAAAATTCCCTCCCATAGAGATAACACGTCATAACGAAGATAAAGAAAGAAGTACATATGACCTTTGACCCCACTTTGCACAGCCAAGATGGCATCTGAGCAAAAAGTGGTTATTTTGTGAAATGATCCTTGTAACATGGTCTTTACGTGTGCAAAATATGGAAAAGATAGGACATGTATTAACCAAGATACAAGATGATACATTTATGACCTTTGACCCTAATTTACATACCCAAGATGACGTCTGATCAAGTAGTTGTTATTTTATGAAATAATGTACGTGACATGAACTAAACATGTGCAAAGTATTGGGCTGATAGGGCTTGTTTTTCTTGAGTTATTGTAAAGAAAGTTGCAAAAAGAAAGGAATATCTCAATACATCGAAGATAAGCTTTAATTTCAACCAAGTTTTTGGACGTGATTCCGACACCGTATGAAAAAACGAAGGGCACATTACCGATAGTGCAAAGTCTCAACTACAACATATCAAAATCTGGGAGAAATTCACCGAAGCATAAGTGAGCTAGTGCTCGAAAAAGACAGTCATGTCAATTTTCATTTCCAGAAAAACTGCACTCCCATAGAGATAACACGTAAACTGGTCAAATTTGACAAGATTACATTCAATCCATTGTTACGAGGTGATGCCGTCATCCAATCAAAATGTTGTTATTACATTTATGAAAGATCATTTAATAAGCTACAAGATAGTGAAATCTGGGTGAAAATTGGCAAAGGATAAGTGAGATACGCTCGAGTAAACTTGAAATTTGATGACGTCATTTTAAAAATTTACTCTTTTTACTTTATAAAGAAATTTGATATCTTTTAATCGTTTTTCCAGCATTGCAAACCCATGAAATAACATGTACACCTCATCAGCTTTCAGAATATGTAAAGAAAATTGGGGGTCACCGTCCATCCTGACGAGTAAAATCGGATTTAAAATTGGCGGTTTTTTGGCATTGTTGCACTGTATATCGCCATTGACGCGCGCGCGGAATTTCAACTTTGACGGGCCCGTATGACGTCATATTGAGTCGGATTGACTTGAAACTTGGTATAAATATTCCTTGACATTTTAGGCAGCCGATAAGTGTAAAAAAACGGGATATTTCCTTTGCATATGAGCTGTGCGTGCGTATATGCGCGCGCGCGTACGCGTTCGTCCAATTTTTTCAATTTTTCAAAAAATGCTCTAAATGGTCTGAAACGTGTGCAAAAAAAATTTGAGCTCGATTTGAGCATACAAATATTTCAACGCGCGCGTACGCGCACGTTTTAAGAGAAAGTATGAATTTTGAAAATATGAGTAAAATGCCCATAACTTGAAATGTATGCGACGTAAATTTCATTGAAAAATTCCATTCCAGTAATGAGATATGAATGAAAATATGTTTTCATATAATGACGTCATAGTGACGTCACGGCCGACTGATCACAATGATACATTAGATTTGTCGTCTTTGGGACATGATACATATATGGTATGAGTTTGAAATTGATACTCTGAGAACTTTTTGAGTAAGTAGATACACAACTTTTGTCCAGAAATAAGAAGAACCCAACAAAGAATCCGTACAGATACAGAAGGTGATCCGAGAGGATACTCGGATCACCTAAAAAGAAGAAGAAGAACACCCAAAGAATCCGTACAGATACAGAAGGTGATCCGAGAGGATTCTCGGATCACCTAAAAAGGATCACCTAACTAGAGATTGTAATTTGTCATCACTGACAAATTAAGGTGATCCGATTTCTTTTTTAATCAATGATTCGAGTCGTGATAGTGCAAAGTCTCAGCTACAACATACTAAAATCTGAGAGAAATTCACCGAAGCATAAGTAAGATAGTGCTCGATAAAGAGAGTCATGTCAATTTTCACATCTAAAAAATTCCCTCCCATAGAGATAACACGTCATAGCGAAAATAGAAAATATGACCTTTGACCCCACTTTGCACAGACAAGATGGCATCTGAGCAAAAAGTGGTTATTTTATGAAATGATCCCTGTAACATGGTCTTTACGTGTGCAAAATATAGGAAAGATAGGACATGTATTCACCAAGATACAGGATGAAACATCTATGACCTTTGACCCTAATTTACATACCCAAGATGGCGTCTGATCAAGTCGTTGTTATTTTATGAAATAATGTTCGTGACATGAACTAAACATGTGCAAAATATGGTGGTGATAGGGTATGTTTTTCTTGAGTTATTGCACATAACGTTGCAAAAAGAAAGAAATATTTCAATACATCGAAGATAAACTTTAAATTCAAGTAACTTTTTTGACGTGATCCCGACATCGTATGAAAAAACGAAGGGCACATTTACGATAGCCCAAAGTCTCAGCTACAACATATTAAAATCTGGGAAAAATTCACCGGAGCATAAGTGAGCTAGTGCTCTAAAAAGATAGTCATGTCAATTTTCACTTCCAGAAAAACTGCTCTCCCATAGAGATAACATGTAAACTGGTCAAATTTTACAAGGATACTTTCAATCCATTTTTACGAGGTGATGACGTCATCCAATCAAAATCTTGTAATTATAAATATGAAAGAACATTAAATAAGCTACAACATACTGAAAGTTAGGTGAAACTCGGCAAAGGATAAGTGAGATACGCTCGAGTGAACTTGAATTTTGATGACGTCATTTTGAAAATTTACTTTTTTTACTTTTTTAAGAAATTTGATATCTTTTAATCATTTTTTCAGTATCGCCAACCCATGAAATGATATGTACAACTCATCAGCTTTCAAAATATGTAAAGAAAATGGGGGGTCACCGTCCATCCTGACGAGTAAAATCGGATTTAAAATTGGCGGTTTTTTGGAATTGTTGCACTGTATATCGCCATTGACGCGCGCGCGGAATTTCAACTTTGACGGGCCCGTATGACGTCATATTGAGTCGCCCTAACAAAAAAGTCCTGTGGTACTCCCTGTGGTACTTGTCGGTACCACACAATGTACCACACACTTGTAATGTTACCACAGGAACTGTGTGGTACTGTACCACAGGGTTGTAGGGTACTCCCTGTAGTACTTGTCAGTACCACACAATGTACCACATGATCAAATGTTACCACAGGAACTGTGTGGTACTGTTTTACATGCTCATGTGGTACTCCCTGTGGTACTGGTTGGTACCACACAATGTACCACACAAATATATGTTAACACAGGAACTGTGTGGTACTGTGTCACAGGCTCGTGTGGTAATCTGGGATGTACCACAGGGCAGTACCACAGGACATTACCACAGGAAAGTACCACAGGACAGTACAACAAGACAGTATACACACAAATTGTCCTGTGGTATTTTGGGACATATACCACACAACAGTACCACATGAATTGTCCTGTGGTATTTTGGGACATACCACAGGAGAGTGCAACAGGAAAGTACCATAGGATAGTACCACAGGACAGTACCACACGACTTGTTCTGTGGTATTTTAGGACGTACCACAGGACAGTACCACAGGAAAGTACCACAGGATAGTACCACAGGACAGTACCACAGGAATTGTCCTGTGGTAATTTGGGACATACCACAGGACAGTACCACAGGATAGTACCACAGGACAGTACCTCACGACTTGTCCTGTGGTATTTTGGGACGTACCACAGGACAGTACCACAGGGCAGTACCACAGGACAGTACCACAGGAAAGTACCACAGGACAGTACCACACGACTTGTCCTGTGGTATTTTGGGACATACCACAGGATAGTACCACAGGACAGTACCACACGACTTGTCCTGTGGTATTTTGGGACGTACCACAGGACAGTACCACAGGACAATACCACAGGGCAGTACCACAGGACAGTACCACAGGAAAGTACCACAGGATAGCACCACAGGACAGTACCTCACGACTTGTCCTGTGGTATTTTGGGACGTACCACAGGACAGTACCACAGGGCAGTACCACAGGAAAGTACCACAGGACAGTACCACACGACTTTTCCTGTGGTATTTTGGGACGTACCACAGGACAGTACCACAGGACAATACCACAGGGCAGTACCACAGGACAGTACCACAGGAAAGTACCACAGGATAGTACCACAGGACAGTACCACACGACTTGTCCTGTGGTATTTTGGGACGTACAACAGGGCAGTACCACAGGACATTACCACAGGATAGTACCACAGGACAGTACCACACGACTTGTCCTGTGGTATTTTGGGACATACCACAGGACAGTACCACAGGAATTCTCCTGTGATATTTTGGGACGTACCACAGGATAGTACCACAGGACAGTACCACACGACTTGTCATGTGGCATTTTGGGACGTACCACAGGACAGTACCACAGGGCAGTACCACAGGACAGTACCGCAGGATAGCACCACAGGACAGTACCACATGACTTGTCCTGTGGTATTTTGGGAAGTACCACAGGACAGTACCACACGAATTGTCCTGTGGAATTTTGGGATGTACAGGACAGTACGACAGGAATTCCTGTGGTAATTTTCGATGTATACCACAGGAGAGTACCACAGGAACTGTCCAAAATCCCACAGGAAAATCATAATATGGTGCTATTCCACACAGAAGTACCACACAGCAAATTAAATTTGTAAGTACCACAGAAAAATGCTATAGTACAGGATATTCTTTTTTTTTTCTTAACATTTTATACCAGAGGACTATCACATCAGGAGAATATCAAACAGCAGTACCACACAGGAGTACCACACAGGAAAATTGTAAGGCAGAATCAACTGAAATCTATAACAAAAATAGAAACAAAAAAGCACATATTAATATTCCTCAATTAATTGATTGATGACTTATGCTGTGAATTATAACAATTGATTTGCCATTACTTATCCTGTCCTATACTCCTACAGTATTACCTATTTAGTGAAAGTGCTGATGTAAAGCATGAGAAATTTCATAAGGACTTCTGTGGTACTCCTGTGGTACTCCTGTGGTACTCCTGGGGTACAAATTTTTACATAGCTCATGAATATTCATAAAAAGCACTCTAGATTTTAGAAAATACATATATGACTTAAAAAGTCAAAGTATTAATGATGGAACTTACTTTGAACTTTATGAAAGATTGTCTAATTATGTTATGTTATTCCCAATATCATAGATATCGTTATGAAAGTGTAATTTCATATCTTGATAAGAAAGTATAATCGAGTTAGTAACCATGCCTTAATGCTTTACGGAAAGACGGCCATATATATGTGTACTGATACAGTCGATGGCTACCTAGGAATAGAATATGACTATATAGATCTATTATAGGACTAGATTGGCACTTGGCCATTAGACTCTCGTTTGAGGTTATATGTTAGGAGTAGGACAGGTTATCAAGTAGGGCCATGTTTGTCCTGAAATCCATCACTCACCTATCACGAATATTCCTTGATATGTGGCTAAGATTCTCCCAGATTTTTTTTTTTTTCGATCTATCCTGTGTGGTACTCTCCTGTGGTACCATGGAAATGCTGTGTGGTACTGCCCTGTGGTAATGCTGTGTGGTAATGATCGACCTGTGGTACTGTCCTGTGGTACTGTCCCAAAATACCACAGAACAGTTCCTGTGGTACTGTTCTGTGGTACTAGTCCTGTGGTACTGCCCTGTGGTACGTCCCAAAATACCACAGGAATTCCTGTGGTACTGTCCTGTGGTACTGTTCTGTGGTACCGGTCCTGTGGTACTTTCCTGTGGTACTGCCCTGTGGTACGTCCCAAAATACCACAGGAATTCTTGTGGTACTGTCCTGTGGTATGTCCCAAAATACCACAGGACAATTCCTGTGGTACGGTCCTGTGGTACTTTCCTGTGGTACTGTCCTGTGGTACTATCCTGTGGTACCGTCCTGTGGTAATTACCACAGGAGTACCACAGGACTTTTTCGTAAGGGCGGATTGACTTGAAACTTGGTAGAAACATTCTTTGACATTTCAGACATCCGATACGTGTGAAAAGACGGGAAATTTCTATTGCATATGAGCTGTGCGTGCGTATATGCGCGCGCGCGTACGCGTCCGTCGATTTTTTCTGAAATACTCCAAATGACCTGAAACGTGTGCAAAACAATTTTGAGCTCGATTGGAGCATGTTAAAATTTCAACGCGCGCGTACGCGCTCGTTTACTATGAACGTGACTAAATTTTATGAAATATATCAATAGAGCTTGACTTGAACTATATGATATGTAAATTTCATTGAGAAAATCCATTCCATTAATGAGATACGAATGTGAACGTGTTTTCAGATAATGACGTCATAGTGACGTCATGGTTGACTGATCACAGTGATACATTAGATCTGTCGTCCTTATGACGTGATACATATATGGTATCAGTTTAGAAGTGATAGGTGAATGACTTTTAGAGTTAACCGCTGCACAACATTTGAGGAGAAAGAAATAAAGAAGAAGAAGAAGAAGAAGAAGAAAGAATCCGTACAGATACAATAGGTGATCCGAGAGGATACTCGGATCACCTAACAAAGAATCAGTACAGATACAGAAGGTGATCCGAGAGGATACTCGGATCACCTAACTAGACTCGGAATTTGTCAACACTGACAAATTAGGTGATCCGATCTATTGGGAAATCAATGATTTGAGTCCTGATCCCAATAGGCATGACCATACAGGTTTCATCTGTGTTGAGGGGACATTGGCCATGTGATGTTTGGAGTCTCATTTAGAAAAGGGAGTCAGACCCTCCATCTTTGGTACCGAATTCCGTATGCACTAACGAAGATACAGAATGAAGTATATTTGATCTTTGACCCCATTTTGCACACCAAAGATGGCATCTGAGCAAAAAGAGGTTATTTTGTGAAATGATTCTTGTAACATGGTCTTTGCGTGTGCAAAATATGGGAAAGATAGGACAAGTATTTACCAAGATACAGGATGAAACATTTATGACCTTTGACCCTAATCTACATACCCAAGATGGTGTCCGATCAAATAGTTGTTATATTATGAAATAATGTACGTGACATGAACTAAACATGTGCAAAATATGGGGCTGATAGAGGCTGTTTTTCTTGAGTTATTGCAAAGAAAGTTGCAAAAAGAAAGAAATATCTCAATACATCGAAGATAAGCTTTAATTTCAACCAAGTTTTTTAGCATTATCCCGACATCGTATGAAAAAACAAAACGCGGACGATAGCGCAAAGTCTCAGCTACAACATATTAAAATCTGGGAGAAATTCACCGAAGGGTAATTGAGCTAGTGCTCGATAAAGACCATCATGTCAACTTTCACATCTAGAAAAATTCCCTCCCATAGAGATAACACGTCATAACGAAGTTACAGAAAAAAGTACATATGACCTTTGACCCCACTTTGCACAGACAAGATGGCATCTGAGCAAAAAGTGGTTATTTTGTGAAATGATTCTTGTAACATGGTCTTTACGTGTGCAAAATATGGGAAAGATAGGACATGTATTTACTAAGATACAGGATGAAATATTTCTGACCTTTGACCCTAATTTACATACCCAAGATGGTGTCCGATCTAGTAGTTGTTATTTTATGAAATAATGTACGTAACATGAACTAAACATGTGCAAAACATGGAGGTGATAGGGGCTGTCTTTTTTGAGTTATTGCAAAGAAAGTTGCAGAAAGAACGAAATATCTCAATACATCGAAGATAAGCTTTAATTTCAACCAAATTTTTTGACGTGATGCCGACATCGTATGAAATAACGAAGGGCACATTGACGATAGCCTAAAGTCTCAGCTACAACATATCAAAATTTGGGAGAAATTCACCGAAGCATAAGTGAGCTAGTGCTCGAGAAAGATAGTCATGTCAATTTTCATTTCCAGAAAAACTGCACTCCCATAGAGATAACACGTAAACTGGTCAAATTTGACAAGATTACTTTCAATCCATTTTTACGAGGTGATGCCGTCATCCAATCAAAATGTTGTAATTATATTAATGAAAGAGCACTTATTAAGCTACAACATACTGAAATTTGTGTGAAAATCGGCAAAGGATAAGTGAAATACGCTCGAGTGAGCTTGAATTTTGATGACGTCATTTTGAAAATTTACTTTTTTTATTTTATTAAGAAATTTGATATCTTTTAATCATTTTTTCAGCATCGCCAACCCATGAAATGACATGTACAACTCATCAGCTTTCAGAATACGTAAAGAAAATGGGGGGGTCACCGTCCATCCTGACGAGTAAAATCGGATTTAAAATTGGCGGTTTTTTGGCATAGTTGCACTGTATATCGCCATTGACGCGCGCGCGGAATTTCAACTTTGACGGGCCCGTATGACGTCATATTGAGTCGGATTGACTTGAAACTTGGTAAAAATATTCCTTGACTTTTCAGGTATCCGATCAAAGTGAAAAAACGGGAAATTTCTATTGCATATGAGCTGTGTGTGCGTATATGTGCGCGCGCGTACGCGTCCGTCCGATTTTTTCAATTTTTCAAAAAATGCTCCAAATGGTCTGAAACGTGTGCAAAAAAAATTTGAGCTCGATTGGAGCATACAAATATTTCAACGCGCGCGTACGCGCGCTTTTTAATAATAAGTATGAATTTTGATAATATGAGTAGAATGCGCTTGACTTGAAATATATGTGACGTAAATTTCATTGAAAAATTCCATTCCAATAATGAGATATGAATGAAAATGTGTTTTCATATAATGACGTCATAGTGACGTCACGGTCGACTGATCACTATGATTTTACTTGCGCTGTCGTCTTTGGGACATGATACATACATGGTATAATTTTGAAATTGATAGGAACAGGACTTTCTGAGCTAACCTCTGCACAACCTTTGGGGAGAAATAAAGAAAAAGAAGAAGAAAGAATCCGTACAGAAACAGAAGGTGATCCGAGACGATACTCGGATCACCTAAAAATCTGCACTTGGAGGATGATTAGACCAGTGATAACATTAAAATGAAACTTTATTGCTCTCACTGGCAAATATCCTTTGAGTCTAAACCTACTCGTTATCTGACTTGAAATAGGGACATTGGAGTATGTTTTTCGTACCGTGTTGTTACCAAGGAGATGCCCTGAAGTCTCTTGACCTATGACATGTACACTCATTCGTCGAGTGATCGAGACAGCTCTTATAGTTATCAGCCCATGTATGGAACACGTTCATTTTTCGTTCGTTTTAAGTTCTTGAAATGTGTGGGCCTAAATCCGTTATTCTGCTTGCAGCAAGAATGACAGAACATGGTACTATTACATTGTCACTGTTGGATGGCTTAAATGCGCAGAGGAAAGCACCATGAATATTTCGTGTGAGTATTTGGAGAAACAGCAATAGCAGAAAATCATTTTCTCATCTTGAACAGCCATAACTCCATATTCAATATGTTTGATTCCTGCAATTTGTTAAAGTTCACTTGCTCTCAAAGAAAGGAGAACCGCATTTCTTAAAAAGAAGGCAGATCATAAAATCAACTCGAAATGTAAAATAGATACCCATAAGAAAAATGACGCATTTCGTAAAACAGGGGTTTCGCAATACGAAAATGGCAAATCGTAACTCGTAATTATTCTTCTTTTTTTTTCAATGTAAAGGCCCCGCCGAACCAGATGAATATCGTTATTATCTAAGGTATATACGGTAGTGCTTCCTTTTTCTATATCATGAGTGCCAATCCCCCCAACTGATGTCTGTTTTCACTTTAATTCTAATTGAATATTATTTTCATAATTTATCACAGAAATCTTATTATTTCCTCTCCATTTGCCCTTGTATCCTTTGAAAAGCATCTCTGCTTACATCTCATGGGCAAGTATACGTACCAAATAGATTTCTTGTGTACATTATCCAATGTTGTTCTTTGTTTTTTGCCGCCAAAGAGTAGTGACTATTAGAATGTCAACGTGACATTCCAAACAGGGTGCGGACGGGTGTGAGGAACATAATTTCTTTAATAGGGCCTATTTTCATCCGCATTTTGAAAAAATGATATATATAGCAACAAAAAGAAAACAAGAATTAACAAACCATGCAAAAACAACAACAAACAAACTATCAAAACTTTACTTGGCCTTAGATCAACTCATTTCCCTTCCTTACAATATGATATCCTTCAATATTGTTTTAATATAACTCTCTAATGATTGTCATTGCTGGATGAACGCATATCCAGAAAATTATACTGGTGCTTTTAGACATTATACATCGTATAACTACACGTAACGTCAACTTTAACAGTAGGTTTGTTAATAATGAAAGGCATGTTCCAAGATCCAGTAGCCAACGCAGGTTTCGTATATAGCTACTGATAATGTCGTAAAGTCAAACTACGCAAACACGACTGCAAGCAGCTGCTTTGTGAAAACTTACCTCGCACGTACACACACAACCTAAATGGGTCAATTCCTGGCCTGACTAGCATTAAACTAGTCGAGCACGGTTAGTAAAAATTGCTATACGAACATGATGATAGTAAAATGCGGCAATGCAGCTAGTAATGCTCTGCTGGATTAAATCAGGCCATGGTTTACTAACCCAAAGCTAGTCAATCAAGTCTGACTAGCATAAAATTGTATGCTGTACTAGTTTGCAGTGTATACGCCAAGAATTAGTCAAAGTGGAGGAACTAGTGTAAAGCTAGTCGAAGTGGAGAAACTATCATAAACTCGTTGATCTTACGAAAACAGCGCATGTTAGTATAAAAACTGAAGGAACTACCGTGAACTAGTAAGTCAAGCTGGCAGAACTAGTGTGAATTCCAGTGAATACATATTTGAATGCATTTGGTTAGGCCAATAGAAATTGAGAATTCCCCTGTCATGTGTTTACTTTAAGCCAATCACCAGCCGCAATTTCCCCTGGTTTGGGCGCGGGAAGGTTTACCTGAGCGACGCGTCTGTCGCCTGTGCGTGGACGTACTGCACGTGCATACTGTGTATACGATGTGCTGTGCGTGTATTATATGCATAGGATTTACGTGCGTGTGCAATCGTGAGAATCAGAGCCTGGATGTAATGGACGTGAGAAAATTGCTGTCTTCAAATGGAGTGGGGCGGAGATATTATTCACATTTTTGAAGGTAAGCAAACCATAGATCGATCTAATTATAACTTGTTGAGTTTTTCCAGTAGGCCTATTATGGGCTACTACCTCTCCGTAAACGACCATCTAAGTTACCTTACGAATAACCCCGGGCCCGGGACGCTCCTTGTAACGTTAGTGTACACAGTTAGCTATGGGGCTGGTCGCAGTTACCTTACCATAAACACCTAACAGCTAGAATCCGAGGCCGAAACTCAACTGTTAGGTGTTAGGATCTAATACTACAGTACTTTGAGTCTTTGTGCATGTTGGGATGGGGCTCGGCCTATTCGCGGACTATAAAGTCTTTAACTTTTTAACGTTAGAAACGCATTTTTCAAACAAAATAGAGTCTAGACCAGGTTATGATTTCCAAAATTAACAAAAATGAGTGACGAATGTAACCGTCATTGACATTGTACATCTGACATTGTAACTGTGTGAGGGGGCTACTTGTACTTTTGTAGGCACCTATAGAGCGAAGTTGAAAAAATGCCTCTCATGATACATCGATCATCAGGAGCTATCTTCTAATAGAGTTCTAAAAGTTCTGACGTTAACATTATGCGTTTCAGAAAATATTGGGACACACTAAACTCTGAGTCTAAATTCTCCAGAACGTTAGTCGTAGGCCTAACGTTAACTACTAACAGTGTAATGTTAGATCTTAGAGAAACTAATAGAACTAGACACGGTCTAGTCTACATGTACCGGTACTTAAGTTGGGGTTCTACCGAGGTAGGGCTTACTCTAAGTCTAACTGTAAAAGTCTAACCGTTAGTCTAAACAAGTCTCACAACCGTTGGCATTAATTGTAGGCCCTACTCATTTATATTCTTTTCCAACTAGAACAGAATTAACACGAAATAGGCCTACTATTACTAACGGGTTAGGCCCAACAAGTACTATTAGTAGGTAGTCTAGAACTCCGGTTAGGTCCCCACTCACCCTTCACCGCTATTGCTGGGGACTTCTTTCAACCTCCATAGACTTTGCGCATTAGTGGAGACACACTCGCAGAATGAGAGGGGACCGATATCACGATTTAGCCCTAGAACGTAGTAGAAGCAGAACCTAGACCACTGTACATCTAGGGCCTACATTGAACGGTTTTCCAGGATAAGCTATATCCTAGGGCCTAGGTCCGGTTCTCATTGCGGTATTATAGACCTAACGTTAGGCGTACAGTGCAGTGGTATGAACTCTACATGGACTACAAGCATAGCATCATGCACACAGAGATGATCACTGTAAAGTATGTAGAGGGAGACGTCTGGTCGAGTTTAGACCACGGTTAGAGATCGACGTATATAAAGCTGTGCTATAATTAACCCTATTTTAACTGGAGGGGGAGGGGTCAAATTGACCCTCTTCTCGACATTTCACGCCACGATTCCGCAACGCGCAAAGATTTTGCCGCGTCATTTCATGATTTTTTTTTTTCATTGAAGTCTCCCGCATATTTTGAGACCAAATTTGCGACGTCCGGGTACACCGTTTTGAAGTTACGCAATGTTTTGCATATGCATGTCAACCTGAAAACAGCTCAAATTCATGATTTCTGTGCAAATCCTATGCAAATTGTGGTTTGTTTGTTTGTTTTTTTGTTTTGTTTAATTGATATAAATTAGATTATTTCAACTTTTAACCATTGAAATTAATCAATTCTAATGTAGATAAGCTTGAAAAAGTGCCTGCAACAAATTTTGGGGAAAAAAAAACAAACAATGGAAAACAAAAGATCGAAAAACAGTAAAATACATGAAAAATTAACAAAACAATAAAAAAACAAAAGAAACTGATATTGACTGCGCTATTTTTAAAAAAAAGAAAATTGTTTGATGTGTCTTGAGGAACTCTGACACAAAAATTTAGCAATCCTTCAGTCTTTTTGTTGGAGTTATATGTAAAAATATAATTTCATGCATAAATTTGCATAATTAATTTATTCAAAAATATAAAATCAACATTTTTTCTATTGTATGACCGTGTAATCTTGTAGTTGACATCCGGCTCTATTTTCAGGCAAAATTTTGCGGCGATCGCGCGATCGGCGGCCGAGATCTGAAGGGGGGGGGGGTCAAATTGCCCCCCCCCCTCGTAAAAACTTGGTCTCCAATAGCCCAGTTGAAATAGGGTTAATGCAATAGACTAGAAGCGTCTAGAAACTCTACATTGCTATTGAGTCGACAGCCGAATCACTGACACTGTGTTGCCAGAAGGTGATCTCGATTGATACGGTAATAAAAAAAAATGGTGAAATTTGATGATTTATATAATTGTGATGACCTATGTAGTAAAAAGGACTTTTATTTGCCACCACATTCGAGCATCCACACAGCTGGGAGAATACCCCAGTGCTATTGCACTCCCACGTCATGTGTGGCAATCATCTAAGTAAGAAATACGATGCATGCACTGTTAAGTGTTAGTCCACTGTGACATCACACTTCTAGCTGAAGATCAACGTGCTCACACATCATGGAGATCGATCCCCCTTTTAGCAGACGACAACGGGTACTATATTTGAACATTGTTTTTTATGAAAGTTACAGGTGACCTTAGGCATTGAAATTTGGCAGAGATCATCTTTGGGTCTTTCTAAATATGCTGATCGATGTAGCTAAAAAGTAATTTCTAGCTTTTCTATTGATGCACACTTAGTATTTGTGTGGACAAAACGGAACTGCATATTGTCTTGTGGAGATGAGTTCTAAATCCATTTCTGAACATTGTGTTTTCATGCTTTCCTCCAGATAAAAAGACCTAACATCACAGTTCTTCGGGAGTGATGGTGATTTAAAGGAACTCGGTATAGGGGTCATCATTTGGAGAACGAAGACAGATTGATAGCTGTACAGTCTCTGTCACACCACGAGGGTGCAGATCACCAGATTGAAGAAGTACATGTAACAGATGTGGCCAACGACTAGCCATTGAATGCAGGGTTGACGAATGCTGGAAACACCGAGCCAACATCAGCGAAGGAGCCTCTGAGATATGGACTTCCATTGCACTCACCCTGCTGTAAGCTATTCTGTTGTTTTCCACGATGATTAATGAAGGGAGACTAGTTTGAAATTGATTCACATTTATTTTACATTCTAGAGTCTCAGTAATTACATAAGAGGCTACATTAAGAGACTGAAAGCTTTGTTGGTTTTGTTTTGTTTGAAGAAATGATTTTCAAGTATTAATTATTCTTCATGGAGCAGTTTTGGAGCTGTCCTTCTCTCTGAAAATGAAAGCCTTGAGAGGTTAGTACTCGTATTTAAGAAAAATGTGTACTTGCTGTATCGACAGAAGTGAAAACCATGTTATGGTCAGTCTTGAGTTGTGTAAGTAGAGCTGAACGTTGCTTATGGCAAATATGTATATTAAATGATTTTGCACTTCAAGTTTATAATGTAAACTGGAGGGACCTATTATCCTCATGCCATAATTTGTATGATTTGTAAAACCTTTAAATTTTACTTATTTGCCCAGGAATTCAACACACACATCACTCCAGGGGGAGGAGATACTTCAATAGCTGATGGAAGGAGTTCTGACTGCTCCAAGGAGACACCTGCTTATCCAGATCATCGTAGCATATTTCTTGTTGATAATGGAAGCAGAAAACTGTACAGCGTAAGTTCAATTGTTTGAATACTGGTCTGGAAAACCAGTTTCCCATTGTCATGTCTTGTACTATACATTTTCATGCAATATAGCATCATCTAATTTGCCTGTTCACTTTTGTTTTTGTCTTCTCAAATATAGAGAATAACAGTCTAAAATGTGCCCCCCCCCCAAAAAAAAAAAAAAAAAAATGAAGGGACCGGTAAGTATAACGTTGTAAATGAAGTGATGGTTATAGATTTAAAAATAAAGACTGATACAGTGCACTCCCGTTACAACGAACACGGTTATAACGAAATTTCGTTATAACGAAGTAAAACTTCTGGTCCCAAAATTATCACCATTAAAGTCTATGGTACAAAATTCGCTTATAACGAACACGGTTATAGCGAAATTTCCGTTATAACGAAGTCTTTTCCGAGCGCCACAGACAAAGAAAAACAAGAGAAATGTGCTCCGTTATAACGAAATGCGAATTGCTTTCGAAAATACGTAGCGGAACAAGCATTTACAGCGTCTCTGCATGGGTGAATGCTTCACATCACTACGTGTTCGCTCCTTGTGTCACGCACAGTTTCTGAAGGGAGCGTTTAATATAGTAATACAATAAATCCCAAGGTACATTTTACATAGCTTTGCAGTGTATGCTAAGGATTCAGCAAACAGAATATGATATATATGCATGGTTTCCTTGTTTTCGTTATATATTGTATTGTTCGGTTATAACGAAATTTCGTTATAACGAAAGAAAACTGCCGGTCCCGAGCATTTCGTTATAACGGGAGTGCACTGTATACTTGTATGAAACATGTAAACAGAGTGTACCTACAAGACTCCGCGCTGACTTATTTTCTTGGTAGCCCCATTGGGCCACATGTAAATGATGATAGTCCTAATACTTATGATATGATTATAATAATGATGAATTAAAAAAAATGGAAATTGATTTGTCATAAAGTTCGATGGATAATCACATCTTGTATTTTTCTACTAACTGTGCACATCCACACTTAACCCATCTGCATGAAATTTTCATTTGTATTAACTGATATTTGGTGTAAGAAGCACATGAATAAATGTACTTGAAACAGCGGTACTGAATAGCAATAGAAAATAATGCCAAGAAAAAAAAATGAAAATAGTTCAGCCCCTTAAAAGTTTGAAATGAGGGTCAATTTTTTGATGTTATATATTTGCTTCGTAGAATATGATTAACATTCTTCTTGCTTCCTTTTTAAATTCAGATACCCAAGTAGTGAGCAAAAGACGCGTTGAAGCCAAGGCAGTTGCGATGCAGTACCCCACTTTGTGAGACACCACACAAGGTGCACAAGGATATGTAAGTTTATACTCATAAGTTTATGTGATCTACAACTTTTTAGCCCTCTTTAGCAGAAAGCTTAAGTGACATACATGGTATCTTATTCATCTAGCTTGCAAAAACTTGAACATTTTCAACTTTTTTCCAGAGATAGTGGACAGAATTCAACCATACTAGGAGTTGATCATCCTTGTTTAGTTAGGGGGCAAGGACCCGAAGTTGTTCAGGATATGGTCATGAGCCCCCCCCCCCCCCAAAAAAAAAAAAAAAAAAATGGCCTTTACAGGGAAATTAATTGCATCTATGTCTTAATTAAATCATTGGGCAAATATACAGGCAATGTGGGGGCATTTGATAATCTTTTATGTACATGTTCATAGATGTCTTATTTTGTGTGCAGATTGGTCTGATTCCATGACTTAGGTTGGATGTACATAAACTCCAACGTAACGTAATGTAACGTAAGCTCCAACATACCAGTTGCGCCGTTCATTTATATAAACCTATTCTCGTTTTCTTCCATAAGAATGCCACTACATGTATTTCTACTGCTATCAGATCTTCATCAGTTATAGTCAACTCTGTGCCAAAGTGAAGTTTGTTGAGACTCGAGAAAAAGCTTTGACCTACAATGCATTCTTATATTTCAGGAGTACCTGTATGACAAGGATCTCGGGATTCATTGAGTATCGTTTGGAGACCTTGAGGAGCTATGACACCACTCATCAACTCAGGCAGAGAGAGAGTAGTTGCAGCTCCCACCAAGCCCCTGACTGAACACAATTCCAACGTTAGATTAGAAGCCCAACGAGAAGAGACAGCTACCATCGGTGTATGGGCCTACGTACATATCCTTGCTTTTTCCTCTTTTGAGATACATTAAATGCTCCTCTGAAGTTGGAACTTACATTCTTGTTGAAGAGTCAGCCTCATCAGGCTCATCTGTAGTTGAACATGAAGCTGTCACCAGGACGTACTGCAGCACTTCAACACTAAAAGTAGAACAGGGCTCGTCGATGAAAAGAGTTTGTTTTGAAACCTCAAGCTGCCCTGAAAACAACCTTATTATAGGGAAGATTTTGTTTTCCCAAACAACTGGCAGTATTCACCAAATATTGTGATGACACAAAACGATCCAAATTCTGTATGTTCATCCATGCTTCCTTCCATGTGTCCATCTGTTACAGTTTCAGTAACTTTTTTGAACTTCAATCGTAACCAAACTTGGATAATAGGTGCACTATGGTAACTTTCCCCTTATGACACACTTTGAAGTCACATGACAGGGTCAAAGCCTCAAAAGTAAAAAAACAAGGTCATTTGAGGTATAATTGTTAGTTTATTTTGGTTAACTGTTTCAAATTTTGTCAATTAGTGCTAGTTGATATTTAATTTGAATATTAGATGATCAAATATCAGTAACACAATAAACTGCCTTTAGTCAGAAACTGGCTTTCTGGTGAAAAAAAAAAATTGATCTATTTTTAGGACAGAGACTGGTCGATCCATGTACTTTTTTCAAAATGTGGTCTTAACAACTGCTAGTGAAGTGGGTAATGTTCATTGTGTCTATTTTAAACTCAACTGAGCCAAAGGCTTGAGTGAGCTATTGCGATCGATCGATTTTTGTTCGTCATGCGTCGTGCATAGGCTTTTACATTTTCATCTTCTTCTCAAGAACTGGTGGGCGGATATCAACCAAACTTGGTGGGGATCATTCTTAGGGGGTAGGGACCAAAAGTTGTTCATGTGGAGCATGTGGCCCAGGGGGACAGCCCCAAGGGGAAAAATGAGGTAATCTTTAAAAATCTTCTTCTCCAGACCCCAAAACAATGCAGTTAATGTTATTTGTAGATCTATACATTTACCTATAAAGAATATAGTTTGTTCATGGAAAGACCCAAGTTTCGGTGGTGGGGGCCAAGGGGAAAAAACACATGTCCATCTTCTTCAAACCAGAGTCCAGATTTCAGTCAAACTTGGTTGGGATCATCCTTAGTGGGTAGGGTCCCAAGGTTGTTCATGTTGAGCATGTGGTCGAGGGGGGGGGGGGGCAAGGGAAGATGGGAGAAACTTTTGTGCTCCAGATCCAAAAGCATTATAGGCAAGATATGGTGTATGTGGATATCTTTATAGGTGAAGAATATATCAGTGTTCATGACAATGCCTCAATACCTATGATAACCTCCTTGGAGCTCGGGGGGGGGGGGGGGGCAGAGGATAGGGCCCCCAAGAGAGGAAAAAAAAATCTTGCTCTCCAGACCCGAAAGCATTACAGTCAAGATACGTTTTAAGTAGATACCTTAAAGATAAAGAATATTCATGAAATGTTGTTCATGACAATACCTCGGAAAACCCCTTTGGACAGACTGTTTTGTGTACTAACATCGGTCTTGTACTAGTCTGATTTCATACCTTGATACCACCTTCAGAAATGCATCCTTTCTGTACAAAATGGCATGATATAAAAAGAAAGTCAAAATCTGAAATTTTTAGAGAATTTGTTCCGTTTGTTGTATTTTTAGATCAGATTAATACATTACATGTACCTACATTTGTATTGGATGTTACATCACTGCAAGCCTCATTACATCTTATTCTTATGGACAGTAATGTGTTTGTGTGTGAAAGTTTATGAAATATACTCTGTAGTAACGAAATTGTATAGGAACCACACACATTATCTCAATGAGTTATTACTATATGCCTATGTTATAATCATTTGTAAGAAAGCAACCAGAGTCAGATTTCTCTAATTAAATTCCAAAATACATGTACTGTACATTTAGTACACAATCCTTGGGAATGAATTTCTGCTTTAGTTTCAGACTTTGCCTTGCGGCTACTCCTTGACACAGATTTCGAGTTGTATAGCCACATATAGTTTATAGTTCTTAATACACTGTACAATAAAACATGCGTTATGAAGCTGAAATAATGAGAAGGATGAGAAAGACTCAAATCAAGTTTGTAGCCCATATTATACCAAAATTATGAATTATAATAAATTTGCTCTCATAGTGTTAAGTTGACTTGGTCATATGATTAAAGCTTTTGTGACTTGATTTGAGATAATCATCATTGAGAAATTTATAATGCATTTGGAGTTGGATTATTATACCTGTCCTAGCTGTAAGAAAATACCAAAATCAACTGCCTAGTTCCTAGTATAGTAAAGTTATTCACATAATTAAAAAAAATCGCTCCCATAGACTTTATGTGTACCGTTTCTCTCCCCTCTCCCCCTCACCTCCCCCGCACCTTCATCGTTTTTTTTTATTCTATCACTTGCCGTGTCACAATTGAGTATATGAATATAAGAACGCCCCAAGTCCATGGATGACCATTTCAAGTAAACTTAAAAAAACTTCATATTTTTTTTTATTTGTCCAATAATATTCTATTTAACTGTGATGGGAAGGCAACATTGTATATACAATTTAGAACATATGTTATTATGACAATTAACATTTACATTAATTGTGGAGAGGCCATTTTGTGTGATGGACTTGGGTCGTTCTTTGATTCATATGGACTTGGGTCGTTCTTTGATTCATATACATGATATTCTGCTATAGAGATGAGAGAAGGACGAGAGAGGGCGCTATAATATGAATGTAAGAACGACCCAAGTCCTTCATATTTACATTCATATAAGATTTAACTCATTTATTTCAGGCACTTCCGGGGGTAATTAGGATTTATCATTTATACACAAGATGAGTCTATGCATAAGCTACAATTTCCCATGTCAAACTAAATTTGGCCAAAAATTGGACTTGGGTCGTTTTTATATTCATATACTCAATTTCATGTGCTTAATGAGCTCATATAACAATGAATCATTACATATTTTTTTTTTGGTCCACCCTTTTGGGTTGCAAGTTCACAACACATGGCCATTTACGGGTTCAATTTTATATAATGTTGTATATAAGGAGATATGCAGTTGTAGAGCTCGACTCTTGATTTATTTCATGCTTCCCATTGTGCATTGAGTGTTTTTATGTAACCCTGTATATTCATATGTTTATTCAATGCTGCAATTCAATTTCTTTTCAATTATGTAAGATTCACTTGTGATATTCATGATGCCTACATTAATTTGCTGCATTCGTTGGATGAATAAAATTTGAGATTTTTAACCTGATATTATTGCTTTTGTTTTAATGTATTTTCGTCACAGTTACATTATCTGCATACATGTAATTTCATTTCAGATTCATCTCCGAGACCTTGACTAGCTTTCGCTTGTCACGCATGCTGCACTAGGTTTGGTGAAAGCTAGTCAAAAGGGCCAGACCAGCAATAAGCTAGTCTAGCTGTTTGTACTAGCTCTATGTTAGTGTAACTTGACACCATCTACACTAGTTTAAAGCTAGTCGTTTTCTAGTCAAGCAGCAATGACTAGCCTTACTCAGCATAGTCCAGCATCCATTACAAGTCTCATGCTAGTCCAGCAGTCATGACTAGCATGGAAATCCAAAGCTAGTAACTTAGTTCAGCAGACATGACTAGCTTTGTGCTAGTCCAGCACTCTTTGACTATCTTTTGCCTAACTAGTCCAGCAATCACTACTAACATGATGAGTAGTTTTATGCTCATTACTAGCTTGATTTCCCCAGTCCAGCAGTGTTAACTAACATCATGACTAGCATTATGCAAGTCCAGAAGTTGTTACTTGCCTTGGCTTACCAAGTCCAGTAGTCATTACTAACTTCACGGTAGTCCAATAAGCAAGTCAAACTAGCATTACTAGAATAACACTAGTCCAGGGTGACACCATCTGGACTAGCTTCTTATTAGTCCTGCCTACCAATTTAGGTTGTGTGTGTACTGGTACAGATAGGAAAGACGTTGCCGCTGGTTACAGCCAAACGCGCTGTAGCCAACAGCACCAGCATTGAAGTAGCAAAGTATCCTCTTGTTACAGCCATTTTTCCTGACAATGACTCGCTCGGCCACTAAAATCCGTAAAAAAAAAGGTTTGGTTAAAGGTTAAAAAAGAGTGAATAATATATGTATAGGCCTTATGTATCCACTCCCTTAAAATGTATTCCGAACGATATTGAAGTGGACAGTTACTGCGGGATCAGTAGTGTCTTTCGCTCCCTTCCATTGACTATGTTTGAGGTCCACGTCATGCGCACAATTATCTAGTCGTATATGGTTAAAAATCCCTCAAGGAAGTCGTAACAGCGCAGCGTGGGTATAGCTGAATATGAGTTCAGCACTGGCTATTGAAAAAAAAAATGTTGTTTGTTTGTTTGTCTGTTTGTTTTAATCAGGCTCTGTTTTTTCACACTCTCTTGACTGTACCATAGTAAAACTATTATAAAACCATGTATAAGACACCATTTCGTTGGTTTATTTTGGTTCGCAGTTTTCGATCTGTTCATTGCTCCGAAAGTGAACCCATTTTGCTATTCGAGAATCAATTTCCAGAATATTTCTTGCAATACATGGAAAACCAGGGTATCTGTATGTATGAGATATCACTTTACATAGCTGGATTGGGTTACCACTCAGGAAGGCCCAAATAATGTTAACATGAAATATTACATCATATGTTTATAGACGCAGTATATTGCGATAAGTTTCGTTCTGATGATGACAGCTGTTACATTCCTGAGTTCCTCCCCCCTTCCTATTACTCTTTCTCAGGCTTCAGCACGCACACGTGAGAAAGCTTCACCTACATATATTTTTATCATGTAGATTTAGACCCGTTATACATCCAACTGGAACCCATGGAAGACCAGCTATTGCAGCTGCAGAATGATCGGCTATCCAGACATCTTCTCAGATGGAAACGAAACAAACAAACAAACAAACCTGAAATCATAAGTATTCTAAAATATCAAATCTTTTGTTGCATTTGGATCTCTTGACAGTTGTTTTTACTTTTTTAAGCGCAGGCGGTGGGGTGTTCGAACACCCTGCCCCCCCCCCCTCCTCCTCCTCTTTACTGGCATGTCTACCGTTAGCTCTAATGATACAGTAGGATATCTATATTTTTTGCAATACAAGTATAAATTTTCTTTAGAGTAGAAACTCATCTCTATTGGAAGTAATTTTCTTGTATTAGAAATCAGCGTTTTAACACGACACGATTTCCAATACAGTCCCCCTCCCCCCCCCCCCATCAGTCCATTAGCCTATCCATTCTGTAGACAACCATCTTGGTAATCCATAAAACAACTTTACATCTTTCACTCTCTTGTTCGGAATAACATTATTGTAGACATGTCCATCGCTTATGGTTTGCGAGATGAGACGGAATTGATGATTGCTGTACATTTGAAGTATGTCTCTCGGTGGGTACAATCGTGTAGTTTGGGGAATACCTTGGAACTGTACAGCTCTTTCTTCCTGTTACACTGAATGACACGGAACTCCATTGATGGATATACCCGCACAAGGAAGTTAGGTGTCACACCTTGTAGAGAATTAATTAGAGTGCTTGTTTGTTTGCTTGTTTGTTTGTTTGTTTGAAGTTGTAATCGATATTGGGGAGTCACTCTAACCATAATCGGAAACCTAATCCCGGTTGTTCCGTTTCTGTGTATGCAGGATGTTCATGATATCAAAATACAATCTGAGAGAGGTCTTAATTTCATAGTTTTTCTCATTCTAGTTCCCGTTCCCGCTTCCGAGAGGCTTATTTGTTTGTACGTCATCCAATCACTGCTGTGTAAGCTCTTGCAATGCACTCCTATACAAACTAACACTAACGCCATCGCAATTTGAAGTTTACATCTACCTAATATGATCATCTGTGTGTATGTGTGATATATTATCATGTATATATAAATGCATGTATATATAAATACATACATATACATATACACACACGCTCACACACACACACACATAATAGGCCTATGTGAATCACACACTCAGCCCTAGCTAGCATATCACTCACTGAGCAAGTCAATCATTAATAAAAAAGGATCGAATATATATATAGCTACTGATGATCAGTTATGGGACTTATGCTGCATTACGGGGCCTACAATGCTACTGTACTTTCCTTTTTTATCCCATTTCCTTTTATTCTGATCAGGGATTCCCCATCACAGCCTTCCCTACCAAAGGTTTCTGGCACTATAGGGCCTACTACCAGCGCAAATGCGTGAGTGTATGTGCGGTGTCTTTTTCTTTCATTTCCGCTGTGGTCAGATAAGAAAATTCTTCCTTCAGAATGGTGGAAGCGAGAATTCCTTATAATGCTGTGGGTGAGCAAACACGTTAATTGATACTTCATAACGTTATACCGGTGCGACCACTGCTATTTATACCTAAATCTGATTTTACGATCATTATGTTATACATTTAAACACCCCACCCCCCACACTCAGGCAGTCAACCATACACATATTTTATGCTTGTTCCAGATTCCTAGAAATACCCCCTATTCGGAGGGAGATGGGATTAGGATTTTGACCCCTATCACAGGCTTTTGGAAGGGTAGCCATAAAAAACCAGAAATGTCGCTATGGCGACTGATGCCTCCGCCATAATGCATGATTCTCCCAATAGTTGTATAGTACAATGTCTTCACAATGTGTGATGACAGTTTCACATAACTGGCAAAATACTGATAGGACAGGTTTGTCAGAAATGTCTTGAATGTTCACTTTCCTCAAACTGGGTTTGCTATAATTGTCTAAGAGTGCAGGTACACAGTGTCATATTTGGGGAATTGAGGATTTTTACTTGACTTCTGACCAACCCTGTTATATGTTTATGCATTGAGTAATTTTCAAGGTATGAAGAAAGAGTGTAATTACAGCACAAAATAGATTTTTTTTTCATTTAAACCTGACCTTTGACCCTTCACCTTCTGGCTGGAAATTTCCCAAAGAATCTCCATTAGGTAATACATGTATATACATATGTATTAAGTTTTAAAATTAATAATGCAAGCATTGCATATACTACGGTAGCATATGAGGGAAAATTTTTGAGGAGTTGGCCATGACCTTTGACCCCTGACTATTGGCTCATGACCCCTAAATTCCTTAGATAATCCCTGCCAGTCAGTACATGCATGTACCAAGTTCCATGAAGATACATTGAACCATTTGCGAGAAAAGTGAAATTGTAACATTTTCACCTAACCTTTGACCTTTTGACCTTTGACCTTATGACATGAAACTCTCTCTGGAGAATCTTTACGCAGTAGTACATGTCTACAATACGTTTCAATAAAATACCTTTGGGCATTGCATAGATATGGGGGAAATAGCAACATTTTTTGCATTTGACCTTGACCTTTTGACCTTTGACCTCATACCAATGTCACTAAAATCTACTCAACTAATTGCCCCATGGCATCATACATCATCCTTGGACCAAGCTTGGTGAAAGCTGCTTCATCCAGTTTTGAGTTATCACGTGACGTAAACAGCTAAATTTTAGGATTTGACCTTGATCTTTGACCTTTGACCTCTGTCCGATTTCACTAAAGAACTAATCATGTAATTGTCCCATCATACATCATCCTCGGACAAAGTTTGGTGAAATTTACTCGATCCAGTCTTGAGTTATGGCGTAAACGGATACAATTTCATGATTTGACCTTGACCTTTGACCTTTGGCCGATTTCACCCATAATCTTACCAAATAATTGCTCCATCATATTTTATACTTGGACCAAGTTTGGTAAAATTCCAGTCAATATTTCTCAAGTTATTGCGTAAACGAATGCGGACGTACAGACGGACGTACGGACGGACAACCCGAAAACATAATGCCTCCGGCACCACTTCGTGGCGGAGGCATAATAACCCCCTTTTTTAGGGTTTTGGAAGGAAGGCCAGCAGAATTGCCCCCTATCACATGTTTTTGGAAGGGAACTAACAGAATTACCCTCTAATAAATGTAGTAAGAGTGCTGAGGTAAAGAGTGACAACAATTTCAGCACTTATTGCATGGACAGGAATATATTTAGAGACGTTCTCATGCGGAATGTATCACAAAAGATGTACTTCCTCCACGACTTCGCCTTCAGTCAGGGTCCAGGCTGGGATTTCTACAGATGAACATATCAGAAAGAAGTACCCCTAATTAGAAATATTTCGGGGGAAATAATGAAAGACCCCCTATTTTAAGGAATTTGGGGGATTTTCCACCCGAGCTGAGCCCCGAAAATATACCCCTTTCCCGGAAAATCGGGAACGCGCATGCGGTACGGATGACCACCTGAGTTGGGGGGGGGGGGGAGGGGGGCGCAGGGACATTTACATCATACTGCTGTCAGTATTTTTCGAACACATTGTGATGATTAAGCTAACTATGACAATTTCATGTAATTTTTATGAAAATTCGGGAACGCGCATGCGGTACGGATGACCACTAGTGAGTGGGAGGGGCGCAGGGACAATTCTTGCTAATGCCCCCACATTAATGTGTACTGTTAATTTGCAAGCTCACCGGCTGAACATGACCATTACTATTAATCTTCTGTACCTTCATCGTCACATCGGTCGTACGATATCTATGAAATGGTTAAAAAAAATACAGTCGTAGGACTTCACGAAGTTGTAGTTTGAATAATATCAGGACATGTTCGTATATCAAACATCATTACTAAATGACAAAACATGCAGTTGCAACAAATTACTTGATGTTTTCATCACCGATTTTTTCCTTCTTTATCAATGCATATTATGCTGTTACATAAGAAGAACAAATCCTCCATACCAATTGACGTATGCGATGTCTCCCTTGATAGCTAGAACACCATAGGTACTGCCGGGAATCATGATACAATGCCCATCAGTGGGAAATTTACCCAAATATGATTTATTATCATAACGTGAATTAAATGAACGCACAGGAGTAAGAATATAACATCAGTGCCAGGAAGGTCGAGGAAATTTGAAAGAATTTGGCAAAATTTCTCTGTATTATTTTGAAAAGCACATTTTCTCTCGACTTGTCGTTGACAATGCATTGTTACAACATGGAAGAGAGGACCCTATACCGCCGTGTTGTTGAAATACTCACGCCCACATAAGGCGAGTTCTTCCTTTCTTCAGTTCATTATAGGTCAATTTCTGCTTTCATTTTCGACACACGTTCCGCATTATCTCATGCTTATCGAATACAGGATCTATAGGACGGGGAACAGTCTACACAATGTACCAGCAAAAATATGAAGCAGAGAAATCGAAAGCGTGTATCTGCACTTTGGGCATCCGGTTCATATTCGGCTTGCAGGGAGATAATCATCACAAAATTCAACGCGTTTCAAAACAAGCTCTGGTTTTTCTTCGCTTCGTAATTGTAACACATCTTTTACTTTCTTAATTCTACCATTAACCTATAAGGCCATGCTTCTTTGTAATTCGTTCTAATCTTCCGAACCTCTCCGATAAAAGCAGGCCTACACACAGAACTATCTCCTCCGACTTTGACTAAAACACACAAAAATTTTCTGTGAAACCTAAACAACTATACGGCTTCTATTCTCAGAAACGTAGTGTCCCGTCATCCTTCCATGGATATCCCCTTCATTTTCTCTTTTTAAGTTGCAACACGTGCTGACCCGTTCTGGATCAATACTTAAAAAACAACGAAACAAAAAGAAGTTAAATTCACTGAAATCATTACTGAGTTCAGTAGACCGATATCACCACGACATGCCCTTACACATTCCCAAAGCATTAGAGTATTCCATAATTTAAGCCTGGGCATCAAGGGAAATGGTGTACTTCAAAAATAATCGCACATGGCTGCCAAAGAATAAGACCAGGCGAGCTCGGCTCTCATGTGCAAAAATTGGAACAGATGTTAAATATTTGATAATTTTGGGAAATTTTCTAATCCACGGTTGGTTAGGAGCATGAGTAGAATTTAGTGGATCTCTTGTTCATTTTCTTTAACCCCCGCCCCCTTTTTTTAGATCTTTTGTCAAGGTTTTTTTTTTTTTTCTCTCTCTCCTTTATGAACAGATGATATTTCCTTTTCTTTTTAAACAATGGTGATGATTTCACCTTTCTATTTAAGTTACGTATGGGAATACTTAAAACCATGGTTCGTTGGAGTTTGTGTGTGTGTATGTGTGTGTAGGGGATATGGACAGTTCAGTCGATTAATGCAGCGAACACATTGTACTAGTAAATGATATTATTCTGTACGTGTATTTTTTATTTCACAAATAAAACAGAGATAAAAATGAAGTCAGTTAGGTGATATGTTAAAGAAACGAATTTTCATTTCATCAACTGAATAATCTTGTAAAAGTTGAATACAGTGTCCTGCACATCTTTTTATCATTTTTTTTTTTTTTTGGGGGGGGGGAAGTGTTTTTCACTGCAACTATTCCATGTACTCATGCAGCAAATATGAATTTGATCCAGTGGCTAATGTTAATTGTTGTAATATACGTATATGTGTCCATTGTTGTGAGTCTTTTATAATTCCTTTATTGTAGAAAAAAAAATTATCTTATAGAGCAGCATTAGTGAGTTTGTGCATTTGACATCTACAAGTATATAATTTAACAGAATTTGAAATACTACCAGAAATGTAAATTTGTGTGAGTGTATTAAACGCATGTGTATTTGTACTCTATTATCATACACTTGTATCATGATATCAAGGAACGGTGGGAGCTACATGTATTGTTTTGTTTTTTTTTATTGGAGATGAGACCAAATTGAAATATATCGTCGCTGGGGCGACAAGACCTTGTATCTGAAATTTTGGTGAAAATGACTTTTTAGGATTAATCACTAAAGTGATGTCCTGTCCAAATATATATCTCAAATTTACATGTACTGTACACAGTGTATGTGATCATGGTTGGACAAGCAAAATGAAAATTAGTATCAAATTAATGAAACGCACTCATTGCTATACATTGTACTTACCATCTGCTTCTGTTGGATGTTTGACCTTGTTACAATGATTAGTTTGCCATGCCATTGAAATAAGACTGAATAAGACCAAAGAGTGTATATGTGTGCAATGGTGTGCATTGGATATTCATGTACATGTGCAGTGTATGTTGATAACTGACGGTCAGGGTTGTGATGCAGTCATTAGGGGTGGATCCAGGAATTCTGTACAGGGGGGGGGGGGAGGAGGGGCGCAAGTAATATTTCTGGGGGGTGTTTCATCAACGCTTGTCGGCGCCGACCAATTTCAACGAAATCTTTGGTTTTGATTGGCTGAGATGCTCTGGTCACTGACTGTTACTATGGTGATTCAAGTTGTCAGCACCGACAAACGTTGATGAAACACCCCCCTGGTGCCACTTCCGTGTTTCATTTTGTTTTTTTCTTTTTCTTTCTTTTGTTTTTAACGAAAAATAAAGGGGGGGTGGGTGTGTGCACCGGTTGCACCCCCCTCTGGATCCGCCACTGGTCATGCATGCCATGTTCCATTTACAAAACAGATGTTTTCTACACATAATAGCAGACAGAATGACATGTATACAGACAAATAACTAGACACACAAAAAGACTGAACATGAATTTTCTTCAATCACTCATCTTTATTTGAGAATGAGACTGATTTTTGTTGTTGTTGTTGTTGTTGTTGTTGCTGAAAACAAAAGAAAAGAGGCAAGTCCACACACTCTTTGAAGTTGTCTTAAAATAGCAACCACCAAAGGAATGAATTCTGCTTCTTAGGATGTACATACATACATTTACGATTCATCTTTGTTTGGCGTTTGCTCCATTACAGCTTGAGTGACCAATCTAAAACGTGTTCGACAAAATATCAGTACAGTTATCTGCGTGGAAATTGTTCCGATGAATCTCAAGCATGAAGGATCAGATGTATTAGACTAACATCTTTCTCCATACGCTCCTAGCTTTAGAAATCAATAAATCTCAAAATAAATTTCTGCTTGGATTGAGTAATTACACTGATAAAAGAAAAAGAAAAATCTAACAGTGACTGTTGGAAAGATCAGAATGTGCATGAACATTTCAGTTTCAGTAGAAAAATGGCAGTGATTTGATCATAAATCTGACAAGCCCCCAGTGACACATCTGCTTTCTGTTCAACGTTAGAAAGCCAAGACCAAAACGAAAAAAAAGTACTAGTATATCATTTACTTGCCAGCAACAATAACTTCAGGAAGCCTAACAGACAGTTTTCTTTCCATCTCGGAAGCAAGGTTCGAAAGCAAAGACACAGCCCTAATTTTAGTATCAAATGTTTAAATGACTCCTTACTAGAAAAAGAAAAAATGTGACAGTGCACCTCAAAACGAACATAAAGTCGCACACACTGATTTCGCGTGAGGACTGAAAATAACTGAACTTGGTCAACCTAGCCGAACTTGACTTTTTCATATTTTCTGACAGAGCTGGTCTTCTTTTACATTATGCTAAAATTTGGTATCATAAAACGGGCAGGAAAGTGTGTTTTTTTAGCAGTTTATCTCGAACATTTTTGGTAGAATAGTGTGATTAGGTGTGTCTTTAGAATCTCTTTCTCATTTTTGAAAAACCTTGTCCATACTCTTCAATTTCAACTCTAATAACTTTTGAAAGGATAGTGCTACTGCTTTGAAAGTTGGCACTGATTATGGACAGAATGTGGTAATGAGGCATGCTTAATTTCAGTTTAATCTGATAATCCCTTCATTGTTGTTACCTTGGTGGTTTACTTCCTGTTTTTTGTCCCATTCATCGCACAGCCAGCACGGTTTGGTAAAGCTTCGAGCACAAAGTAACAATACTGTTAACAGATGACTGCCTGTAACTACCATTGCTACAATCCATTAAATCCATGTTAATGTCAATTTATTTGTTTGTTCTTTTCAGGAGGGGGATATATTTGTGGAAAAATTTCTCAAAGTGCATTCATTCAGGTTGTGCAAGTAATTCCTGGGTTGAAGCGGCAACAAGATAGAAATGAAGCTATCGTAGTAATGGGAGCTAGTTCCCCTCTATCATGAGGTAAGTTCCCCTCTATCATAAGGTAGTTCCCCTCTATCATTCATTTTTTGTTCAGTGCTTTAAAAGCATATTTAAAGCTGTCTTGTTGGTGATATATCAGCACATGTCTTTTTTTTCTTCTTGCTAGACAACTTTCAATCCACACAATATGCTAAGTTGCTCTCCACATCCAGGAAAACAACACATCCTATTTCCTTGTGAATTTCACTTTCAGAGGCAACATTCCCTGAATTTCCTTGTTGACGCATTTCCCAAGCACGCACACAAACTCTTTCCATATACTATTTTTCCCCCGAGTAGGGAAAATTACGTTGTGTGCATGTGTCTGGCTCTGTTTTGTTTGCACAGAATAAACGCTTTCATGGTAAAGATATCAAATCCACATGCAGCCAACACAATACACACCAACAACATCTATTTCTCGCGAGAGGAGTGCCAAGCTACAGAGAGAGAGTTCACTAGGTAAGGAGCAAAAATATTTCCCCAGGAGAATAAGAACAAAAATGTTAACTTGAACTGAGGGGTAACAGTATAATAAACAACTATAGGGCTCTCAAAATAGCTACAACTTTTGAAAGAAAGAAAACAAACACATCTCCAACTTTGTGTCACTCTCCAAGAGCTGTTGATGTTGGCACAGCTGCTACACAAACCAGATACCCCACATGAAGTCCCGATTTCAACAGATATCTTATCAATACAGATGAACCTCTATTATCCGGCCTCCCTTTATCCGGATCTCTCTATTATCCGGACGCAATCTCGCCGTGATTTTTTTTTTTTTTAAATAATTACGGGAAGAAAGGGGGATTCCCAACTCCTTGAGAACTCCTACCCAAACACACATGAATTACATATTACTTCCAATATGATTAACATACATTGCATCAAATTTCCTTCCAAAGCTTACCTTCAGACATTTCAACATCCTGAAACATCCCCAAATGTAACAATGAAAAGGTTGCAGTATACACATTACTACATGTGGTACTACAATGGGCTACATCAGTACATGTGTATGTATAATAAATGTACATGTATAAAGCATTGAGTCTCCCGTATCCGGCCAAATCCCTTATCCGGATGAGCCCCGGTCCCGACTTGTCCGGATACGAGAGGTTCAACTGTATATGCCTTCCTCTCGTCGCATCATGAAATGTGCTAATTCATAACTGCAGACATAGCCTGCAAGTTTAAGTGTATCTGCACAAGTCGTGCAATTTAAACAAAATAAACTTTCTAGACAGCATAAAAAAAGCCTTTGACGACAATCTCCAAAACTGTGGAAAACCCTTGGGTGAAAAAAAAAGAAAAGAATGGAAGTCTGAAGGTGATAACATGGAAATCGACATACCAGGAAGCAGTTTCATTGTTTGTTCCCATTTTATATCTCTGTTCTGTTATCAGCTATTATTAGGACAAACATATTTCCCGCACTCATTGGTCCAACGTTGAAACGATACCAATTCTCCTGGAGAAAGTCCGGTGTGGAATGTCTGTTATTTAGCTGCAAGATGATGATGACAATGAGGACAATGACAACAACAACAACTATTACTCCTACTACTAATAATAATGAAAATGATGATGATGATGATGATGCTGATGATGGTGATGTTGATAATAATAATAAAAAATAACAACAGCAACAATAATACAAATCTTACAATATATTCATTGTTACGATTGATTAAACTTCTTGAAAACAAGCTTGGTAAAGTCAATTGCATTGGTAATGAAGATTTCACAGTAAAGATCTCTTAACTGACAACACTAGTGATGAATTTCAGAAAGACATCATTTCTCAGTTTCGCCTCACAGGACATCCAAACACACACACACACAAACCCTACAGGACAAGCTTTAAGCTTCGAGCACAAAGTAACAATACTGTTAACAGATGACTGCCTGTAACTACCATTGCTACAATCCATTAAATCCATGTTAATGTCAATTTATTTGTTTGTTCTTTTCAGGAGGGGGATATATTTGTGGAAAAATTTCTCAAAGTGCATTCATTCAGGTTGTGCAAGTAATTCCTGGGTTGAAGCGGCAACAAGATAGAAATGAAGCTATCGTAGTAATGGGAGCTAGTTCCCCTCTGTCATGAGGTAAGTTCCCCTCTATCATAAGGTAGTTCCCCTCTATCATTCATTTTTTGTTCAGTGCTTTAAAAGCATATTCAAAGCTGTCTTGTTGGTGATATATCAGCACATGTCTTTTTTTCTTCTTGCTAGACAACTTTCAATCCACACAATATGCTAAGTTGCTCTCCACATCCAGGAAAACAACACATCCTATTTCCTTGTGAATTTCACTTTCAGAGGCAACATTCCCTGAATTTCCTTGTTGACGCATTTCCCAAGCACGCACACAAACTCTTTCCATATACTATTTTTCCCCCGAGTAGGGAAAATTACGTTGTGTGCATGTGTCTGGCTCTGTTTTGTTTGCACAGAATAAACGCTTTCATGGTAAAGATATCAAATCCACATGCAGCCAACACAATACACACCAACAACATCTATTTCTCGCGAGAGGAGTGCCAAGCTACAGAGAGAGAGTTCACTAGGTAAGGAGCAAAAATATTTCCCCAGGAGAATAAGAACAAAAATGTTAACTTGAACTGAGGGGTAACAGTATAATAAACAACTATAGGGCTCTCAAAATAGCTACAACTTTTGAAAGAAAGAAAACAAACACATCTCCAACTTTGTGTCACTCTCCAAGAGCTGTTGATGTTGGCACAGCTGCTACACAAACCAGATACCCCACATGAAGTCCCGATTTCAACAGATATCTTATCAATACAGATGAACCTCTATTATCCGGCCTCCCTTTATCCGGATCTCTCTATTATCCGGACGCAATCTCGCCGTGATTTTTTTTTTTTAAATAATTACGGGAAGAAAGGGGGATTCCCAACTCCTTGAGAACTCCTACCCAAACACACATGAATTACATATTACTTCCAATATGATTAACATACATTGCATCAAATTTCCTTCCAAAGCTTACCTTCAGACATTTCAACATCCTGAAACATCCCCAAATGTAACAATGAAAAGGTTGCAGTATACACATTACTACATGTGGTACTACAATGGGCTACATCAGTACATGTGTATGTATAATAAATGTACATGTATAAAGCATTGAGTCTCCCGTATCCGGCCAAATCCCTTATCCGGATGAGCCCCGGTCCCGACTTGTCCGGATACGAGAGGTTCAACTGTATATGCCTTCCTCTCGTCGCATCATGAAATGTGCTAATTCATAACTGCAGACATAGCCTGCAAGTTTAAGTGTATCTGCACAAGTCGTGCAATTTAAACAAAATAAACTTTCTAGACAGCATAAAAAAAGCCTTTGACGACAATCTCCAAAACTGTGGAAAACCCTTGGGTGAAAAAAAAGAAAAGAATGGAAGTCTGAAGGTGATAACATGGAAATCGACATACCAGGAAGCAGTTTCAGTGTTTGTTCCCATTTTATATCTCTGTTCTGTTATCAGCTATTATTAGGACAAACATATTTCCCGCACTCATTGGTCCAACGTTGAAACGATACCAATTCTCCTGGAGAAAGTCCGGTGTGGAATGTCTGTTATTTAGCTGCAAGATGATGATGACAATGAGGACAATGACAACAACAACAACTATTACTCCTACTACTAATAATAATGAAAATGATGATGATGATGATGATGCTGATGATGGTGATGTTGATAATAATAATAAAAAATAACAACAGCAACAATAATACAAATCTTACAATAATTATCACCACCATCATCATCATCATCATCATCGTCATCGTCATCATCATTGTTGTCTTCGTTGTCTTGAAGGAAAAGATGCTTTCCTTTACCAACAGTACCCTTTCTTTATAAGTGCTGGTCCCTCTGGTGGTCCTGCCATTACAATCAGATGACTGAAATGTTTCATGCAAAGTGGTAACTGGAATCATTGGACTCAAAAGATCAGATACAAGCACTGGTTACGCTGTGCATAGGACAAAATTTTCCAGCTGGCCAAAAGCACATCAATTCAAAACCATTTGTGAGCTCAGTCTACAAAATGCACATAGTTCTTCATTTCAGGGGTATTTCATCAAAATACACATACAGCAAAAAGTCAAAGAAGCCTTTATCTCCATCTCTATCTCTCTTTCGCTCCAGGGAAAGTAACATACTTGTTACTTCTCCTGTTACAGTCTGGTTATGATGTTATGCGTATTTTTGTCGCAGAAGTTGTTCCTTACAACACCAGTTCAAAATGTGCTCAAAGTGTATCTGATATAGCAACAACTATTGGTATGCAACATGGATTTTATAGCAGTCTGGTTGCACACTGGAACCAGACTGCTTTAGACAGCTTAGCACACTGTTGCAGACTACAGCTGCTGCAGGAACTTGCTACAACAGCAGCACAGATGGCTAAGAACCACATAGTCCAGAAAGCCACTTAAAGGGATCGTATAGTTTTGGTTGAGATCTAATTTCAGGTTTCTAACATTTTTTAACAGATAATGAGAAAACTCCTGTGAAATATGAAAGAGCGTGTAATTCCACGAGGAATTTGTTTATTTTGTGAAAATTGGTTTTGAAATGGCTGAGATATCCAAAACAGAGCGATTCGAGTAAAGTGTGGGACCCACACTTTATTACGATCGCTTTATTTTACTTTGTTTTTGGATGTTTCAGTCATTCCAAACCCGATTTTCATCGAATAAACTTTGAATTCCTCCTAAAATGGTATGCACTGTACTATTTCATAAGTGTTTTCTTGGTATCTTGCAAAAAGTTAAAAGCCCAATTCTCATCTCCACCAATACTGTACCATCCCTTTAATGTATCTCTTACAACAGAGCCAGCAGCTGCTTGAAAATGACTATTTCACCACACAGGATATGAGATGACAGATCAGAAAGACCGCAAACAAGAAGAAGAAGGAAGTTTTATCATTAGTCACCATGTCATAACATAGCAAAGTCATCTATGGAACTGACAAAGATCCTTATATTCAGTCGAATATGAAAGAAAGAGATTACACATAGCTCACACCTAGCTAGGGGTCCATGGACCTCGCTTCATAAAGACCTTTGCTACAGACCCAGGACACTAGTTTATTCAGACCTCATGCGTATCTTTGTCGCAGAAGTTGCTCCTGACAACCAGTTCAAAATTTGTTCGAGGTGTGTTTGATAATAGAACGACTAATGAATGCAACATGGATTTTATGCACTGAATGCACTTAGGAAGATATCAGCATTGATAGGCCAACATGCGAAAATATCCATAAATTTGAATACATCAAAAAACTGGCCTGTTACTGTAAGTTGCTACAATTGGACTCTCTGACATGACACAGCCAATTAATCTTTTGACATTTAGTTTGTTGCTATAGTGACCAACTATCATCCTCATTAAATCTACCCCAAGACTACATTGTGTCTTTATTTGCTATTAATGCTAAAGCTTTACTGAAGATATTGTACACAAGCACTAGAAAATCCATACAACATTTACAAAATATATACAAGATTTGAAAAAAAAAAATTCAAAGGCTATCTATAAATAATATAACTGCACAAGTGATATGTACATATCTGCAGACACATGGTGTACACTTCAAACAAATACTGTACACTTTGTACACACATTTATACTGGAAAATAATCTCACTTAATTATCTAGAAGAAAAGAGACATCTAACTTGGCCCCAAAGGGAAATTAATGAGGTAAATTGTTATAAGGAATGTATTTCAACATCTCAACTGCTTCAGAGTTAACTGTTTATATGATAGTCATCCAAATGCCACATGAATTAGAAATATCAGTCATGCTGAAACCTGGCAAGTCATATTCCATCCTCATGCAGTGGCAAATATTCAAATTCTTTTAGACACAATGTGAGCGAGTGTTCCCTAGAACCTATTTTTTTAGAAGCCTTTTCATGATGTACATCATTTGAGGCACCTGATTAAGAAAAGACAACAAATTACTGTGCTTTTTGTATTGCTTCTCTATCCGCCACATCTGAGGACAAGCTACCTTCAACCCTGTCTTCTGAGCAAGAACAAAAAGCCTACAAGAGCATGTACATGTAACACCATGAACTACCTACATGTACCTACAGAAAAAGACCAGATATTATCCTGGTACGTGTATGATTACAAAGATGCCATACAGAAGTATCTCAAGCTTTGACACCCCATCCTCCACTTCTTATTTTTCAGTCCATCATATGTTCTGCTTCATTTTGAATGCTCCGTCTGACTTTGATTAGCTTTCCTAACGCGCAGGACGGTTGCTTATGACTGAATCTATCATTCATATGGACCATAAGTGCCCACATGAAGACGTAAGGAACAATTTTATAATTTTACTGAACTTTCCCCCCCCCCCCCCTTTGGTAATACACTACTAGATAGCATTCATTTTGGGCACAAGCACAGCTGTGACACAAGAGACAGTGGCACCACCTGGGACCTCATTCTCTCTTCTCCTTGCCCCAAAACTCATCTCGCCTTTTCTTAGCCCTCTCCAGGACCTCCGATGCCAGCGAGATGCTGGAGGCGTTGGAGAGTGTGGAGGTAGAGAGCTCATCGCTGTCTCTCCGGCCCCGAAGTGGAGCCACGCCCAGGTCCGAGTAATCATCTTCGTCGGCTGGGGTCGACGTCGTTCCATCGGCTCGGGGGGACATGAAGGAGTTTGTGCGGTGCTCCCGCAGGGTGGCCTGCCGCCTGGACTCGGGAATGGCCGTCTGAGGGCGCCCTGCAATGCTTCCTGAGTGGGGTCTCTCCAGTGGTCCTATGGGAAAACAAAAATCAACATATTTCTCTCTGTCTCCATAGTGACATCGTACTTTGGCATCCTGGCATTTGTCTTTTGTCTCTAAAGCGTAGTGCCAGTCTAAGTTCAAATTGACTTCAATAAAAAGAGTGATATCAAACAGAACAGAAGAAGTTCATCAATACTGTTAATAAATGTATCATAAGTATAATACAAAATGATGACATTAGTTGAAATACATAAGCAAATAAGACCACATATCATCACTCCAGAACTCTCTCATATAAAAAAAAGGCAAAAAAAAAATATAATATCAGGTCTTGTTCCATAACTTAGTGTCTACAACACCTTCATTCCACAAAAGTCACTAATGGTGGTATCACAACAGAAAAATGCTTTGATGTGTATTAGAAAGTTGTGTCAAAATCTCATATATTGTCATAATTAGTGGGTAAGTTAACCCTAAAAAGACTGGGGGGGCCTAAAAGGCCCCCCCCCCCCTCGACATTTCGCGCGATTACTCTGCAACATGCTATGCTCTCGCCGCGATGCTCTATGACTTTTTTTCTTTCGAGTATCCCGCACATTTTGACACCAAATTTGTGACGCCTGGGGGTACGGTTCTGAAGTTACATAACTTTTTGTACATGCACGTGAGGCCGAAAATGGCTCAAAAATGTGATTTTGTGTACAAAGTCAATGCAAATTGAGTTTTTTCACATGGCTCATATAAATATGCTTATTTTTACTCTCAATGGCTAAAATCAATTTGTTTTAGGAGTATTATGCTTCAAAAAGTGTCTGCCACAAATTTTGTTTAAAAAAACAACAAAAACAAAAGGTCGAAAAAACAAGGAAATACATAAGAAATTCATAAAACAATAAAATAGATAAGAAATTAATTTTGATACCGAATTTTTTTTTCAAGTACATTTGCTAAGAATGCCACTAAGAATAATTAGACCAAAAATGAGCACTTTTGGAGCTTTATTTACTGATTTAGATCAAAGAGTCTGATTTCTCGCATAAATTAGCATAATTAATCAAAATAAAATAAAAGAAGACTATTTTGTAAAATTTGAATATACGATTTTGTAGATTACATCGCACACTACCATTGTGCAAATTTTCGCGGCGATCACGCGATCCACGGCCGAGATCTTAAGGGGGGGGCCCTTTAGGGCCCCCCCCCCCAGTCTTTCGAGCTACCAAAATAGCCCAGTCTTTTTAGGGTTAAGTCTATCATTTTCTGTTTTTTATGATTTAAGCTGAAATGTTGATGCTCATTTCTTTACTTTTCTGGGTTCAGTATGGAGGACATATGCACATCAGTACCTTCTCACATTCAGCTAGTCAAAAATTCTACTGTTCTATGCGCTATATATTTCATGGAGTTTTGATTTTCGTGAGCTTGGCGAGTAAGGTGTTATTTGCAAATGAAACAACACACAAAAATCTTTCTATAAACTCTGATTCCAACATGAAACGATGTACATAGTGTGCACTTGTACATGCGCTGGTATGCAATTCACAGCACATGAACAGGGTGCGTGATAATATAGCTACGTAGACCAAAGTCTTGGCACGCCTACCGCTACTGTGAAAATGGATGTTACACTTCTTCCTATGAATGAGTAATGATAACAATTTATTTGAAGTCCATGGCCATACTCTAAAATCGCCTAATCTAACCACTCACAAAATTGTTGGGAAGTCAGGATTCAAGATAAATCAGACTTACTAAATATATGGCATATATACATATACATGTACAGTATTTGTTTTATGCGTCTGAGGACTCCACAGAAACTCTTTCTTGGATTTCCATCACCAAACATTGCAAAAGAATTAATGAAAAAAAAAATGATGCTCATATTACTAACATCACTAGCTGACAGAGAAGACAGGGTACCTGGATAATTAACACTGACTCATTTACATGTAGGTCTGTATAACTGATCATGCAAATCACTCAGGTAATCATTGTGCATGCTCAGCTACAACCAGTGTGAGTCTGCTGCAATTTGTACATCACTGATCATGTGGACCTTTAAATTCAAACCTTTTCAGTTTCATGTGTGATGTGTTTCGTGGATTTAAGAATGAACCTAACTGCTTGGAACTAGCCTTGCCTACTGCTTGGAAAATGTTAGCCTTGCCTACTTGTTTCAGGGAAAGCACACTTTTGTTATGATAATTTCTAGAATGTCGTCTGGATGCGCTTTTAAGTCTCTTTCTGTGGTAACATTTATCATGATTTATATGGAAATCATAACTTGATTTTTTTTTAAATACAAGTGTAAGTGGAATCATTTGCCTGGAAAATGAATTCAACGGACACAAACCTAAAAAGGAAAACAGGAACATCGAAACACGGTTCGTAACAAGCATGAAGCAGCTTTTGAGGTTATATTTTCCCTGAAAGTGAAATTCCTAGAGTGTGCATGTGGGATGCTATAATGTAAGCAGCACTTCAGTTTTTGGCAGCTAGAAGAGAAGAGCAGGGTAGATTGTACTTATAATTTTGTCAACTACGAAAAATATTGGAAAAGTTTCACTCTTGAGGTTCAACGTTCCAGAATGTGTGAGCATTCCTAAAGTGTGCATGGGGGATGCTAAGTGTGAGAGGCTATTCAGTTTTTGACTGTCATAAGATCAGACCAGAGTAGCTTGTACTTATATGGACTACAAAAAGTACTGAAGTAGTTTCAGTCTCTGCTTATCAAAGAGTTGCCAGCTCAGAGGAAGTGTCTGGGCAGCCAGTTGTCTATAGAGAAGCCACTAACTTTATGCAACCACTCAAGCAATGTCTAACAAATATGTTATGTGGGGGAGACATTTCACTGCATACTGCATCCACATATTATACTCAGGGATGTGTATTACATACCAATTTGTTATTAATGCTTTTGTCAGAGTTTTTGTATCCCTTAATACAGCATGTTCTAAAATGACAACATAAACAAAGAGTAAGAGGAACCGTAAACAAAATGCCACATTTTGAACTCATCTGTTTTAGAGACAAGATTCATGACATCTTGCACCCTCTTTCATCCATACAGCACCTGGTGGGTGTGATGTGTTAGGCAAACATGCCTTTGATGTCTATTACTGATATACCGTATGTCCCCCCAAAAATTACAACGGGACCCTCCGCAATGATATCTTTAAAAATATTGAATCAATCCAAATACAAATTCAGGGTATGAAACTATAACTCATTGCCCACATCTTACAGAAAACCCCATTCGAATTGCTTCAGTGGTCAAAGAGAAATGAGGAATTCTGTAGAGGATGCCGGAGAATCTCTTCCCTCTAAGTTCTGTCTATTGTATTCACCAACAAGATTATGCTAAACTTAGAAGAATCAGACTCATAACATGCTTTACAACAATCCACATTTCTCTGTGACCGCTTAACCAAATCGAATGGGGTTTTCTGCAAAATAGAGCTAAAATGTTACATTTTAAGACCCTTAAGAAGCATTTAGACAGTTTAATCATATTGGGTGTTATCAATGCAAAAATCTGATCGTAATTTTTTTTTTTTTGTGGACATACTGTATGTGCAAGAATGGTAGTGGTCACTAACTTAGCTAACTGGGGGGACCTAAGATCTTGGCCATTGATAGTGCCATCGTGGCGAAAATCGGCACGCAATTTGCCCATCATGTAATCTGAAAGAATGAATCATTAAATTTTCCAATAACAAAGACGTTTTCTCTAAATTATGCTAATTATGCTAATTTATGCATATTTTGTGCACTGGATTTTAAGCTTTGTAAAGCTTTAAATGGGCTTTTTTTTTCTCTAAATATTTTCTGCAATATAACAAACAAAGTAACGCGAACAAAATGATGGTATCAAAAGGGGTTTCTTGCGTATTTTATTGCTTTCTTAATTTCTTATACATTTCTTCATTTTTAATTTGTAATGTATTTCTTTTTTATTTTATAACAAAAAAAGGATGTTATCTGAGAAAACCAAGGAAAAGCACTGATTTTACATTTCTAGCAAAACCCGTATATTGTACACACAAAAATTACAGGAAAGTGCTATTTTCAGTGACATTGGTCATGGAAATGTGCTATATTTCAGCAAGCATAAAACCGATTTTCACGGATAGGGTCTCAAAATGTGTGCAAGATGTGAAAGAAAAAAGTCATGAAATCAAAAAAAAAAAAAAGAAGAAAAAATCCACATGAAAAAATCATTGTAAAAGGTGTCGAAAGGGGGGGGGGGTGGTGGGTGTTGAAGTCACCTGGGGCTAAATAGGGTTAAAGGGTAAATCTAGTCCAACTAGAATTGTCACTGAAGGTGATTAATACCCCTGCCCCTAGTGTTGCTTTATAGTATGTGATGTCATGACGGCAATGACGTTGATACCAAGTTTGTGCACTTGTCGAATTGGAAACAGAATAATTTTAGTTTACTGTACAATTCAATAGAGTTGACACTGAGTTCCACAAGGTTTGGGTAAAAAGTGTGGTTACCATGACATTGCATTGTCTGATACAAACACAAGGGACATTTTGCATAACTACATTTAAAGACCATCATACACACCAAATTTGACCTTCATAGCTTGAATGGTTTATTTTGATACAAAAATGAGTGTTACCATGGCAACACATTTTCCTTAAACTAACACATTGGTGTCTTGCAACACTACACTTCTAGATAATGATACACACTAAATTTGACTTTAATTGCTTGAATGATGGAAAAGTTATTCGATCTGCAAGGTTTTGGTAAAATTGTGGTTACCATGGCAATGGCTTGTGTGACAAACACAAAAATTATGTGTTCCACATCTATACCTCAGGGCCATAATGCCTACCAAATCTGGTTTCAATTGCTTGAAAACTGTGGAAGAAGTTCACTGCACAGGATTAAGAAAAAAAAATGCAGTTACCATGGCAACGCATTGTCCGAAACAAATACAAAGGACATTTTGCAAAACTACACTTAAAGAGCATCATACACATCAAATTTCACCTTCATAGATTAAATAGTTCAATTTGATACAAAAAAATGAATGGTTACCATGGCAACACATTTTTCTTATATTAACACATTGGTGTCTTGCATAACTACACCTCCCGATCATCATACATACTAAATTTGACCTTAATTGCTTGAACAATGTGGAAGTTATTCAATCCACAAGGTTTTGGTAAAATTATGGTTACCATGCAACGCTTTGTCCGACAAACACAAAAATTATGTGTTCAACATCTATACCTCAATATCATCATTTACCCTAAGTTTCATTTAAATTGCTTCAAAACTGTAGTAGGAGTTCGCGACGCAAGATTTTGCAACAGACTGACCGACCGAACGACCGCCCGACCAACATCACGGTGATTCCTATATACCCCCTTCACACTACATGTGGCGGGGGTATAAATATAAGTTAGTCCGATAAAGAAAGAGTAAAATCTTATGATTTCAGCTGTAAAAATTTGACTGAAATTGGATTAAAAATAAGGAAGTTATGACATTTTGAAGTTTGCTAATTTCTGCAAAACAGTTCTTGAAGAGTGAATATGAATATGTAGATGAGTGAACTAACCATGTCATAGCCTCACAATTTTTCATTGATCGTGTTAAGAAATATGACGAAAATTCAATATTTCTATCATTGAAGTCTGAATACTGATGTTATTCTTGGTTGAATAACTTTGGAATAGTGATCAGGTAGATATAGCAGGATTTGAGCCTCGGGCATAATTGAGTTTGAGTGAAAAACGGGAAAATTTCAAAATGTTATGTACAAACTATATGGCAAGCTGTGAGGGGATGACATGCTCACTTTGCCATTTGCATGTTCATAGTGACCGTTCAAGAACTGTTTCCTGAAAAATTAACGAAACTTCAAAATGTCATAACTTCCTTATTTTCCACCCAAGTTCAATCAAAATTCTACTGTTGTACTTGTAATATTTTACTCTTTTTTAATCAGACAAACTTATATCTGGACTGGATTTCCCCTTTAAAATGCTCATGCCGTACCCCTACAATGGCATCAAAGGCAGAGCATGCATGTGCAGCTCAGTAGCAGTACTCTGCAGTAAACAGCACCAGTACCACTGCACTGGGCAATATTGAAAAATCAGTCCACAGACCAGAATACAATAATCTTGGGCCAAGTTTGTGGATTATAATGACCTCTTTCTGAATTCTTGACCACAATTAGGATAACATCTTTAAAAAAAAAAAAAAAACATTAAAAAAAATATTACAATTTCTGTAATTATGTTCATCACGTCATAACAGGGATGAATAATTTGCATTGGAATATATATCTCCGAATGCTAACATTTGGCTACCATGATAGCAAGAGATGGCACTACACAATGTCATACCCTGAATTTAGGCTTGCTGAATTATACATGTATACTGTATATGCAGGCTTCCTGTATTCTGTGTGTTAGCTGTTCACTGTATCTCATCTGCATCAAAGGAAATCTCCAAAGCTCAGATGACTACAGTGAATCTGAACCTGAATCTGACTGAGATTCTGAAATGAAACCAACTGAGGAGGCTCAAAATAGCCCCACAAGTAGCTCCAACAATACCAAAAGCAATCTAGACTTCTTCCACTGCCCGGATCGTTTTACCCACAGATAGGAAATGACCAAAACTTCCTTGTTGGGGAAAAACCCCTGTAGCGACCACACTAATGAACACAAAAGCAGAGCAAGCACACACACACACACACACACACACACACACACAAAATTATAATAATAATAACAAATATAAATTAAAAAAAAAATCACAAAATGCAAAGGTTGTTTGATGAGGAATATGAATTCTGGCCATCCCCTCTGGCCTTCACTGACCACAAGCATGTGGCCTGCAAGAAAGGTCCTGTCTTAACCAGCACTGAATAGGATGAAACGTTTGAAGCATACATCAGCTCACACAACATTTCTATTCCTGACAAAAATCACAGAGTTTCCATTCTATCATACTAGTATATTAAAGCCTCAATGATTCTACTTGATATTAAAAGTAATTCTCCCTATGATATCATGGCCTTAGCTTAGTTTGGAAGCATAAAGATGATGAAAAGAAGTGTTTTCTTTACAGTTTATGCAGACCTTACTTCTTGTCTCAAATTGGCTTTCTCCCTTGTTCAATCTCTGCGGTAAGTGAAAGAGTGCATGGAAACCCTACGGAAGCTTTGAAAACAGTTGGCAGTAACTTGACACTGAACTCTAAATTTCGTGAATACAGACTTCAATTTAAGGGTAATTCTGGGAATCCGTGATGTTTCTTTGTTGTTTTTGTTCCTTGATGTATATTTGATGGAAATTGCGTACTATTTATTGTTTGAAAGGGAATCGGCCTCGATAGGCTTCATACGGCCTTTACTGATCCCTCACGTGCTATGTTGATTGTATATTTTATTGTTCTGTTTGATTGTGAACGTGATGTTTTCTTTTTAGCATGTGAAACAAATTTGAATTTGAATTTGAAAATTTGAATTTGAATCAATTGAAGTTTCTCATATGTTTTTATTACAAAACATCCAAAAATCGATTTTTCTTTATTTGAGGGAGCAACTCTGCCACATTTAGTATTAATATACAGAAGAAACTTCCAAACTGGATTCTGTCCAACTACCTTTTGCATGTAACAATGGATACAACCATTATCCATTTGGTTTAGGTCCAGCAAAACCTACTGTACAGTACATTCCCCCCCAAAAGAAATTACAATCGGATTTTCCGCATTGATAACTTTCAAAATGATTGAACAATCTGAATGCTATTTAAGGGTATGAAACTATAACTTCTTACCTACATTTTGCAGAAAACCCCATTTGATTTGGTTAAGTGGTCACAGAGAAATGTGGATCGTTGTAAAACATGCCATGGGTGCATTCTTCGAAGTTTAGCACTTGGATGCTGTTAGCATTTTGTGAGGTGTGAGCACAACGGAGGAGGGAAGGAATTTCTAACATGCTCTACAAAGACCCCAATTTATCTGTGACCACTGAAGCAAATTGAATGGGTTTTTTTGCGAGATGTACGTAATAAGTTATAGTTTCACACCTTGAAATTGGATTTTTATTGATTCACAAGTACTTTTAATGTTACTATTGCAGAAAGTCTGATTGTAATTATTATCATTATTATTTTCTTTTCTTTCTTTCTTTTTTTTTTGGGGGGGGGGAACATTCGGTACTACAAACCACAGCTCTGGTGAAAACAAACAAACAAACAAACAAACAAACAAACAACAACGATATGGCAGTTGGATTTTCACTCACCCCTGCCCGGTGGTGCTGTCTTCAAGGCCTGCCTAGGGGCTGCCCACCGCCCTGGAGGCTCAATCTTGTTGGGGAGGCTGGGCATGGCCGGGCTGGTCTCGAAGAAGTGCTCAGAGTGACGCTGGAACCCCACGGGAGAGAGTGACTCGTCGAGGAGGTGGGGGTCACTGGTCCTGACCCCAGCTGATGGCGACAGCTGAGTGCGCTTTGAGATCTGAAACACATAGACAGCATGGGGTTAATTATATGGGTGACCTGTCATCAACAAGTACCTGACATACCCCCACTTAACACACTTTAATACTACATGATTGTTACAGTGTAGGTGTCTAACCCTTAAAACGAAACAAATGTTTCTTCATTTACTGAGTAACTAGTGACACATCAAAAATTCCATTTTCAACTTTTGAACACAGTAGTGATGATTCCCATAAATGTAGAGGGCAAGAGATTAGGAGAATAAATGAGTATATAATGTATACACTGCATAACTTTATCCTTACAATGAATGAACTCTGAAATGATCAATGTACAAGAATCTCAATGGGAGGTGAGGATGGACATGGCAGTAGAAGAATATGAAAGAAAATAATAAGGGGGGGGGGGGTATAGTTGTATATTAGTACCAGTATGTCATCTGTGTATCCCCCTTAATTCAACTGTTTTCATGATTCAGTTATTCCTTATAAGCCTAACGCAACAGCTTAGACAGGAATTCTAAGACCAGAGACAAGAAGAAAACCCTTTCTTTCAGATTTTAGTACTAATCTTAGAATCTATTTGTGCATTCCTCAAGTGAAGTACAAGTCTGCGTGACTCCTCCGACAGAATCCCGATAGCTCACAACTTAATAGCATTTTACCTGATTCTGCTGTGCAGCACTACGAGGGGGAGTCATCCGCCCATCCGTTAATGTTCTGTCAAGATCGCCATCGTCATCATCCTCATCATCGCTGTCATACTCAAAGCCATTTGTGATGCCACCAGGAATTATTGCTACATTGAATGTCAAAACACACAGAAATGATGACTACAGATTCCTTTGCTGTAAAACAGTTTAATTATAAGAAAACAATGTATCATAACATTAACTGTTTACTGTATTCTAAGGATTTATATGATATGCATACATACACATATATACAATGAGAAGTAGGAAGGAGTGGTAGATGCTGCTAGATTTCAGAAGATTTAATGAGCAAGCTTTCGGTCCATTAGTGGATCTTCATTGGGGCTGCTTTAACAGACAAAATAGATTAAATGACTCCTAACAGCATCACTCTGCTTATGGGATGTAGGGTTACTATGTATGTGGAATGCACTTGAAATCATGAACTTGAGTTGACTTTAAATGCTGTAAGGAGTTATTTAATTCATCTTGTCTGCTAGCGCAGCCCTGATGAAGGTCCACTAACGAACTGAAAGCTCAGCCATTAAACATGCTGCAATACAGCTCCGCGGCCTCTACCCTACCGCTCCTTCCTACTTCTCATTATATATGGCTCTCATGAAGAACCAACACGGCATCTGCACATGGTACATGCCCTTAATCTCACCATGTATACTCACACACATATATACGTATGTATTTGCATTAACACTCAAAATCAAGATACGATCTCTTTTCTCTCTCTTCCTGCATGACAGCGACTTGGAGTAGGGATTTGTTCAGGGTGTTTGTTTTGGGTTAGTTAGGTTAGTTATAGGTCTCACTGTCTTAGTTTTTTTTTTTCCACTTTTTATGTATATCAGTCAATCAATCATATATAATTTGTTGTATTACGTGTGGGGAGAATGCATTCCTCCCCATTTCCAGCATTTACGTATACTTACAATGTTTGGTAAACTTATCCTTTATTTTGTATTATGATGAAATTTATGTATTCAATTTCTGTAAAATATTTATATGTTTCTGTTGGAAATGGAAAATAAATGAATGAATGAATGAAATGAAAATGCTCGTAAAATAAAGGGAAAGAATGATTTATTTTGCTTTCGACGTATATCCAGGTATTAAATATATTATAATGCCATCAATATGAATTTTATCTGCAGAGGAAATGGGCATTGATTTTGTCCTTGGAAGCTGCTTATCAGATTAAATCACATCAGGATGGGATACATGGGGGGAAGGAAGTTGTAACACCTTTATGGGCTGGGCTACAGATGTGATAAGTGCCTTACTGCTGCAATACACAGCATTAAAGTGGTGGTACAATGTAACAAGAAAAACTGGCTTAAAACGACAAAAAGGCACACTATATTTTCTGGGAAAGCTTAGCCCTGTAGGAGTATGAAGTCATGTTTCAAGATATGAAAATTTCTCTAAAAAGTAGGAGACGGTACTTTGACTCCTCTTACTGAACGCCAAAACCCAATCCGAGGGCAACATTTGTGTCAGAGAAATTAGGATGTCATTCTAGCTGATCACTCTAGTTTCTGGGTTTTTGTGTCCACAAGACATGCAAAAATCTCAAGATTTGTATCCCGCTAACCTGTGCACATGTGAATCCTCTTTTTGTCACTGTCCTCACCAAGAGAATTCTAGACATCAAACTCAAGTCTAAGTGTACATAAACATTTATTGGACATTTTGGTGGCTCAACAGAGAAGAAAGGCATGTCAGAATTTACACCGACTATGCTCTGATTCAAAATGACAGCCAATGACATAGACAGCAGCACAGTAATCAATTTGTGATCCTTACACAACACAATGACCATTAATTTGACCATTTTGCGAAAAAAAAAATCTGAAAACAATGTCGTCATAAATAGGTTACGCCTGAATGCAAATGTTCTAGTCATCTTGTGTAGTTGATAAACTCGTACAAACTTTGTGCTGAATTATGACGAAAAGCTCTACTTGTAGTAAATGCTGTCTCCAGTTTGGTACTTGCTGGATATTTGCAAGAACATAAAGGGTCTGCTCCCTTTCAATACAATGCACTCCCATTATCACTGCCATTTACATTTCATTTCCTCTTTGAAATTGAGTTTTTTAAAAAGTAGTAACATTAATTATTCTTGCAAACCTCAATCTTGCCATCAAACTACAAAAACAAAGGTGTAATTCTATTAAAAGCAACACTTACCCTTGGTTGTGGCTGACCTGGATACATAGGTCTTACTGTTGGGGTTTAAATCCCTGGCCTGCCTCTGTGTTTGGGGGGATGTACCGGCATGCCACGCCTTCCTGACTGCTGCTGGGGAAGTTAACAGGGCTCCCCCTACATTGGATGGGTGTGACAAGGACAGAACTCACATGAAGGTTGGTGCGTTACACCAACTAGTTTTGGCAGCAGTCAGTGGTATTGGTGCTCTATGGTGTGAAGTGGCTCCTATCTTTAGATTTTGTGTTCTCACTTCATGATATTTGCAGGTTAACTACTGCTGTGTTTTACATACACTGCAGCTTACAATTCAACCTCATATATATAAGTCATGAAACTGAAATACTTTCATCAGTTAATCAAGTTAAACAATTGAACATCACAATGATAGGGGTTTCTTTCCCAGAAAGTGTTAGGAAAACTGTAAACAGCAGAATGATAGTAAATATGGCCTTTATTTCCTTTGTATACAGGAAATGCATGATGGAACAAATGCTCTCAGAAAAAGAATCAACTCTGAAATTCATTTACTAGGAAAAAAAGTCAGTGTATGCCTCTATGCTGTTAAAGGCAGCCGGTCGTCGCAGGCGATTCGCAGCTCAGTAGAAAAGCACGACAAGCTGCTCCTCCCGTTATTGTACCCCCGTACGTACCGAATGCCGAACACGACGCTACGCAGCGCACCAGCGAAAACCTGATGGGGCACGAGCGCCGTGCGAGCTGTCCACTGTAATTTCAACATGGACGCCCGAATACCTACCGAATGGGGCCAAATGGGTGCATGCACAAAACCGCACAACAGCCATGCGCATGAAAATCTCTCCCGGTCCGCGACACAACAAGTAGTGAGAGCTGTCGGGTGTACGTACGTACGTATCTGGCTCCAGTCTCTGTTTATATGCACTATGGTGCCAATTTCAGCAATCTAGGCAATAATATTTAAAATGTCTGAAAATATTATATAACAATATCATAAATTATTCATATATTACGTTGTTTAATATTTGGTATTTATAAATATGCTTTGATGAAGAAATATTAGAACTCTAAGCTTCATGTATAGCAAGTTGCAATGCATATGGCCATATGGCAGGTTGTTATGATCTCATCGTGCAATGTTGTCTGCTGCGTCAGCTGCATGTGTTATACGTACAGCTTACAGTACGTCGGGCCGGATCGTAACATAACAAAGTTGATAGAAAGTCGTCGGTACCGGTATGTCAGTATCAATATTGTGTGTGGTATGCGAGTACTGTTTGCAATAAAAAGTGCTGTACTGTTTCGGCTTAGCCTTGGCTTTGGTTTAGTAATGAAACCTCACAATGGAGATCAAACAGCCGTCCAACTCGAGGCAACGTATCTACTTGTTTGACGCTATCGACGAGTGGAGAACGCAGAGAGATGTGTTCTTAGCTGGAGGACAAGTAAGAGACCAGAGGGGGAGGCTTCAGCGTCAGCGTGCCGATGAAAATTTTGCTTTCCACTTGCAAAAGCAGCTGGAGTTGCATGAACAGTTTTGCAGGAATTTTTATTTAGAATGTGCAAATTCGTGTTACGACATGCACGGTGGAATTGTGTTGCCACGGCTTACGCCAATCAAGCAACCCCAGCTGGCCAAGTCAACAACTTCAAGGAATCCAGATCCAGATGATGTGTAAGTAGAAGTCTACACATGAATCAGTGATTGAAGAGGAATGACTTTTTCTAATCTAGTATCAGTAACTTTAGGGCATTTGCGTTTGATCGACAAGTAGGCCTATTTTTCTATGTATAATTCCGCGTTCTCATTTATGTCAAATTATGATAATGCCGTAATTGAAATGACATTTGCTGGGTCAGTTTAATGTCATTAGTCCCATTAAATGAGAAGTTTTTCATATCAATCATGTTATGCAAATTCCCCAAGAATATGATTTAGGATTTGCAAATAAATTTTAAAAAAATGAATAGATCTATCGCCAGCTCCATCATACATGTAGTCTAACCCAATAGATCTGGTAGAACTCTAACGTTTAAACAGGGGAACTAAAGGTTCAAAGATGATAGATCTAACAATAATAGATTCTAGTTTAGGCCCTACTTCGACTTGAAGGTATGTCGGTTGGTGCACGGCCCCCTTCTATCACGGCCACAGTTACACTGTGCAGTGCAACTGTGGCCGTTGGCCCTGCACGGGCACAGTCGCTTCCCCGTCCTGAATTTACACATGCCAGGGCAAGTATGGTTGGACCTACTACTAATCGACCGCCTAATGTTTATCTGCTTGATAAGAATATTTAACACTGAAATTCACGTAAAAAAACTTGACCTACGTGATTGAGAAAATCCAGCTCTATCAAATACCGTTGTTCCGTTTTCGATTCGAAGTTTCAGTGCACAAAATATCGCCGACGAACTTGCGTGGCCTCGTTTCAGCTCCCCGCGGTAAATCGCGTTAATAGGATCGACCGCTGTTTTTGCATTGACAATGCACGCAAACCGAGTTGTATTGAACACCGTGTTGTACGAAGCTTTTTAGAAGCCTTTTAGAAACTTCCATAGACATTACATTGTGCTGTCATTACGATTCGGTGAAAATATTCATTCGAAATTTTGTCCTTGATTAAAACCATTAATGAACAATGAATTATCGCGTTTTCCCACACCATCCTCATCTACATTCAAAGCCAATCCATTTTTATGTGCTTTGCGCGCAGAGAAGTGCGTACTAAGTGTTCAGTGCGCGAATCATACGCGGTCGGTTTCAATATGTTTCAATATGTGGTCGATATGTAGTAGGGCTACACAAGACACAGGGTCTCCGACCCAATCGTCCGCGTTCAGAATGGACAACTCGGCGGTAATATCCGCTACCCATGACGATGTGTCATCGTCCATGATGGCCACCCTACCTATAATAATCTGATCTGACAATTGCAGTGTAGTTAACGACTGACGATCGACGGTGCGACGAAGAGAAGGCGTACACTGTAGTCGTACAAGTATAGGCAGCTAGCTACTATAGCTCATGCGAACATTGCATCACACAGTACATACAGTATACCATACATTCAATTCACATTACACAAAACGTACTCCCCGCGCTCAGATCAATCATGCGAGCAAACGAGATACTATAGCGCGATACATTGCTTTAGGGATGTCTTGCGCACACACACATTTCGCTTCGTAGCAACTTCGGAAGCGAGTTTACGTGCTGCCGCCCGCGGCTGAAATATGTCCATGTATCCTCGCGACTGGGTGTCTTTAAAAGTGTGCTTTTAGAAAATTCTAAGCTCTAATTTTCATCACAAGATGACAGTAAATATGGCTAAAAACTCTGATACAATATATGAAGCTGGCAGGTCATTGCAGGAGCAGAAAAGGTGATTAGGACCCCGACATCCTGACTTCTGAACTCAGCTATAATTTCACAAGATGAAACACTGTTTCATACTCTAAAAACTGTTGTACCACTTTTGTAACATGCTACACACAAGAAAATTAAAAACTACAAATGTCTGTTCAAAAAAACTGATTACAGACGGACAGACGGATAGCCCGAAAACAATGCCTAAGCAACACTTTGCAGCACAGGCATAAAAAAGGTTTCTTTTACTTGAGCCTGTGAACAAAACTTTTTGAACCAACGTATTCACAGAAGTACTTTGAATGGCTGGCTGGACGAACAAGCGATGGATTATCAAAAATTTAATGCTCTGGCATACTTAGCCCGCAAAGTAAGCAAAAAAAACAAAAACAAAAAATCAGCTTATTGAAAGAAAAATGCTCAAATGCTCAAATGCACAGAGTGTTTAGTGAGATGATTTACTTCCATCCATGAAGTCAATGAGCTCACTTCTAATCCCTGCATGTAGGTAGGTCTTGGGGGAAGTGGGGCTTTTGCGCATGCTGGGCTTTCACCTCAGACTTCATTGCCATCTTACTTAAGGAATGACACAGTTGTCTAAAAATGAGTTGAAAACTTACTTGTTTCAAGATTTTTGTACTTTTCCTGTTTCTTTATTTTATTTTTATCCTTTCATCTTTGAGTGTGCCTTGAGCATTTCACTTAGTGGATTTGGCAAAATGTAAATTACAACTACTATCATTGTTCTGATTTGTTTTACCTCTGGCTGGGGTGGTCCTGTCCAAGTGATGTCTTGGTTTTGATGTCTCTGCCTTCAGCGTGGGCGTAGGGGGACGCCCCGTCCCATCACTACTCTCTATACCAGAACTCAGGGAGGATGACAAGCTCCGAGTAGACTCCTGAGTCGTGATGCTGCTGTTACTGCAAGTACAGAATCAATAAATAAGTGATGACAGTTCTCGACACAAGTACTGGCAATCACTCTTCACATGGTGATTATGCAACAAATAATGGCTGGGAAAATTTTAAATAGCAAACCGACAATAGATAAATGAATAAAGCATTACACAATTACCATTAACATGAAATTATGGAGCTAGATAAGAACTAAAGGTAGATATTTCATGACAAAGATACCCACAAACAGACACATTAGTAGTATGTGAGTATAAAATCAAAAGCTGCAATTGTCACAGCACATGTGAAGAAACAAAGGGAAAAACAACTTAAAAAAGCATTTTAAACTACTCTGTGATGCTTCATTTCATTACCTAAATTTAAGTGATGGCACTGTTTTCCTAAGACAGATCTACCAGTATATATTGTCATCATTCCAATGCAAGTTCAGAACCTAGTAACTATTGCTTGTGAGCAGTATTATGAGATGATGACCCAAACTTTACAATGAAATTCTTTTCTTTTTCTGTTTACTTTAAAAATAAAAACTTGTTATACTGTTTACATAAAACATGTCAACATTATCAACTGCGGTTAAGATTCAACAGCAGCTCCTTAGTGTGAAAACAGAAAAAAAAACCCAGATGTTGGCAAAATTTGAAAGCTGGTTTTAGAAGCTGTCCGTGCATCCGTTCCTATGTGTTTTGTAAGAGTACATTTTGAACAAATTATCCATTGCATCAACAGGCAATATGTATGTGTATCTCTCCCATGACAAAATCACAGTCACTAGTTGAAATAAATCGATAAGACTTCAACTGTTTGACTGCAGTTAATTGATAATTGCTAAAACACTACTTCCCCCCCCCCCCTCTGTCAATGGCTCAACAACTTATACAGATATGTACAGGGTGTTCATTACCTGTCATAAATATTATCATAGCACACTTTCTAGAAGTAGAAGTTTTGGATTTAAGCAGGATCTGGTATCAAAAGCACTTCAAAATACTTCTTCAAGATATATCAAACAGTGCTTGTCCAATCAAAGGACACATTGAAACTGAAACTGAAACCAGGTGCTCCTACATGTAGCACCAGAACAAATAAACAGGTCCCCCAACATCATCCAACAAATCCCATTCCATAAGAGACAGTGATGACATTTATTCAGTGTACAGACATTGCCAGCATAGTTATATATTTTGGCAGGCTCACTGTCATATCTAAAAGCATTATTCATAGAGATCAAGGATGCTTGAAAGTTGAGAAATCTTGGCACAGAATATGCCTGCCATACTCAATGACAAAGAAGTAATAGTTATATGGCTATACTGCAGGCCAATAATGAAGACAACTCAAGGTTAATTCTACTTTTGCTCAATTGTTTGTTTGTTTCTTTGTTGTTTGTTTTTTTGTCGGTATGTTTGATTTGTAAATCTATTTTTTGGCACATATGTCATTTATTATGATATGACAACCTTTGTTCACAGTGTATGTTCCAATTCTGCTACAAGAAAAACTAAAGTGCTATGAACTCTGCCTATCACTGTTGGTGCTGGATTCTAAACTTTAAAGAAAATTATCAGAACTGCATCTAATCAAACCTTTGACGCAAATAATAAGGGCAATCTCATAAAGTAACCCCTTCACTCCCGCCTCCCAAAAAGAGGGTCACAGGAATTAAAGTTCTTGTTTATCAAGCAACAAAGACATCGGATATGACCATGGAAAATACTAAACTTCAACCCCTTTGACTGTCTTTCTGACAAAGATATACATATGTATACTTAATGCATCATAATATACAAGTATGTGCAATCATCCTTCTGTTGACTAATGCTTGACGTTGAGCTTTTTCTTTGCAAACCAGATCTCAAGGATAAAACAGGAATAATAGATTCCTCACTGACGAAAGCTTTACATCATATACTAGCAAAGAAAACTATTTCTTTGAATTGCTCTTCCCCCTCACAAAAAAGCGCACGATCTCGCCAGTTTCCTTACTCCAAGTCACATCTACTGTATACGCCATATAATCTGCAAGTCTAAATTATCGCAAATCGGGAATTCCCGACGATTTCGCGAGTGGTTAAATTCGCCATCGTGGAGTACTTGTACTGAACGGAGAAATGTACACGCGTATGCCACATCTGCAGTGGGATCAGAGTCAATATTTTCACATGTCTTTAATTTTGCGAATAGCACCTGACTCGCGAAATTCGTGAAAATAAAAACCTCGCGAAATATTCAGCGTATACAGTAACTGATATTCCCTACAACTACACACTGTGATGTAGTTATAGGTTATACATGAACCGATGCTTCCATACAGCTACATCAAAAGACAGAACGAGACAAAAAAAAAAACACACAAAAAAAAATCATATTGATGCAAAGGACTCTTACCTATACTAAGTACTGCTCAAGTGTTATTCAAATGTCACATAGAATCTTGTCACGACCTTACAATTCATGTCACAAGCATAGCTGATTTTAGGAGAATGTCTTAATAGAATGCTTTATATAGTACACAATTGCAATATGAGTGGTTTGGACATTTGTATGTAAGCAAAAGCTAGTAGTCATGCATGAAACACACTCACATATGACTGGTAATCTGGTCCCATGCTCAGCATGCATGCAGAAAAGTGACCTTTAGACTTGCATTGTGGAATGTTTACCTGCTCCAGTCATAAAACATATGTTTTTTTTATTCTCAAAAAAAGTCTGCATCCTTTCAGCAATGCCATTGTGCAAATGCCACAGACCCACCCACATTCATGTCCATGGATGCATGTTGCCCAACTCACATTAAAGTGAGGCAGTCCTCACGAATTTGAAAAAAAATATGTTGTTGTTGGTACCTCCAATGAACTACTTTCACCAAAAACAAACTTTCAAATCACCAAATAAGCTCGTAAAGTTTGGTTGAAAAAGTGTGAATCTGCATGGTGAATATGCTAATGAGCAAGTCTTGGCAGAGAGTCGGACGTCACCGAGGCACAACTCTTCCCAGCCGTGTTCTGCTCGTTATGCGTACGCTCCCTAGTTACCCGGATGCATGAAGAAGTTGATGGCTACTAGTATTTGACATTGTTTTTACGTACTGTGCGTATGTGTGTGTGTGTGTATTGTGTATTGTATATCGTATTCTTTTTTTTTTTTAGTTAAAAAGAAATTGACCGGATTATTCATTCTATTTTTTTTCTCCTGTTTGATTTCTGCCTTAAAATGAATTGAATGATTATTCTTGTTTTCACAGAATATGTTTCATACATGCATGAATAGTCATGACAAAAGTTATGTATAACATATGTATTTTTTTGAAACTGTTATATTTTCAAAGGAAATGGAATTAATAAAAACATCACTAAAAACAAAACAAAAAAATATTCGCTCAGTACACGTGTGGACGGTACTACTAGATCTACGGTAGATATCCCGGTTTGCCCTTCGCGCGTTTCCAGTCTATCACGGCGCAGCTGCAGCCCTGTCGCCGCGCATGCAGTTAGCTGTTTATGTTCTAGTATAGTACGTACATAGAAACGACTCTACACATTTATTTACACTAGAGGGGCAACCGTCATCTGGTCTGGCTATCTTTCATCATGCTGATGTGTCAAGCAGTATTTCGCTCGAATCATAGAGAAAATTGCCCAGGAAAATCAGTTTTTCCATCCCAGACCCACAAAAGGATCGTGAAAGGTGCGCTGTATGGCTGAGAAATATCGATACAACGAAGCAAACATAAAAACTTAAAGCATTCTTGATATCATGTTGTAGGCATATGCGAGGACCATTTGAGAAGCATGTTTTGACATGGACAGGCAGGCTGTAGCCCTCGGTTATAAACCGAGAAAACTCCTGAAGCCAGATGCAATCCCGACCATATTTGCTCATATGAATGATAAAACAGAAACACCTCGAGCATCGATTTCGAAAAGAACGGAGGAAAGGAAGTGTAGAGAGGTAAGGAAAGTGGCTAGCTATGTTCCATTTACGGTGGAGCTGCAGCCGGGGTTAGATTGCAGTACAGTGCCACTGCCAGTGCCGACTGGACCTGCACGGCAAAGTGGAGCGAAATCATATTCCTGCAGCCCCGTTTTTACCCTGCCCGGTAGAAGTCATATTCGTTTGATATCTGAGTACTTACAGAAATATCGAGACGGAAACAATATTCTCTTTGAAGAATTCGAGTCTCTTATGCCCAGGTAATCTTCTGTTTGAACGTCAAACTCACTTACGACGGAGTATGATAAGAATGCGCGCGAGAGTGGTTTGTACGCAAAGTAGTATGCAACATGGACAGAAGCTCGAAAAGGACAGTGCCTATTTGATGGCATATTTGATTTTAAAATATTTATAAATTCACATTTACAATTTTATTCTACATTAATTATATATGTAAATAAGCTTGAAATATTTTGTTTAAAATAATAAAACCACATATTGTCACATTTTATGACAAATCAGATATGATCATTTTGAACACAAATTGGTTTTCTGAGGCACGGCTGTCAACTTGGCAAGTTGGGCATCACTGACGTTGCACCTTTTTGCAGGCTCTTACACAATCGCTTGCAGGAATTATTTTTCAAAAATCGCGTACAAGACAGTGTTTGATTTCCACGTGTATAAACTGGTGAAAGGTTATATTTTTTACTCTTCTTAATTATCAGTACAGTGAAAGTTCTCAGGACTGCCTCCCTTTAAGTAATGAAGAACACCCTTCAAAAGTACAGGAATACTCTCATAGACATGACAACATAAATCTATGCCTGGGAGCAAAATTAAGATCATTTTGTTTGAAGAATTCATATCATTTCAATTCTCCTTCCACATCAGCTGTCTAATAAAAAGCATTCATGGCTACATCTTTCCACATTTGACTTGAGCCAAGTGCAATCACATTTTTCGTTCTGCAATTTCTGTACAACTTTGCAGTGGTGTGAAAATAAATCTGGCGTTCAGGACTGACTATCAGTACTGTTTTCGTTAGTGAGACTGTTGGTGTTAAGTTTGATTGAAGGCAGTTGGTTGGGATATACATAATGTAACACCAGCACTCAGGCACTAGCTCTAAACTTGAAATCACCCCTTGCATGACAAGCATGTCATATATTCTTACCTTGACCTCCTATTCTGTGGGGCTGAAATCTGATTGCGGTTGTTGCCCTCTGGTGAGCTATGGTTACTGGGCTTGTAGAGGAGCTTCCTGACCAGTGGTGCTTTCTGTTCAGCTGGGACATCCTTCTCGGGTTTTTCTTTTTGTTCACTAGATATTGATGTGTGTTGTAGTGTGAAGAAACAAGACAATGAGAGAAATGAATATTTCATGACTGTAGCTAAACTACTTCAATGCAAAGTATATGTTCACAGAGAGTACATTTACAAGCACAGTGACATTCCATCACTGGAATGTTTCTAATCAAAGCAGCAACCCAGCAGCAAAAAATTGACCATATCCTATCTTCAAGAAGCTATAGCGGTTTTAATGTAGGTGAGTATCTAAATTTGGTTAAAGGACAAGTTCACCTTCATTAACATAAGGATTGAAAGAATGCAGCAATATTAGTAGAACACATCATTGAAAGTTTGAGGAAAATTGGACAATCGATGCAAAAGTTATGAATTTTTAAAACTTTTGTGTTGGAACCGCTGGATGAGGAGACTACTTAGGCTCGTGATGTCACATGAGCACAACAGTATAAAGAAAGTGTAAAGAAAATTCAACATATTTTCACTTTTTTCGCATAATAAAAGAGCACATGACTTGCCTCTTTCTAAAAGGAATGGGAATAATATTACCCATAACATATGTCAGTAACGAGTCATGGGAATGTGTACTTTTTTCAAAAGATGAAATTTTGTGAAATTCTCTTTATATTTTCCTTATATTGTTGTACGCATGTGACATCATACACTGCAGTAGTCTTCTCATCCAGCGGTGACTGCACAAAAACTTCAAAAATTCATAATTTTTGAACAGATTGTCCGTTTTTCCTAAAACTTTCTATGATGTGTTCTACTAATATTGCTACATTCTCTCAATCCTTATGTTAATGAAGGTGAACTTGTCCTTTAATTATCCGTGCCTCAAGACAGCAATCATTTTTCTCAGTAATAACTGCATGTCCATGTGTGTTTTTGTATGATATCAAATATACAAGTACAGGTATATCAAATATTTTCTTCACAAGTTGATAGGTATATTTATTCTGTAAATCAAATTACAGATATTATATGAATAAAGTAAATATTTGGGAATAACTTGTGAAAGCTGGTCTTTTCCTAACCTGGAATCTTGGAAATGTTGCTGTGAATTAGCTGAGTTACAAAATACATTCTGACCCTGATCAAACATCTGTAAACATTGAAGTGGTCATTCTTGCTAATCCCAACCCTAATCTTTACTCTAACCTTATCGCTAACCAGTATTAAGCCAAGGGTGGGGTGGGGGGGGGAATAATTGTTCTTGGTGGGTAACTGCCCTGATATGGCCATATCATAGTCTTGGTGTTCATACAATGAACAAAAAAAGGGGGAAGAAAAAAGGAGACCGTAAGTTTGATTCTAGTCCCATTAATACATCCTTGAAGAGAGTGATTGACCCACTCTGTTCCTCTTGTCCTTGTTTCAAATATGTGGGTACCTGGCAGTGCTTTGGTAACAACGGCAAAGCTCTCTTGAAGAGTTTGACTGGCACTAAAAAGTTTACCCTAGGTATATGTGATTGTGTTGGCACTATGAGAAATCATTCAGATTGACATAGGCTACACATATCATTTTCCAGATTTTGACTATCCTCATAAAACTCACTCTTTCTTCTCAGATCCTGATGTCCGACCGGACACTGAGCTGGACGCGCTCTGCTGACCGTTGCCCGTTTCCTCCCACAACTTGGCCTGCGCCGCTATAAGCTGGGCCAGATGCTCCCTGGAGAAGTGGGTGCCACGGGACCGTTTCTGGTATTCCTTGGCCCTCTCACGGAGCTCCATAACCTGGGGTGGGAGAAGGTATGGGGAAGGGCGGGGAGGTTCCAAGTGAATTGTTTTCTTTTTTCTACATAATATTATACATATCTACCTCTTTTCTCATCCAGTCGTCTGTTCCAATACTGCTTATTTATGATGAATGTGTGTTGCCAGAAGGGTTTGGTCTTGATTTCTAGACCATTTCAATGGGTTTTTATACTTTTGTTTGTTTGTTTGTTTGTTTGTTTGTTTGTTTGGTTGGTTTTTTTTTTTTTGGGGGGGGGGGGGTTGTTATTGTTTTTAATGACTGGAAACCGAGCCTTTGAGGCATGTGGGACTACCCTGTTTTTTGTTTTGTTTTTTGTGGGTTTTTTTTTCTCCTGGGGGAAGAAAGTTTGCCATTTTCAAATGGGAAAAGGCACACACACATATAACATGACTATTAGGCATCAGCAGGGAATGGTGATCAAACCAATAAACTGAAGCACCTGCTATTGCCTCTTGCCTTTAACCCATTGAGGACGAGTCCTAATTATACTTGGGCAAGTGTCTATGGGAAATGTGTGTTAGAAATCACTACCTGATAATTGCAATTTTTATATGTGACCCTGCACCACAAAACAAACAAAAAGTCGCCAGACATGGGTTTTTAGTTAAGGGCAGATTCTGCGAGAGCAGACTCTATGCTTTAAAATGATGTATAACTCAATTCAAATGGACTCTCATAACCTATCTAAATGTTGGAAAGAAAGCACACACTCTGGAAAAGTGTGAACTGAGAAAAGACTATGAGTGAGGCTCTGAAGTAAAAAGTCTATTCAAGCGCTTAATCTTTTCCAAGCCATGCTAGCTGTGCCACGAATGGGACAAAAAACAGGGTGTTAACCACTGGAGCAATAACAATGAAGGGATTATCAGACTAGGCTTAAATTAGACATACTTTATTAACACATTTTGTCCATGATCAATGACAACTTTCAAAGCAGTAGCATTATCCTGTCAAAAGTTATTTGAGTTGAAAGTGAAGAGTGTGTACAGGATTTTTAAGAAATGAAAAGTGAACTCTGTTAGAAACATCTGATCACACTGTTCTACAATAAAGTGTTTGAGAAAAACTGCTAAAAACGCAGTTTCCTGTTTGTTTTATGATCCCAAACTTTAACATAATGTAGAAGAAGACTTGCTCTTTCAGAAAATATGAAAAACTCAATATTGACTCGGTTGACCCATTTCACCTTCTTTGAGTCCTCACACAAATTCACTGCATGCGACTTTTTGTTCGTTTTGTGATGCACGGTCACATATACCATGCAAAAGAGACAGATAATTCACATGTATAATCTTGATTTGATGTATCAGAGACATATTTGTGTGATTTTATGGCTTCCCCCAGTTTATAACGTACACAAACTATTGATGTTCAACTCTGAAATCAATTTACCCATCAACATATTACGTTGATCGGTAAAGTAAAATAATCAAAGTACCCCGTTCTGAACGCGAGCAAAATGCCAGTGGCACAGTCAATGCCGCCTACAGAAAGTTTACTTGACACTCAAGTGCAGAAGTACTGACAACAAAACAAGTCTTCTCATGATCAATTTGATTAATTCACAATCAAGTGTCACATTGCTGTCTGATGTCTGGTATCTAAATGGTTAACTTGATGAAAAAGGAAAATCCAAACATTTGGCATCATTAAAATGTAGATTGTCAACTTTTAGCTCTTAGTTACTTGGCTAACGACACAATTAGTCCAGTGCCAAGTGATACAACGCTAGCCATGCACTCAAGGGAGAGGAAACTGATGCACTACATAAACATTGCAGAATTAAGATTTTCTTTTGAAGTCAACTACTTCTAAAAAGGACTATATCACATCATTCACTGGTAAAGAAATATAATGTCTCGATCAAGTAAAAACTCCTGGATTAATCTGAGTCAAGATCGAGTCACATAAATCTGAGTCAAGTTAATCAGATTCTAGTACTTGGATGAGTACTGTTTCTGAGCTTAGTGGATTCTAGTCTTTATCAAAGGCCCTCTCACTGCAGTAATTAGAAGGAAAGTGAGCAAGGGCTGTTACGTTAGACGAGTTAAGCCACCAAAGAGAGGTAAGCCCAAGAACCAATGGAGACTTGTTTGAATATTTGACTTACACATTTGAATTACTGGATTTCGCAACAAGTGTTTGGTGGTAAAAATTACAACCAATCAACAAAGCTCCATTTGAAGAGGCTTATGTATAATACTTTCTGCACTGATGGCAAATGTAACTGGGCAAATCTTACTTGCAATTTCATTGGTTTACCTGACTAAATGAATTATTTGGCAGAAGTAGTGTGCTATCTTAATCTTATTCCAGGCTTCTGAATGATTCTCATTTGCTGATCTCAAAAGGCCCTCATTTCAAAGTTCCACAACTTGTTATAATGTGCAGATCACCACTGACATATTTGATTAGGTGTGGTCAAAGGAAAGTACACATAAAACCTTGTAGAAAAGCTAAGAATATACCATGACTGTTCCTCACCTCTGCAAACCACGATGGTATGTCTCCAACAGACTTTGACCTCTGTAGCGGCTTGCCTGTATCCGATGCGTCATCCCTGGGCTGGACATGTGGGGGGTCCGCTCCTTTCCATACCCCGTTCTCGTAGCTGAACAGCTGTGGAGTCTTGAAGTTTGACTTGTATTCAGTCCTCCACTTCCTGCACATATTTAAAACATAGCCAGAACCCGTAAAAAGTTTGCCAATTCATCGATATTCTCATAAATACACACAGGATATATTCAGAGCAAGTTCACGACTTTTTTGAGGTTCTTGTACAGTTGTACACGGTACAAATATTGCAGCATTGGTCCTGGTAGTGCAAGTGTAAAAATGACTGGAACGTCAACAATGTAATGATGACATATGACATCTTATAGCTATGGTATCCCACGGAAATACAGCAATAATGTGCATGTGATGTACGGGTAGACATACATGGCAGAATCTGAAGTACACACCTCAATACTCACATCTGGTATATCACCATGGTAACAGAGTGGTTACCAATGGAACCAGAGAAGTTCCACGGCAGCTGATTTGAATCAATATTGATCATTTTGAGAAACAGTGCCCTACACACATGTAAGAGTGATTTTGTGATATATCTTCTTTTCTTAAAATCAATTTTTCACACCATTTTTGGAACCCTTTACACCTCTCAACTAATCCTGTCTGATACCCCTTTCCCGCTGCCCGTCTCGGTGAACCACCGAGAGGTTCCCCGGTGAATTCACCGGGGAACCTCTCGGTGAAAGTTCGAGTGCCGTCGTTTCACACTGCTCTCGGTGAAACTTTCCCCTAGACGGGTTTTCTGCTCGCAACGTGGGTGATCTTATGTACTTGAGTTTGTTGTGCATCTGCGATTTGGTTTTTTCGATCCCATGTTCAGCAAGTTTTCGGAGGAGGGACTCGTACGTGGCAGCGTCAGCCGACGTCCCGCTCAGTTCTTCGTTCACTGCTGCCTCGCTACGTACTCTCTCTTCGTCTTTGGTCCACACTCCAGCCGTTTGCAAAATTCCCTCAAATTTCAACAGCACAAAACGTCAACGGATTTCTCCTGCACACTGTAAACCCAGCACTTGACGAGAAAAGCACAAAATACGAAAAAATCAAGCAAGAGGCGGACTGTATCAGACTTTACTGAAAGAGTTAAGAGCTAGACACTAGAGGAAGACGAAAAGGGAGGACGCATCAAATCGATTAAGTACACTGTAAACCTATACACGTATCAGCTTTGTATATGTGTACACGGCGTGCTAATTAAACAATACAATCCACAGCACGATGCAAAACAACGACATACAGTATGTAGTGTCGAGTGTACTAGTATGTTTACAAACACGAATTACTAGTACCCTGTACGTGTGGATTTGGGAGGTCGAGTGCGCGCTAGCTAGCTGAAAACGTGTGCATGACCAGAAACAAAACATGACCTTTGACATAATCTGCATATTTTCCCCGGTGTTTCACCGAGACAACCTTTCACGCTGGGCGCTCTCGGTGAACCACCGGGTGATTTCCCGTTGAACTATCGGAGTTTACCCAGGACGCTTCTCGGGTAAAAATTGCCCAAAATTTCATCGGTGTTTCACCTAGGCTTCCCCTAGGTTCCAACCGAGTGACCTTTCACACTGCGGGGTTCCCCGGGTGCCCCCAGGTGCCCCCGGGGAAGATTTTCTTCAGCGGGAAAGGGGTATGAGAAACAATGCTGAGATGCAAGGAAATGATGCTGGTACGACATTCAGAGAGTGCTACTGACCTGGTCGTTGCATGTGGAAAGAATGGTCTTTGAGGATTCTGGGACTGTTTCAGGAGCCTTGGGTCATCATGGGATATGACAGACACCACACCAGCTGGGGGCATTCTGTCTGGGGTTATTCCTACTCTCTTACTTTTCTTATTATGCAATATAAAACAAAAACAAAAATAAACAAATAAAATGACCATGTTCTCATTTCTTGCACTACAAATCAAAAGTAGTCACCAATCTTGCTTACCTTTTAATATTACATGCAAATACATGTAAATCGAGAGATACTGCAAGATCATTTTCAATTCATTTTATCTATTTTGATAATGACAGCATGCTATTATGACTCGACATAAATCATACTCCCAAGTCAGTTAGATATCTAAACTTATTAAAAACGTGACAAGGGTACATAATGTCATGAATGATCAAGACACTACTCTGAAATCATTGCTGGTACATTTGAATACAAACAAGAATGTTACAAATCAAAGGGACTATTTGAAGTTTATGTCATTTTTATATGGTTAGGGTGCTGTCTACGACTATAAATGATTTTATCAGATTTACTGCCAAATGTCTGACTATTAAGGTCAATTGTCCTGCGATACTTCACAAAAATGGCTAGCATCGTGCTCTTGAATGAACAGTCAAAATGCATCACTCAGATTGCACCCTCTGATACTGATCTTTCTTCATTCATTCAGAATCCAATCTAATATTTCAATAATGTGCCTTATATCTATATGCAATTCAACTAATTAAAAAGTTTGATTGTAATCAATATTTCCATTGATTACAATCAACATGCATTCTGAATCTATGGACATAATAATCTGGGCTAAATCAAGAATTTCTGCACAAAGGTTTTGCATAAAAACTAAATTTCTGACTGAGCTGTTGACCTTTGATGTTGACTGATAAAAGGATAACTCCATCTTCTGGGAATAATTTTCCTGGTATCACATCACAATTTACTACGCATTTTTACACCACTGCTACACAAACTAACTTGTGTTAGTTTTCGTCCATAGAAGTGTACAGTATACCATTTGAAATATTGTTCATCAGCTGAAATTGCTAATCAAATTTGAGTAAGACAATTATTCCCTGATCTTACGTTATCTTGAATTCAAGTTTCTTAAAATCTGATTGACCATTTTGTTAAACTGATATAGAGATGTGGAGACAGATCAACTGACTGACAAACTCCAAACATACAGCTTTGGGCAGATTTGAGTGCAGAGACACGAAAGGACTGATGGCTCTGAAATTTGATATACCATGGGCTGTTACTGAGTCGTACATCACATACACACACCTTTGTTTTGACTCTGTATTTGGCCTTGATTTCCTGCTGGGCATTTTGCATCAGCTGGTCTTGGACAGATGAATGCCCCGGCTGCTGCTGCTGCTGCTGCTTGAACTGCCGCTGGTACTCGCTGTGCCGTGGAATCTTGTCAGGGACATAGGGAGCCAAGTTGGCATTGGAGTTATGAACCATCTGCCAAGATAAAAACAACAAATTTGATCTTACTGATGCCAGTTTTAAACATAATCTGACGACTGAAGAAATGCATAATCCCACCAGCCATCAGTTACTTTGTGTTCATAAAAGAATTCATGACACATTGAGATTAAGGCATGGTAACATTAAAGGTGTCTGTAACAAAACAATAGATATTCTGTGTTTACATACCCATTCTCAGCACATTCAATCTCTGCTCAGTACGCATCGAGCCTTTAAAGGTTCTAAAAGTTTTACTAGGTATTTTACCTTCATCTAACTTATGGTTCTGATTATTTTGTTTTAATGAATGGAAAAATCAATGCACAAAGATCTGCCTAATCATCTTCTTTAACCAATGAAGTTGTGATATAGCAGCCCTTTTGTTCTGAGCTGTTACGGTTACCGTTCTTCTTACAGTCTCTGCAGTATTAAAGAAACATTCACATGTAAACAAAATCATCTCACAGCATTTTGTTTTTGTTTTGCACTGTTCTGTTTTGCTTTTTTGAGCAAACATACATGAACTTGCAAACAAGCTCATGAAACTGTCTGTCTGTTAACACTTGATATAATGGGTAAAGTGGAATACTGTACGCCATTAATTATTTTGCTACATGTACATAATAAAGAACACAGGCATTTGCTCCTTGGCCTGAGACTAACCTGTTCGGCAGCCATGAGCGGGGATTCTTTGGCTGATGGCTGCTTCCATGCAAACTGCCTCTGGTACTCAGATGAGTACCTTGGTCCCCCTGGTCGGGCCCTTATGCCAGCCCTGTACTGCAGGGCCTCATCGGTCTTCAATCACACGAAAAGGAGAAAGACAAAGTTTTGGTAAATCTCACTTTCAAGACAAGAGAATTTTTATGACCACGTGAAAAAAAAAACACATTTACACATGTTTGTTTTTTAAGCCTCTACCCGAAGGGTTCTGGAGGCAAAGGGACAAATTCACAACGGTGGTTTAAATCTTGACCATGGTTTACGCAAAATGTCCTGCATAAATACCCATGACAGTGCGTGTACACCGACAGACATCCACTAACAAACATGTATTGACAGCGCATGTATAAGGTACGCCTATTTCATGCTTATTTTAGTCCATGGACTACAAATTGTAAATCTGAACCATCTTCGTGAATTTGAGCCACAATGTTTTGGGTTGTCTGTCTGTCTGTTAGTCCTTCCCAGATCTTGTTGCATTGAGAACCAATGTGAAAATTTCCACACTGTAAAATTATCCATTGTATGATTCTAGAAACATGTATGCAATTCTTTTCTTAATGCTGCTAGTGCATATGCTTGACTTGAGTCCTGATGTCAGGTAGCACTATATTAATCTTATAATAATACTTCTTATGCTAAAATGGAAAAAATACCCAGGAAATAAGCTATTGTGAGTAATACCACCTCTCTACCCCCCCCCCTAAAAAAATAATAATAAACGAGGAAAAGTAGAAATTACGCGGTGCGTAATATATGTCCCCGCCGGAAGTAGCATTCAGTAGCAAAATGTACAATATAGGTAAAAAGATGAAGGTCAAAGGTCAAAGAGGTCAAAGGTCAAAATTCTATGTAGAAGTTTTGAAGCCCTCACCTAGTGCCATCACATAAAGCAAACGGAATCGAAATCGGGTTAGAAATGGCGAGGGAGTAGCATTTGGTAGGAAAATGTACAATACAGGTCAAAAATCAAGGTCAAAGGTCAAAGAAGTCAAAGGTCAAAATTCTGTGTAGAAGTTTTGAAGCCCTCACCTATTGCCATCACATAAAGCAAACGGAATCAAAATCGGGTTACAAATGGCGAAGGAGTAGCATTTTGTAGGCAATGTACAATATAGGTCAAAAATCAAGGTCAAAGGTCAAAGAAGTCAAAGGTCAAAATTCTATGTAGAAGTTTTGAAGCCCTCAACTAGTGCCATCATATAAGGCAAACGGAATCAAAATCGGGTTAGAAATGGCGAAGGAGTAGCATTTTGAAGCAAAATGTACAATATAGGTCAAAGGTCAAGGTCAAAGGTCACAACTGAAATTCTGTATAAAAGTTTCAAAGCTCCCATGTAGTGCTATCATATAAAGCAAACAGAATCAAAATCGGGTTAGAAATGGCGAAGGAGTAGCATTTTGAACATTTTGATCACACACGGACGCACACACGGACACACGGACGGACGGACACACGGACGGACGGACGGACGGATGGACGGACACACGGACACACACACGTACGGAGCCCGTTTCATAGTCCCCTGCTCGAACTCGTTCGGCGGGGACAATAAAATTCAAAACATACAGATATCATTCTAATGGAATAACTTTGTCAATAAATCTAATGTGGCATCCTGTTGCAAACCCAAAGTAGAATAAGATTGTCCTGAAAGACACATGCCCTACATCACCTATTGTTGTTAATAAATTGAAATTGAAATCCAGCAGCATGAACAAATGGTGTTTGCCATTCAAAGAAAAAAAAAATCCCATTCACCTCTGGTGGTGCCTTGCCATTGGCTTTATGAGCATCGCCACCTGCCTTGCTAGGCCTTTCTGTCTTTGTAGTCACAGGGCCCTTGGCTGTTTTCACAGGCGTGGGCGGGTCCTTTCTCTTTGTGGCTGGAGGGGGCGGTGCCCTGGCATTACTGATGACGCGAGTTTTGGCTGCTATGGCATTATTCTTCTGGGTCTTCACTTCCTTCTCTGTGGCCTCTCTGAGCGGTTATGACAAAAATGAAACACGTAAAAAAATACCTAAAATGAAAGAAAATCTGTTGAACTCCACATGCTGTAGTCAGGACTCGTATGATATTGAAAGGACTTTCTGCCAATTCATGATTGTGTTACATCTAACTACAGTATGGTGTACACATGTGCAGTGAACCTTAAAGAAGTCAACCATTTAATCATAGACAAAAATTAACAGAAAAGCTATCAACTTAATCTAAAATGCACATGGTGCACACTGCACCTTATCACTATATCTATTTTGATCTAACACACATAAGCACTCACATAGAATGACACGCGTTGTACAAACAGCTACTAACATGTATAACCACCGACTCAGGTAAATTGTTTTTTCCCCTTAATTTTGTCTCCTTCCCCTCCTCCATTTAACGGAACCTACCACTATATCTTTGAGACACGTTCAACTAACAGCTATGAAACACTGTAGTAACAATCAAGTGTTTCTGCATGAAAGACTTGTTTACTTTAATGCCCCAAATCACTTAGGTATCCATGCATTACTGCATCAAATGATCAAATCAGTGGATATGTTCTTCCTTGGTATCAGACTATGCAGGCAATAGAGCTGGGATTGAAATTACCTTGAGCACCCAACCATACTATTTACACACCACAATTTCTGAGAGAGGGAGACACCTCAATTCACACATAATAAAGAAGCAGTACACAGAAAAAGAACAAAATAATTCTGAAATTTTATTTTTGTGCTTTTGAATGATCAATATTATTCATGTGTGGCTTAATCTAACCTGCTTTTCGTAGTGCCGCTATCTCGTTTCGAGACGCTGCTGTCTCTTTTCACGTAGGTTTTGGCAAGGGACGTCCCTGGTTTTCTGCTTGGCTTCCCAATATCATCGCTCTCAAGAGATGCATCAGATTCTATGGCTGCCATATACTGCTTTGTCGTATAGGTCATCTTGTTGTCAACGGGGATGGGCTTTCTGCGTCTCTGCAGGGCTGGCTCCCTGGTTATAGCATAGGACTCCGCTGAAAAGACATTTTAAAAAAAAAAAAATAAAGAAAGAAGACGATAAAAGACAAACGTCACTGAACTCTGCTCATCCTCTGGAAAAAAATGAAGTCAAACACTTAGGAAATCATGTCAAAATATGTTTGTCAAACCATGGACCTAATACACATGGACATTCATCGTATCGTTAATTAATTCATGCACCCGTACATCTCAAAAGCGCCACAAAGACATTTTTAGCATGCTTCACTGCTTTGATCCCATGATCGTCACCGCCAGCAAGCCGGGAAAAGAACAAGGCGAGGATTCGAGAAATCTAAAACTATATGCGCAGAAGAAAATAACTCACAAAAATCAAGTAAAGTGAATGTGCAGTTGTGTATGTTAGGAAATCATACCTCAAACAATCTAGCTTGGGAGAAGCAGGCGGTTTTTAAAAGAAAGCTAACATTTTGGCAGAATGATTGTCATTTTGTGATCTCAATATTTCACTTTTCCGCAGCTTATACCAGAGCAAAAAGGGACAGTAATGGTAGAGAACAGGTATATCTTGCCATTAGGCAAGGTCTAAATGCGGGTGCGAAAATGTGCGAATCAGCAATTACCAATCTTTTGACACAAAATTTGTCATGATCTCAGGTTTGCTGCACCTCATCATCTGTATTTATTTAAAGACGTTTCCGTCTGAAAAAGGCACATCAGCGAAACAAGACTGAAATGAGGAAAAATATTCTTTTGTTAGTGACGATACATGATCACACAATCGTTATTGTCCAGACACCTGAATTTACTCATTAAGATGCACATAATCAGGTGTCGGCGACGATCATCACATCAAAGAAAGACTGCAGTGAACAGTCCATGTATATTAGGTTCATGGTCAAACTTTCTTTTTCTTTCACAATCCTATGAACAGATATAGCATATTACACATCATGTACAGTGTAAGTGTGCCACTTCGAGCAAGGTAAAAGATTACTGAATGAGCAAAGCTTTGAGTTTTGTAACACTGAAGACAATATTTTGCTTTGATGTGTATGCTTGTTTCTTGCTATCTTCATCATTCAGCAGGTCAACACTTAGAAATTCAAATTTTTCCTGAACAACCTCAAAGTTAGAGTGTCCTAATAATACAACTATAAATCCATGAAAAGTTCACAAAAATTTGGCAAACTTTAATAGTAAGAAGATATAATAACAGTAAGGGTAATAATTATTTATTATCTTTATCATTGTGATAATATTAATAGTAGTACTAATAAAAATAAAATGTCTCCACAACTGCTATGACTATTCCTCTAATAGTTCAACCAATGACACTGCACATACAGGTGTTATGACAATGTTTAAGGTAGCATATATATGGACGATCAGTTACATTTCAATACCTGTACTTTGCATTTACATGTAACAACATCATTGTAACATGGTAATACGGATTCCTATCAAATGATTGGCTAGGAAGTGTCATGTGAACAGCCTTTAATTTTGCCTGATTTGCCAAATTTTTGCCAAATTTACTTTTCAACAGGGCGATACTAGCAAATTCATCTGTGCTCAGCTGCATTGCCTGTGCATCACAAACAAAACTTGTTTTGTACATGTACTTCAGTTAACTTGGAGCTTGGCAATGGCCTGGGAATCTTGTGAAAATGACTGCTGGGGGATTTGATCATATCACCTTTTCATAAAACAAATAATGCGCAATAGTACTTTGTCGGCCATTAGTACAATTATCCAATTAACTTTTAAGCAGTGATTAATTCTTATTATATTCCACATACTAAGAATGTTGCAATAGGATTGGTCCAGAGCTGATCACGTGATGAAGTGTTGTTTTGCCCATCACATCACCTGAGAAGAAAAGTTTGTTACACTCTATGTTGATAGTCCCTTTTGTTTCGCTGATCTCCACACAGTCCACACAGTCATAACGCAAGATGAGTACGCGCGAAATAAAAGTGCGTTGCACTGTGGACTATCATGTGACCTAGGTCACTTGATAGTACACAGTGCAACGCACTTTCACTTCGGTGCGCGCAGCAACTTCATTGCTTTGTCATCTACGCGCACAAGTAGCCTAAGCCCTAATGATACCTAAAGACAGCTAAAACGGTTTCAGATGTGGAATAAAATGGGAATTTCTAGGACCCTAGATGTGGAATATAAAGCAAATAATCAACTTTTAGTTTCAGGCAATGAGACAAACTATCACTTCCCCGGCGATCTGAATGTGTACGCTATCTTTCCTCAGCTGCGCTTCGGAAAGATAGCTACATCCAGATCGCCTCGGAAGTGATAGTTTGTCCCATCACCTTCACCAACGTTGATTATTTGCTTACTAACATATTCTGTGTAATGTGCATTATTTGTATATTAATGTATCATTTTCTTCTCACTGTTAATACCAGTACCTCAAAGTTACATGGCATGCTTACTTACTTGGCAAAGTGATTTTGCTCTCAACCCTGTTTGTATCCTTTATGTTGTGCGGTAAACTTCGAGCTAGAATCGAATACTGCATGCTAGGCACGGAGAAGTTGCCGAAGAGACAGCTCACCGAAAATTTGCTCTGATCATCAGGAGACAATGAAAAAACAAACAAACAAAACAAAACAAGAGAATTATTATGACTGCATTGACATCAAGTAAACTTTCACACAGATCTTACGTGGCATGAAAAATCAAAGTTGTTTCTTGTTCTTAAAAGTGTTGCCTTTGTGATAAAGAAGGAGCCAGTGACATGACACTTCCACTTGAAGGTGTATCCATTAGATCAAGTCATATCACATACGGATGTATAAGTTTTGACAATATGATTTCTACATGTTTTTGTGCCTACAGTAAGTGATCCTGAGTCATAGATGGTCTTTGCTGGTTTGCAACATGAAATAATCACACTCTAGGCCAGCGAAATATGACGTATCTGCGTTGAGACTCAGCTGCCAGTTTCATATGGATGTAGTCTTGTTCATGACAGTGGGACAGACGCTGCAGGAAGCTAACGGGTATCGGCATTGATGCCAACTTTAACTTCCGAATCTTTGCCCCAGGGGCCAGTGTTGGTATGCCATGTCTGACAGCATGTTCAGGAAAGCTTTGGCAGTGTTTGGGTCATACTTCTTAAAGAGAGAATGTGTGAAAAAATGTTTTTAAATGACTCATTGTTTATATGCCCATCTATTCTTGACTAATAAAAACTCTTACATTCATTTCCAATTTCTGCATCTATTTTTTTGACCCACATGAATCACAATACAAAAGGAGTGGGAATAATTTGCACCATGACAAGCTAGTGAAGAAAAAGATATCGACAATGGGGGTATACAAACACCATTGTCAGTGACTACACTGTTAAAAGACTGGACTTCAGTTATGCTGTATCCAGTCTTTTCCAACACGTTATTAAAAGGTAAATTTTATCTTTTGCGCTGATGGGAAATGAGAGCAAAACTTTGAAATACCAAATCTTAAGGGTGTTAAGGAAAGGCTTTAAACAGAAATATGTAAACCTGGCAGCCTGCCTTGAGGCACCCAGCCAAAGGAAACTTGTCAGATGAGTGCAAAGGGAAATAAGACAAAGATGTTGCCTATGGCAACGTTTAAACAGATGTTGGAAATTTGCGGTCATGAGATCACTGAACTGAAGACTCAAGAATAATTCGTGTCTGTATGAAATTACAAAAATTTGCAATCCAGTGCCATACATAAAAGAAAATGATATCAAAACTACAGTACATAGTTTTATACTACATTGACAGAGTACCAGTAAAACAAGAGACCCGTGGGTCTAGCGCTCACCTGAGTATCGCAAGTTTACCTTTCACGCAGTCACTAATCTAAACTAGACTCGGAATTTGTCAAGACTGACAAATTAGGTGATCCGATTTTTTTTTTAAATCAATGATTCTAGTCCTGATCGCAATAGGCATGACCATATAGGTTTCATCTGTGTGTAGAGACATTGGCCGTGTGATATTTGGATTCTCATTTAGAAAAGAGAGTCAGGTCTGCCATCTTTGGTGCCAAATTCGGTATACACTATAACGAAGATACAGAATGAAGTATATTTGACCATTGACCCAACTTTGCACAGCCAAGATGGGATCTGAGCAAAAAGTGGTTATTTTGTGAAATAATTCTTGTAACATGTTCTTTACGTGTGCAAAATATGGGAAAGATAGAACATGTATTCACCAAGATACAGGATAAAACACTTATGACCTTTGACCCTAATTTACATACCCAAGATGGTGTCCGATCAAGTAGTTGTTATTTTATGAAATAATGTACGTGACATAAACTAAACATGTGCAAAATATTGGGCTGATAGAGTTTGTTTTTCTTGAGTTATTGCAAAGAAAGTTGCAGAAAGAAAGAAATATCTCAATACATCGAAGATAAGTTTGATTTCAACCAAGTTTTTTTGACGTGATCTCGGCGTCGTATGAAAAAATAGAGGGACATTCACGATAGCCCAAAGTCTCAGCTACAACATATTAAAATCTGGGAGAAATTCACCGAAGAGGAAGTGAGCTAGTGCTCCATAAAGACCGTCATGTCAATTTTCATTTCCAGAAAAATTCCCTCCCATAGAGATAACACGTAAACTGGTTAAATTTGACAAGGTTACATTATATCCATTTTCACGAGGTGAAGACATCATCCGATTAAATCTTTGATAGAACAGAACTTAAAGAGTATTAAATTGGCTACAACATACGAAAATCTGGAAGAAATTCACCGAAGGGTAAGTGAGCTAGTCGTCGATAAAGACAATCATGTCAATTTTCACATCTAGACAAATTCCCTCCCATAGAGATAACACGTCATAACGAAGATACAGGAAGAAGTACATATGACCTTTGACCCCACTTTGCACAGACAAGATGGCCTCTGAGCCAAAAATGCTTAGTTCATGAAATGATCCTTGTAACATGGTCTTTACGTGTGCAAAAAATGGGAAAGATAGGACATGTATTCACCAAGATACAGGTTGAAACATTTATGACCTTTGACCCTAATTTACATACCCAAGATGGTGTCTGATCAAGTAGTTGTTATTTTGTGAAATAATGTACGTGACATGAACTAGACATGCGCAAAATTTTGGGGTGATAGGGGCTGTCTTTCTTGAGTTATTGCAAAGAAAGTTGCAGAAAGGAAGAAATATTACAATACATCGAAAATAAGCTTTAATTTCAACCAAGTTTTTGGACGTGATGCCGACTCCGAATGAGAAAACAAAGGGCACACTTGCGATAGCCCAAAGTCTCAGCTACAACATACTAAAATATGGGAGAAATTCACCGAAGCATAAGTGAGCTAGTGCTCGATAAAGATAGTCATGTCAGTTTTCATTTCCAAAAAAACTGCACTCCCATAGAGATAACACGTAAACTGGTCAAATTTGACAATGTTACTTTTAATCCCTTTTTACGAGGTGAAGCCGTCATCCAATCAAAATGTTGTTATTATATGACTGAAAGACAATTAAATAAGCTACAACATATTGAAATTTGGACGAAAGTCGACAAAGTAATAATCGAGATACGCTTGAGTGAACCTGAAATTTGATGACGTCATTTTGAAAATTTACTGTTTTTACTTTATTAGGAAATTTGATATCTTTTAATCATTTTTCCAGCATCGCCAACCCATGAAATGACATGTACAACTCATCAGCTTTCAGAATATGTAAAGAAAATGGGCGGTCACCGTCCATCCTGACGAGTAAAATCGGATTCAAAATTGGCGGTTTTTTGGCATAGTTGCACTGTATATCGCCATTGAAGCGCGCGCGGAATTTCAACTTTGACGGGCCCGTGTGACGTCATATTGAGTCGGATTGACTTGAAACTTGGTAGAAATATTCCTTGACATTTTAAGCATCCGATAAATGTGAAAGAACGGGAAATTTCTATTGCGTATGAGCTGTGCGTGCGTATATGTGCGCGCGCGTACGCGTCCGTCCAATTTTTTCAATTTTTCAAAAAATGCTCAAAATGGTCTGAAACGTGTGCAAAAAAAATTTGAGCTCGATTTGAGCATACAAATATTTCAACGCGCGCGTACGCGCGCGTTTTAAGAGAAAATATGAATTTGAGAAGATGAATAGAATGCGTATAACTTGAAATATATGTGACGTAAATTTCATTGAAAAATTCCATTCCATTGATGAGATATGATTGAGAATGTGTTTTCATATAATGACGTCATAGTGACGTCACGGTCGACTGATCACTATGATTTTATTAGACCCGTCGTCTTTGGGACATGATACATATATGGTATAAGTTTGAAGTTGATAGGAAGAACACTTTCTGAGCTAATCGATACACAAATTTTGTCCAGAAATAAAGAAAGAAGAAGAAGAAGAACCACTAACAAAGAATCCGTACAGATACAGAAGGTGATCCGAGAGGATACTCGGATCACCTAACTAGACTTGGAATTTGTCAAGACTGACAAATTAGGTGATCCGATCTCTTCGGAAATCAATGATTTTAGTCCCGATCCAAATAGGTATGACCAATCAGGTTTCATTTGTGTTAATAAGGACATTGACCGTGTGATGTTTGGATTCTCATTTAGAAAAGGTAGTCAGACCTGCCATCTATGGTACACAATTCCGTATACAGAATGAAGTATATTTGATCTTTGACCCCACTTTGCACAGACAAGATGGCATCTGAGCAAAACGTGGTTATTTTGTGAAATGATTCCTGTAATATGGTCTTTACATGTGCAAAATATGGGAAAGATAGGACATGTATTCACCAAGATACAGGATAAAACATTTATGACCTTTGACCCTAATTTGTATACCCAAGATGGCGTCTAATCAAGTAGTTGTTATTTTATGAAATAATGTATGTGACATGATCTAAACATGTGCAAAATATGGGGGTGATTGGGTCTGTTTTTCTTAAGTTATTGCAAAGAAAGTTGCAGAAAGAAAGAAATATCTCAATACATCGAAGATAAGCTTTAATTTCAACCAAGTTTTTTGACGTGATTCCGAAACCGTATGAAGAAACAAAGGGCACAACCACGATAGAGCAAAGTCTCAGCTACAACATATTAAAATCTGGGAGAAATTCACCAACGGGTAAGTGAGCTAGTGCTCGATAAATATAGTCATGTCAATTTTCATTTCCAGAAAAACTGCACTCCCATAGAGATAACACGTAAACTGGCCAGATTTGACAGGGTTACATTGAATTCATTTTTACGATGTGATGCCGTCATCTAATCAAAATTTTGTAAATATAATTAGGAAAGAGCATTTAATAAGCTACAACATACTGAAATTTGCGTCAAGATTGGCAAAGGATTAGTGAGATACGCTTGAGTGACCTTGAAATTTGATGACGTCATTTTGAAAATTAACTCTCTTTATTTTATCAACAAATGTGATATCTTTTAATCATTTTTTCAGCATCGCCAACCCATGAAATGACATGTACAACTCATCAGCTTTCAGAATATGTAAAGAAAATGGGGGGTCACCGTCCATCCTGACGAGTAAAATCGGATTTAAAATTGGCGGTTTTTTGGCATCGTTGCACTGTATATCGCCATTGACGCGCGCGCGGAATTTCAACTTTGACGGACCGTTATGACGTCATATTGAGTCGGATTGACTTGAAACTTGGTAGAAATATTCTTTGACATTTCAGACATCCGATCCAAGTGAAAAAAACGGGAAATTTCTATTGCATATGAGCTGTGCATGCGTATATGTGCGCGCGCGTACGCGTCCGTAAAATTTTTTCAATTTTTCAAAAAATGCCCCAATTGGTCTAAAACGTGTGCAAAAAAAATTTGAGCTCGATTAGAGCATACAAATATTTCAACGCGCGCGTACGTGCGCGTCTTAAGCGTTGATATGAATTTTGAGAATATGAGTAGAATGCGCTTGACTTGAAATATATGTGACGTGAATTTCATTGAAAAATTCCATTCCATTAATGAGATATGAATGAGAATGTGTTTTCATATAATGACGTCATAGTAACGTCACAGTTGACTGATCACTATGATTTTATTAGATCTGTCGTCTTTGGGACATGATACATATATAGTATAATTTTGACATTGATAGGATGAGGACTTTCTGAGCTAACCTCTACACAACATTTGAGGAGAAAGAACTTTTTTTTGACAACGGGAAGTTTAACACTAGACTCGGAATTTGTCAAGACTGACAAATTAGTTGATCCGATTGTTTTTTAATCAATGATTCGAGTTTTCACCTGAGATTAGGGACATTGGTCGTGTGATGTTTGGATTCTCATTTTAAAAAGGGAGTCAGACCTGCCATCTTGGGTACCGAATTCCGTATGCACTATCAAAGATGCAGAATGAAGTATATTTGACCTTTGACCCCACTTTGCACCCCCAAGATGGCATCTGAGCAAAAAGTGGTTATTTTGTGAAATTCTTGTAACATGGTCTTTGCGTGTGCAAAATATGGGAAAGATAAGACATGTATTCACCAAGATACAGGATGAAACATTTATGACCTTTGACCCTAATTTACATACCCAAGATGGTGTCTGATCAGGTAGTTGTTATTTTATGAAATAATGTACGTGACATGAACTAAACATGTGCAAAATATAGGGGTGATAGGGGCTATTTTTCTTGCGTTTTTGCAAAGAAAATTGGAAAAAGAAAGATGAAAATACATCGAAGATAACCTTTAATTTCAACCACGTTTTTGGACGTGATTCCGACACCGTTTGAAAAACAAAGGGAACACGTACGATAGCGCAAAGTCTCAGCTACAACATATTAAAATCTGGGAGAAATCCACCGAAGGGTAAGTGAGCTAGTGCTCGATAAAGACAATCATGTCAATTTTCACATCTAGAGAAATTCCCTCCCATAGAGATAACACGTCATAACGAAGATAAAGAAAGAAGTACATATGACCTTTGACCCCGATCTGCACAGACAAGATGGCATCTGAGCAAAAAGTGGTTATTTTGTGAAATGATCCTTGTGACACGGTCTTTACGTGTGCAAAATATGGGGAAGATAGAACATGTATTCACCAAGATACAGGATGAAACATTTATGACCTTTGACCCTAATTTACATACCCAAGATGGCGTCTAATGAAGTAGTTGTTATTTTATGAAATAATGTACGTGACATGAACTAAACATGTGCAAAATATGGTGGTGATAGAGTATGTTTTTCTTGAGTTATTGCAAAGAAAGTTGGAAAAAGAAAGAAATATGAAAATACATCGGAGATAGGCTTTGATTTCAACCAAGTTTTTGGACGTGATCCCGATACCGTATGAAAAAATGAAGGGCACATTTACGATAGCCCAAAGTCTCAGCTACAACATATTAAAATCTTAGAGAAATTCACCGAAGCATTGGTGAGCTAGTGCTCGAAAAAGATAGTCATGTCAATTTTCATTTCCAGAAAAACTGCACTCCCATTAATATAACACGTAAACTGGTCAAATTTGACAAGATTACTTTCAATCCAATATTTCGAGGTGATGCCGTCATCTAATCAAAATGTTGTTATTATATTAATGAAAGAGCATTTAATAAGCTACAACATACTGAAATCTGGGTGTAAATTGGCAAAGGATAAGTGAGATACGCTCGAGTGAACTTGTAATTTGATGACGTCATTTTGAAAATTTACTCTTTTTATTTTACTAAGAAATTTGATATCTTTTAATCATTTTTCCAGCATTGCCAACCCATGAAATGACATGTACAACTCATCAGCTTTCAGAATACGTAAAGAAAATGGGGGGTCACCGTCCATCCTGACGAGTAAAATCGGATTTAAAATTAGCGGTTTTTTGGCATTGTTGCACTGTATATCGCCATTGACGCGCGCGCGGAATTTCAACTTTGACGGGCCCGTATGACGTCATATTGTGTCGGATTGACTTGAAACTTGGTAGACATATTCCCTGACATTTCAGGCAGGCGATAAGTGTGAAAAAACGGGAAATTTCTATTGCATATGAGCTGTGCGTGCGTATATGTGCGCGCGCGTACGCGTCCGTAAAATTTTTTCAATTTTTCAAAAAATGCTCTAAATGGTCTGAAACGTATGCAAAAAAAATTTGAGCTCGATTTGAGCATACAAATATTTCAACGCGCGCGTACGCGCACGTTTTAAGGTATAGATGAATTTTGAGAATATGAGTAGAATGCGCTGGACTTGAAATATACGTGACGTAAATTTCATTGAAAAATTCCATTCCATTAATGAGATATGATTGAGAATGTGTTTTCATATAATGACGTCATAGTGACGTCACGGTCGACTGATCACTTTGATTTTAGTTCGATTGCCGTCTTTGGGAGACGATACATATATGGTATAAGTTTGAAATTGATAGGAAGAGGACTTTCTGAGCTAATCGATGCACAACTTTTGGGGAGAAATAAGAAAAAGAAGAAGAAAGAATCCGTACAAAAACAGAAGGTGATCCGAGAGGATACTCGGATCACCTAACTAGACTCGGAATTTGTCAAGACTGACAAATTAGGTGATCCGATTTTTTTTTTAATCAATGATTCGAGTCCTGATCGCAATAGGCATGACCATATAGGTTTCATCTGTGTTTAGAGACATTGGCCGTGTGATATTTGGATTCTCATTTACAAAAGAGAGTCAGGTCTACCATCTTTGGTACCAAATTCGGTATAAACCAGGGAGGTACCTCCCTGGTATAAACTATAACGAAGATACAGAATGAAGTACATTTGACCATTGACCCAACTTTGCACAGCCAAGATGGCATCTGAGCAAAAAGTGGTTATTTTGTGAAATGATTCTTGTAACATGGTCTTTGCGTGTGCAAAATATTGGAAAGATAGGACATGTATTCACCAAGATACAGGTTGAAACATTTATGACCTTTGACCCTAATTTACATACCCAAGATGGTGTCTGATCAAGTAGTTGTTATTTGATGAAATAATGTACGTGACATAAACTAAACATGTGCAAAATATGGGGGTGATAGGGGCTGTTTTTCTAGAGTTATTGCAAAGAAAGTTGCAGAAAGAAAGAAATATCTCAATACATCGAAGATAAGTTTGATTTCAACCAAGTTTTTTGACGTGATCTCGGCGTCGTATGAAAAGATGGAGCGAATACCGACGATAGCCCAAAGTCTCAGCTACAACATATTAAAATCTGGGAGAAATTCACCGAGGAGTAAGTGAGCTAGTGCTCGATAAAGACCGTCATGTCAATTTTCATTTCCAGAAAAATTCCCTCCCATAGAGATAACACGTAAACTGGTTAAATTTGACAAGGTTACATTATATCCATTTTCACGAGGTGAAGACATCATCCGATTAAAATTTTGATGAACAAAACTTAAAGAGTTTTAAATTGGCTACAACATACTAAAATCTGGAAGAAATTCACCGAAGGGTAAGTGAGCTAGTCGTCGATAAAGACAATCATGTCAATTTTCACATCTAGAAAAATTCCCTCCCATACAGATAACACGTCATAACGAAGATACAGGAAGAAGTACATATGACCTTTGACCCCACTTTGCACAGCCAAGATGGCATCTGAGCAAAAAGTGGTTATTTTGTGAAATGATCCTTGTAACATGGTCTTTACGTGTGCAAAATATGGTAAAGATAGGACATGTATTCACCAAGATACAGGATGAAACATTTATGACTTTTGACCCTAATTTACATACCCAAGATGGTGTCCGATCAAGAAGTTGTTATTTTATGAAATAATGTACGTGACATGAACTAAACATGTGCAAAATATGGGATTGATAACCATTGTTGTTCTTCATCTATTGCACAGAATGTAGTAGAAAGAAAGAAAAATAAAGAAAAAATTATGTTATTTTATAGAAATTTGAAGGAGAAGCATTAAAAAATCAGAAAAAGATAAAGTTAGGAAGGGAGATTAAGACTAAATAAAGAAAAAGAAGGAAAAAGAGTTTGGAAAAAAAAAAAAAATATTGGCAAGGGTGAGGCTCGAACCAGGGACCTTAGGATTACGAGTCGGATGCGCTATGCAATGACCTATTTCATGCTCCATAGGCCCTGTGTATTAAGCAAAATGACGCTGCATCGAAGCCACGTGCCATTTTCAACCAAGTTTTTCGACGTGATGCCGGCCTCGTATGAAAAAATGGAGGGCACAGTAACGATAGCACAAAGTCTCAGCTACAACATACTAAAATCTGGGAAAAATTCACCGAAGCATAAGTGAGCTAATGCTCGAAAAAGATAGTCATGTCAATTTTCACTGCCAGAAAAACTGCTCTCCCATAGAGATAACACGTAAACTGGTCAAATTTGACAAGATTACTTTTAATCCATTTTTACGAGGTGATGCCGCCATCCAATCAAAATGTTGTTAATACATTAATGAAAGAACATTTAATAAGCTACAACATACTGAAATCTGAGTGAAAATTGGCAGAGGATAAGTGAGATACGCCCAAGTAAACTTGAAAATTGATGACGTCATTTTGAAAATTTACTTTTTTTACTTTATTAAGAAATTTGATATCTTTTAATCACTTTTTCAGTATCACCAACCCATAAACTGACATGTACAACTCATCAGCTTTCAGAATATGTAAAGAAAATGGGGGGTCACCGTCCATCCTGACGAGTAAAATCGGATTTAAAATTGGCGGTTTTTGGGCATTGTTGTACTGTATATCGCCATTGACGCGCGCGCGGAATTTCAACTTTGACAGTCCCGTATGACGTCATATTGAGTCGGATTGACTTGAAACTTGATAGAAATGTTCCTTGACTTTTCAGACATCCGATAAATGTAAAAAATCGGGAAATTTCTGTTGCATATGAGCTGTACGTGCGTATATGTGCGCGCGCGTACGCGTCCGTCCAATTTTTTCAATTTTTCAAAAAATGCTGCAAATGGTCTGAAACGTGTGCAAAAAAAATTTGAGCTCGATTTGAGCATACAAATATTTCAACGCGCGCGTACGCGCACGTTTTAAGAGAAAATATGAATTTTGAGAATATGAGTAGAATGCGCATAACTTGAAATATATGTGACGTAAATTTCATTGAAAAACTCTATTCCATTAGTGAGATATGATTGAGAATGTGTTTTCATATAATGACGTCACAGTGACGTCACGGTCGACTGATCACTATTATACATTAGATCTGTCGTCTTTGGGACATGATACATATATGGTATAATTTTGAAATTGATAGGAAGAGGACTTTCTGAGCTAACCTCTACACAAATTTTGTCCAGAAATAAAGAAGAAGAAGAAGAAGAAGAAGAAGAACCAACAAAGAATCCGTACAGATACAGAAGGTGATCCGAGAGGATTCTCGGATCACCTAACTAGACTTGGAATTTGTCAAGACTGACAAATTAGGTGATCCGATTTTTTTTTTTAATCAATGATTCGAGTCCTGATCGCAATAGACATGACCATATACGTTTCATCTGTGTTTAGAGACATTGGCCGTGTGATGTTTGGATTCTCATTTAGAAAAGAGAGTCAGGTCTGCCATCTTTGGTACCAAATTCTGTATACACTATAACGAAGATACAGAATGAAGTATTTTGACCATTGACCCAACTTTGCACAGCCAAGATGGCATCTGAGCAAAAAGTGGTTATTTTGTGAAATGATTCTTGTAACATGGTCTTTACGTGTGCAAAATATGGGAAAGATAGGACATGTATTCACCAAGATACAGGTTGAAACATTTATGACCTTTGACCCTAATTTACATACCCAAGATGGTGTCTGATCAAGTAGTTGTTATTTTATGAAATAATGTACGTGACATGAAGTAAACATGTGCAAAATATGGGGATGAAAGGGGCTGTTTTTCTCGAGTTATTGCAAAGAAAGTTGCAGAAAGAAAGAAATATCTCAATACATCGAAGATAAGTTTGATTTCAACCAAGTTTTTTGACGTGATCTCGGCGTCGTATGAAAAATTGGAGAGAACAGTGACGATAGCCCATAGTCTCAGCTACAACATATTAAAATCTGGGAGAAATTCACCGAAGAGTAAGTGAACTCGTGCTCGATAAAGACCGCCATGTCAATTTTCATTTCCAGAAAAATTCCCTCCCATAGAGATAACACGTAAACTGGTTAAATTTGACAAGGTTACATTATATCCATTTTCACGAGGTGAAGACATCATCCGATTAAATCTTTGATGGAATAGAACTTAAAGAGTATTAAATTGGCTACAACATACTAAAATCTGGAAGAAATTCACCGAAGGGTAAGTGAGCTAGTCGTAGATAAAGACAATCATGTCAATTTTCACATCTAGAAAAATTCCCTCCCATAGAGATAACACGTCATAATGAAGATAAAGAAAGAAGTACATATGACCTTTGACCCTACTTTGCACAGACAAGATGGCGTCTGAGCAAAAAGTGGTTATTTTGTGAAATGATTCTTGTAACATGGTCTTTACGTATGCAAAATATGGGAAAGATAAGACATGTATTCACCAAGATACAGGATGAAACATTTTTGACCTTTGACCCTAATTTACATACCCAAGAAGGTGCCCGATCAAGTAGTTGTTATTTTATGAAATAATGTACGTGACATAAACTAAACATGTGCAAAATATTGGGCTGATAGGGCTTGTTTTTCTTGAGTTATTGCAAAGAAAGTTGCAGAAAGAAAGGAATATGAAAAAAATGGAAGATAAGCTTTAATTTCAACCAGGTTTTTGGGCATGATGCCGACTCCGTATGAAAAAACGAAGGGCACACTAACGATAGCCCAAAGTCTCAGCTACAACATACTAAAATATGGGAGAAATTCACCGAAGCATAAGTGAGCTAGTGCTCGATAAAGATAGTCATGTCAGTTTTCATTTCCAGAAAAACTGCACTCCCATAGAGATAACACGTAAACTGGTCAAATTTAACAATGTTACATTTAATCCCTTTTTACGAGGTGATGCCGTCATCCAATCAAATTGTTGTTATTATATATCTGAAAGGCGATTTAATAAGCTACAACATATTGAAATTTGGACGAAAATCAACTAAAGAATAAGTGAGATATGCTTGAATGAACTTGAAATTTGATGACGTCATTTTGAAAATTTACTTTTTTTACTTTATTAAGAAATTTGATACCTTTTAATAATTTTTTCAGCATTGCCAACCCATGAAATGACATGTACAACTCATCAGCTTTCAGAATATGTAAAGAAAATGGGGGGTCACCGTCCATCCTGACGAGTAAAATCGGATTTAAAATTGGAATTTTTTGGGATTGTTGCACTGTATATCGCCATTGACGCGCGCGCGGAATTTCAACTTTGACGGACCCGTATGACGTCATTTTGAGTGGGGTTGACTTGAAACTTGGTAGAAATATTCCTTGACATTTCAGACATCCGATCAAAGTGAAAAAACGGGAAATTTTCATTGCATATGAGCTGTGCGTGCGTATATGTGCGCGCGCGTACGTGTCCGTCCGATTTTTTCAATTTTTCAAAAAATGCTCCAAATGGTCTGAAACGTGTGCAAAAAGATTTTGAGCTCGATTGGAGCATACAAATATTTCAACGCGCGCGTACGCGCACGTTTTAATAATACAGATGAATTTTGAGAACATGAGTAGAATCAACTTGATTCGAACTATATGTGAGGTAAAGTTCAAAGAAAAATTTCATTCCATTAATGAGATATGAATGACAATGTGTTTTCATATAATGACGTCATAGTGACGTCACGGTCGACTGATCACCTTGATTTTATTAGATCTGTCGTCTTTGGGACATGATATATATATGGTATAATTTTGACATTGATAGGATGAGGACTTTCTGAGCTAACCTCTACACAACATTTGAGGAGAAAGAACTTTTTGGTGACAACGGGAAGTTTAACACTAGAGATTGTAATTTGTCATCACTGACAAATTAAGGTGATCCGATTTTTTTTTTTTTTTTTACTCAATGATTCAAGTCCTGATCGCAATAGGCATGACCATGCAGGTTTCTTCTGTGTTCAGAGACATTGGCCGTGTGATGTTTGGATTCTCATTTAGAAAAGGGAGTCGTATCTGCCATCTTTGGTACCAAATCTGTATACACTATAACGAAGATACAGCAACAAGTACATATGACCTTTGACCCCACTTTGCACAACCTAGATGGCATCTTCAGGAGCAAAAAGTGGTTATTTTGTGAAATGATTCTTGTAACATGATCTTTGCGTGTGCAAAATATGGGAAAGATAAGACATGTATTCACCAAGATTCAGGATGAAACATTTGTGACCTTTGACCCTAATTTACATACCCAAGATGTTGTCCGATCAAGTAGTTGTTATTTTATGAAATAATCTACGTGACATGAACTAAACATGTGCAAAATATGGGGGTGATAGGGGCTGTTTTTCTTGAGTTATGCAAAGAAAGTTGCAGAAACATAGAAATATCTCAGTACATCGAAGATAAGCTTTAATTTCAACCAAGTATTTTAACATGATCCCGACATCATATGAAAAAAAGCAAAGGGCACGTAACGATAGCGCAAAGTCTGAGTTACAACATATTAAAATCTGAGAAAAATTCACTGAAGGGTAAGTGAGCTATAGTGCTCGATAAAGACAATCGTGTCAATATTAACATCTAGAAAAATTCCCTCCCATAGAGATAACACGTCATAACGAAGATACAGAAAAAAGTACATATGACCTTTCACCCCACTTTGCACAGACAAGATGGCATCTGAGCAAAACGTGGTTATTTAGTGAAATGATTCTTGTAACATGGTCTTTACGTGTGCAAAATATGGGAAAGAGAGGACATGTATTCACCAAGATACAGGATGATACATTTATGACCTTTGACCCTAATTTACATACCCAAGATGGCGTCTGATCAAGTAGTTGTTATTTTATGAAATAATGTTCGTGACATGAACTAAACATGTGCAAAATATGGTGGTGATAGGGTATGTTTTTCTTGAGTTATTGCACATAAAGTTTTAAAAAGAAAGAAATATTACAATACATCGAAGATAAGCTTTAATTTCAACCAATTTTTTTGACGTGATCCCGACAACGCATGAAAAAACGAATGGCACACTTACGATAGCCCTTTGTCTCAGCTACAACATATTAAAATCTTAGAGAAATTCACCGAAGCATAAGTGAGCTAGTGCTCGATAAAGATAGTCATGTCAATTTTCATTTCCATAAAAATTGCACTTCCATAGAGATTACACGTAAACTGGTCAAATTTGACAAGGTTACCTTCAATCTATTTTTTCGAGGTGATGTCGTCATCTAATCAAAATTGTGTAATTACATTTATGAAAGAGCATTTCATAAGCTACAACATATTGGAATTTAGGTGAAAATTGGCAAAGGATAAGTGAGATACGCTCGAGCAAACTTGAAATTTGATGACGTCATTTTGAAAATTTACTTTTTTTACTTTATTAAGAAATTTGATGTCTTTTAATCATTTTGTCAGCATAGCCAGCCCATGAAATGACATGTACAACTCATCAGCTTTCAGAATATGTCAAGAAAATGGGAGGTCACCGTCCATCCTGACGAGTAAAATCCGATTTAAAATTGGCGTTTTTGGGGCATAGTTGCACTGTGTATCCCCATTGACGCACGCGCGGAATTTTGAATTTGACGGGCCCGTATGACGTCATGTTGAATCGGATCGACTTGAAACTTGGCATAAATATTCCTTGACATTTCGGACATCCGATCCATGTGAAAAAATTGAAAATTTCTATTTCATATGAGCTGTGCGTGCGAATATGTGCGCGCGCGTACGCGTCCGTCCAATTTTTTCAATTTTTCAAAAAATGCTCCAAATGGTCTGAAACGTGTGCAAAAAAATTTTGAGCTCGATTTGAGCATACAAATATTTCAACGCGCGCGTACGCGCACGTTTTGAGATAAAAATGAATTTTGAGAATATGAGTAGAATTCGCATGACTTGAAATATATGTGACGTAAATTTCATTGAAATATTCTATTCCATTAATGAGATATGCATGAAAATGTGTTTTCATATAATGACGTCATAGTGACGTCACGGTCGACTGATCACTATGATTTTACTTGCGCTGTCGTCTTTGCGACATGATACATATATGGTATAAGTTTGACATTGAGAGGCAATGCACTTTCTGAGCTAACCTCTGCACAACTTTTGAGGAGAAATAAAGAAACAAAGAAAGAAGAAAGATTCAGTACAGATACAGAAGGTGATCCGAGAGGATACTCGGATCACCTAACTAGACTTGGAATTTGTCAACACTGACAAATTAGGTGATCCGATTTTTTTTAATCGATGATTCGAGTCCTAATCGCAATAGGCATGACCATACAGGTTTCATCTGTGTCTAATGACATTGACCGTGTGATGTTTTAATTCTCATTTAGAAAAGAGAGTCAGGTCTGCCATCTTTGGTACCAAATTCAGTATACACTATAACGAAGATACAGAATGAAACATTTATGACCTTTGACCCTAATTTACCTACCCAAGATGGTGTTCGATCAAGTAGTTGTTATCTTATAATAATGTACGTGACATGAACTAAACATGTGCAAAATATGGGGGTAACAGGAAATGTCTTTCTTGAGTTATTGCAAAGAAAGTTGCAGAAAGAAAGTAACATGAAAATACATCGAAGCTAAGCTTTAATTTTTGCGAAGTTTTTCGACGTGATTTCGATGTCGCATGAAAAAGAATGGGCAAAGAAACGATAGCGCAAAGTCTAAGCTACAACATATTAAAATCTGGGAGAAATCCACAGAAGAGTAAGTGAGCTAGTATTCGATAAAGACCGTCATGTCAATTTTCATTTCCAGAAAAATTCCCTCCCATAGAGATAACACGTAAACTGGTTAAATTTGACAAGGTTACATTATATCTATTTTCACGAGGTGAAGACATCATCCGATTAAAACTTTGATCGAACAAAACTTAAAGAGTATTACATTGGCTACAACATACTAAAATCTGGAAGAAATTCACCGAAGGGTAATTGAGCTAGTCGTCGATAAAGACAATCATGTCAATTTTCACATCTAGAAAAATTCCCTCCCATAGAGATAACACGTCATAATGAAGATAAAGAAAGAAGTACATATGACCTTTGACCCTACTTTGCACAGACAAGATGGCGTCTGAGCAAAAAGTGGTTATTTTGTGAAATGATTCTTGTAACATGGTCTTTACGTATGCAAAATATGGGAAAGATAAGACATGTATTCACCAAGATACAGGATGAAACATTTTTGACCTTTGACCCTAATTTACATACCCAAGAAGGTGCCCGATCAAGTAGTTGTTATTTTATGAAATAATGTACGTGACATAAACTAAACATGTGCAAAATATTGGGCTGATAGAGCTTGTTTTTCTTGAGTTATTGCAAAGAAAGTTGCAGAAAGAAAGGAATATGAAAATACATGGAAGATAAGCTTTAATTTCAACCAAGTTTTTGGGCATGATGCCGACTCCGTATGAAAAAACGAAGGGTACATTAACGATAGCCCAAAGTCTCAGCTACAACATACTAAAATATGGGAGAAATTCACCGAAGCATAAGTGAGCTAGTGCTCGATAAAGATAGTCATGTCAGTTTTCATTTCCAGAAAAACTGCACTCCCATAGAGATAACACGTAAACTCGTCAAATTTAACAATGTTACTTTTAATCCATTTTTACGAGGTGATGCCGTCATCCAATCAAATTGTTGTTATTATATATCTGAAAGACCATTTAATAAGCTACAACATATTGAAATTTGGACGAAAATCAACTAAAGAATAAGTGAGATATGCTTGAATGAACTTGAAATTTGATGACGTCATTTTGAAAATTTACTTTTTTAACTTAATTAAGAAATTTGATATATTTTAATCATTTTTCCAGCATTGCCAACCCATGAAATGACATGTACAACTCATCAGCTTTCAGAATATGTAAAGAAAATGGGGGGTCACCGTCCATCCTGACGAGTAAAATCGGATTTAAAATTGGCGTTTTTTTGGCATAGTTGCACTGTATATCGCCATTCACGCGCGCGCGGAATTTCAACTTTGACGGGCCCTTATGACGTCATATTGAGTCGGATTGACTTGAAACTTGGTAGAAATATTCCTTGACATTTTAGACATGCGATCAAAGTGAAAAAATGGGAAATTTATATTGCATATGAGCTGTGCGTGCGTATATGAGCGCGCGCGTACGCGTCCGTCCAATTTTTTCAATTTTTAAAAAAATGCTCCAAATGGTCTGAAACGTATGCAAAAAAAATTTGAGCTCAATTTGAGCGTACAAATATTTCAAAGCGCGCGTACGCGCACGTTTAAAGAGAAAATATGAATTTTGAGAAGATGAGTAGAATGCGCATATATTGAAATATATGTGACGTAAATTTCATTGAAAAATTCCATTCCAATAATGAGATATGAATGAGAATGTGTTTTCATATCATGACGTCATAGTGACGTCACGGTCGACTGATCACTTTGATTTTATTAGATCTGCCGTCTTTGGGATATGATACATATATGGTATAATTTTGACATTGATAGGATGAGGACTTTCTGAGCTAACCTCTACACAACATTTGAGGAGAAAGAACTTTTTTGTGACAACGGGAAGTTTAACACTAGACTTGGAATTTGTCAACACTGACAAATTAGGTGATCCGATCTTTTCGAAAATCAATGATTTGAGTTCTGATCCCAATATAGGCATGACCATACAGGTTTCATCTGTGTTTAGGAACATTGGCCGTGTGATGTTTGGATTCTCATTTAGAAAAGGGAGTCAGGTCTGCCATCTTTGGTACCAAATTCCGTATACACTATAACGAAGATACAAAATGAAGTACATATGACCTTTGACCCCACTTTGCACAGCCAAGATGGCATCTGAGCAAAAAGTGGTTATTTTGTGAAATGATCCTTGTAACATGGTCTTTACGTGTGCAAAATATGGAAAAGATAAGACATGTATTCACCAAGATACAAGATGATACATTTATGACCTTTGACCCTAATTTACATACCCAAGATGACGTCTGATCAAGTAGTTGTTATTTTATGAAATAATGTACGTGACATGAACTAAACATGTGCAAAATATGGGGATGATAGGGGGTGTTTTTCTTGAGTTATTGCAGAGAAAGTTGCAGAAAGAAAGAAATATCTCAATACATCGAAGATAAGTTTGATTTCAACCAAGTTTTTTGACATAATCTCGGCGTCGTATGAAAAAATAGAGAAACTTCGACGACAGCTCAAAGTCTCAGCTACAACATACTAAAATCTGGGAGAAATTCACCGAAGAGTAAGTGAGCTAGTGCTCGATAAAGACCGTCATGTCAATTTTCATTTCCAGAAAAATTCCCTCCCATAGAGATAACACGTAAACTGGTTAAATTTGACAAGGTTACATTATATCTAATTTCACGAGGTGAAGACATCATCCGATTAAAACTTTGATTGAAGAAAACTTAAAGAGTATTACATTGGCTACAACATACTAAAATCTGGAAGAAATTCACCAAAGGGTAATTGAGTTAGTCGTCGATAAAGACAATCATGTCAATTTTCACATCTAGAAAAATTCCCTCCCATAGAGATAACACGTGATAATGAAGATAAAGAAAGAAGTACATATGACCTTTGACCCTACTTTGCACAGACAAGATGGCGTCTGAGCAAAAAGTGGTTATTTTGTGAAATGATTCTTGTAACATGTTCTTTACGTATGCAAAATATGGGAAAGATAAGACATGTATTCACCAAGATACAGGATGAAACATTTTTGACCTTTGACCCTAATTTACATACCCAAGAAGGTGTCCGATCAAGTAGTTGTTATTTTATGAAATAATGTACGTGACATAAACTAAACATGTGCAAAATATTGGGCTGATAGAGCTTGTTTTTCTTGAGTTATTGCAAAGAAAGTTGCAGAAAGAAAGGAATATGAAAATACATGGAAGATAAGCTTTAATTTCAACCAAGTTTTTGGGCATGATGCCGACTCCGTATGAAAAAACGAAGGGCACACTTACGATAGCCCAAAGTCTCAGCTACAACATACTAAAATATGGGAGAAAATCACCGAAGCATAAGTGAGCTAGTATCGATAAAGATAGTCATGTCAGTTTTCATTTCCAGAAAAACTGCACTCCCATAGAGATAACACGTAAACTGGTCAAATTTAACAATGTTACTTTTAATCCATTTTTACGAGATGATGCCGTCATCCAATCAAAATGTTGTTATAATATTACCGAAAGAGCATTTAATAAGCTACAACATACTGAAATCTAGGTGAAAATTGGCAAAGGATTAGTGAGATACGCTCGAATGAACTTAAAATTTGATGACGTCATTTTGAAAATTTACTTTTTTTACTTTATTAAGAAATTTGATATCTTTTAATCATTTTTTCAGCATCGTCAACCCATGAAATGACATGTACAACTCATCAGCTTTCAGAATATGTAAAGAAAATGGGGGGTCACCGTCCATCCTGACGAGTAAAATCGGATTTGAAATTGGCGGTTTTTTGGCATTGTTGGACTGTATATCGCCATTGACGCGCGCGCGGAATTTCAACTTTGACGGGTCTGTATGACGTCATATTGAGTCGGATTGACTTGAAACTTGGTAGAAATATTCCTTGACATTTCAGGCATCCGATAAGTGTGAAAAAACGGGAAATTTCTATTGCATATGAGCTGTGCGTGCGTATATATGCGCGCGCGTACGCGTCCGTCCAATTTTTTCAATTTTTCAAAAAATGCTCCAAATGGTCTGAAACGTGTGCAAAAAAATTTTGAGCTCGATTTGAGCATACAAATATTTCTAGCGCGCGTACGCGCACGTTTTAAGAGAAAATATGAATTTTGAGAATATGAGTAGAATCCGCATAACTTGAAATATATGTGACGTAAATTTCATTGAAAAACTCCATTCCATTAATGAGATATGAATGAAAATGTGTTTTCATATAATGACGTCATAGTGACGTCACGGTCGACTGATCACTATGATTTTATTTGACCCGTCGTCTTTGGGACATGATACATATATGGTATAATTTTGACATTGATAGGAAGAACACTTTCTGAGCTAATCGATACACAAATTTTGTCCAGAAATAAAGAAAGAAGAAGACCCAACAAAGAATCCGTACAGATACAGAAGGTGATCCGAGAGGATACTCGGATCACCTAACTAGAGATTGTAATTTGTCATCAATGACAAATTAAGGTGATCCGATTTTTTTTTTTATCAATGATTCGAGTCCTGATACTGCAAAGTCTCAGCTACAACATATTAAAATCTGAGAGAAATTCACCAAAGCATAAGTAAGATAGTGCTCGATAAAGAGAGTCATGTCGATTTTCTCATCTAAAAAATTCCCTCCCATAGAGATAACACGTCATAGCGAAGATAGAAAAAGAAGTACATATGACCTTTGACCCCACTTTGCACAGACAAGATGGCATCTGAGCAAAAAGTGGTTATTTTATGAAATGATCCCTGTAACATGGTCTTTACGTGTGCCAAATATGGGAAAGATAGGACATGTATTCACCAAGATACAGGATGAAACATCTATGACCTTTGACCCTAATTTACATGTCCAAGATGGCGTCTGATCAAGTAGTTGTTTTTTTATGAAATAATGTTTGTGACATGAACTAAACATGTGCAAAATGTGGTGGTGATAGGGTATGTTTTTCTTGAGTTATTGCACATAAAGTTGCAAAAAGAAAGAAATATTTCAATACATCGAAGATAAACTTTAATTTCAAGTAAGTTTTTTGACGTGATCCCGACATCGTATGAAAAAACGAAGGGCACATTTACGATAGCCCTACCTCTCAGCTACAACATATTAAAATCTCAGAGAAATTTACTGAAGCATAAGTGAGCTAGTGCTCGATAAAGATAGTCATGTCAATTTTCATTTCCATAAAAATTGCACTCCCATAGAGATTACACGTAAACTGGTCAAATTTGACAAGGTTACTTTCAATCCATTTTTTCGAGGTGATGTAGTCATCTAATCAAAATTGCGTAATGACATTTATGAAAGAGCATTTCATAAGCTACAACATATTGAAATTTGGGTGAAAATTGGCAAAGGAAAAGTGAGATACGCTCGAGTAAACTTGAAATTTGATGACGTCATTTTGAAAATTTACTTTTTTTACTTTATTAAGAAATTTGATATCTTTTAATCATTTTGTCAGCATAGCCAACCCATGAAATGACATGTACAACTCATCAGCTTTCAGAATGTGTCAAGAAAATGGGGGGTCACCGTCCATCCTGACGAGTAAAATCGGATTTAAAATTGGCGGTTTTTTGGCATAGTTGCACTGTGTATCCCCATTGACGCACGCGCGGAATTTTGAATTTGACGGGCCCGTATGACGTCATATTGAGTCGGATCGACTTGAAACTTGGTAGAAATAATCCTTGACATTTTGGACATCCGATCCGTGTGAAAAAATGGAAAATTTCTATTTCATATTAGCTCTGCGTGCGAATATGTGCGCGCGCGTACGCGTCCGTCCGATTTTTTCAATTTTTCAAAAAATGCTCAAAATGGTCTGAAACGTGTGCAAAAAAAAAATGAGCTCGATTTGAGCATACAAATTTTTCAACGCGCGCGTACGCGCGCGTTTTGAAATAAAAATGAATTTTGAGCATATGAGTAGAATCCGCTTGACTTGAAATATATGTGACGTAAATTTCATTGAAATATTCCACTCCATTAATGAGATATGCATGAAAATGTGTTTTCATATAATGACGTCATAGTGACGTCACGGTCGACTGATCACTATGATTTTACTTGCGCTGTCGTCTTTGCGACATGACACATATATGGTATAAGTTTGACATTGAGAAGCAATGCACTTTCTGAGCTAACCTCTGCACAACTTTTGAGGAGAAATAAAGAAAGAAACAAAGAAAGAAGAATAAAGAATCAGTACAGATACAGAAGGTGATCCGAGAGGATACTCGGATCACCTAACTAGACTCGGAATTTGTCAAGACTGACAAATTAGGTGATCCGATTTTTTTTTTTTTTAATCAATGATTCGAGTCCTGATCGCAATAGGCATGACCATATAGGTTTCATCTGTGTTTAGAGACATTGGCCGTGTGATATTTGGATTCTCATTTACAAAAGAGAGTCAGGTCTACCATCTTTGGTACCAAATTCGGTATAAACCAGGGAGGTACCTCCCTGGTATAAACTATAACGAAGATACAGAATGAAGTACATTTGACCATTGACCCAACTTTGCACAGCCAAGATGGCATCTGAGCAAAAAGTGGTTATTTTGTGAAATGATTCTTGTAACATGGTCTTTGCGTGTGCAAAATATTGGAAAGATAGGACATGTATTCACCAAGATACAGGTTGAAACATTTATGACCTTTGACCCTAATTTACATACCCAAGATGGTGTCTGATCAAGTAGTTGTTATTTTATGAAATAATGTACGTGACATAAACTAAACATGTGCAAAATATGGGGGTGATAGGGGCTGTTTTTCTAGAGTTATTGCAAAGAAAGTTGCAGAAAGAAAGAAATATCTCAATACATCGAAGATAAGTTTGATTTCAACCAAGTTTTTTGACGTGATCTCGGCGTCGTATGAAAAGATGGAGCGAATACCGACGATAGCCCAAAGTCTCAGCTACAACATATTAAAATCTGGGAGAAATTCACCGAGGAGTAAGTGAGCTAGTGCTCGATAAAGACCGTCATGTCAATTTTCATTTCCAGAAAAATTCCCTCCCATAGAGATAACACGTAAACTGGTTAAATTTGACAAGGTTACATTATATCCATTTTCACGAGGTGAAGACATCATCCGATTAAAATTTTGATGAACAAAACTTAAAGAGTATTAAATTGGCTACAACATACTAAAATCTGGAAGAAATTCACCGAAGGGTAAGTGAGCTAGTCGTCGATAAAGACAATCATGTCAATTTTCACATCTAGAAAAATTCCCTCCCATACAGATAACACGTCATAACGAAGATACAGGAAGAAGTACATATGACCTTTGACCCCACTTTGCACAGCCAAGATGGCATCTGAGCAAAAAGTGGTTATTTTGTGAAATGATCCTTGTAACATGGTCTTTACGTGTGCAAAATATGGTAAAGATAGGACATGTATTCACCAAGATACAGGATGAAACATTTATGACCTTTGACCCTAATTTACATACCCAAGATGGTGTCCGATCAAGAAGTTGTTATTATATGAAATAATGTACGTGACATGAACTAAACATGTGCAAAATATGGGATTGATAACCATTGTTGTTCTTCATCTATTGCACAGAATGTAGTAGAAAGAAAGAAAAATAAAGAAAAAATTATGTTATTTTATAGAAATTTGAAGGAGAAGCATTAAAAAATCAGAAAAAGATAAAGTTAGGAAGGGAGATTAAGACTAAATAAAGAAAAAGAAGAAAAAAGAGTTTGGAAAAAAAAAAATATTGGCAAGGGTGAGGCTCGAACCAGGGACCTTAGGATTACGAGTCGGATGCGCTATGCAATGACCTATTTCATGCTCCATAGGCCCTGTGTATTAAGCAAAATGACGCTGCATCGAAGCCACGTGCCATTTTCAACCAAGTTTTTCGACGTGATGCCGGCCTCGTATGAAAAAATGGAGGGCACACTTACGATAGCCCAAAGTCTCAGCTACATCATACTAAAATCTGGGAAAAATTCACCGAAGCATAAGTGAGCTAATGCTCGAAAAAGATAGTCATGTCAATTTTCACTGCCAGAAAAACTGCTCTCCCATAGAGATAACACGTAAACTGGTCAAATTTGACAAGATTACTTTTAATCCATTTTTACGAGGTGATGCCGCCATCCAATCAAAATGTTGTTATTACATTAATGAAAGAGCATTTAATAAGCTACAACATACTGAAATCTGAGTGAAAATTGGCAGAGGATAAGTGAGATACGCCCAAGTAAACTTGAAAATTGATGACGTCATTTTGAAAATTTACTTTTTTTACTTTATTAAGAAATTTGATATCTTTTAATCACTTTTTCAGTATCGCCAACCCATAAACTGACATGTACAACTCATCAGCTTTCAGAATATGTAAAGAAAATGGGGGGTCACCGTCCATCCTGACGAGTAAAATCGGATTTAAAATTGGCGGTTTTTGGGCATTGTTGTACTGTATATCGCCATTGACGCGCGCGCGGAATTTCAACTTTGACAGTCCCGTATGACGTCATATTGAGTCGGATTGACTTGAAACTTGCTAGAAATGTTCCTTGACTTTTCAGACATCCGATAAATGTAAAAAATCGGGAAATTTCTGTTGCATATGAGCTGTACGTGCGTATATGTGCGCGCGCGTACGCGTCCGTCCAATTTTTTCAATTTTTCAAAAAATGCTGCAAATGGTCTGAAACGTGTGCAAAAAAAATTTGAGCTCGATTTGAGCATACAAATATTTCAACGCGCGCGTACGCGCACGTTTTAAGAGAAAATATGAATTTTGAGAATATGAGTAGAATGCGCATAACTTGAAATATATGTGACGTAAATTTCATTGAAAAACTCTATTCCATTAGTGAGATATGATTGAGAATGTGTTTTCATATAATGACGTCACAGTGACGTCACGGTCGACTGATCACTATTATACATTAGATCTGTCGTTTTTGGGACATGATACATATATGGTATAATTTTGAAATTGATACGAAGAGGACTTTCTGAGCTAACCTCTACACAAATTTTGTCCAGAAATAAAGAAGAAGAAGAAGAAGAAGAAGAAGAACCAACAAAGAATCCGTACAGATACAGAAGGTGATCCGAGATGATTCTCGGATCACCTAACTAGACTCGGAATTTGTCAAGACTGACAAATTAGGTGATCCGATTTTTTTTTTTAATCAATGATTCGAGTCCTGATCGCAATAGGCATGACCATATAGATTTTATCTGTGTTTAGAGACATTGGCCGTGTGATATTTGGATTCTCATTTAGAAAAGAGAGTGAGGTCTACCATCTTTGGTACCAAATTCGGTATAAACCAGGGAGGTACCTCCCTGGTATAAACTATAACGAAGATACAGAATGAAGTACATTTGACCATTGACCCAACTTTGCACAGCCAAGATGGCATCTGAGCAAAAAGTGGTTATTTTGTGAAATGATCCTTGTAACATGGTCTTTACGTGTGCAAAATATGGGAAAGATAGGACATGTATTCACCAAGATACAGGTTGAAACATTTATGACCTTTGACCCTAATTTACATACCCAAGATGGTGTCTGATCAAGTAGTTGTTATTTTATGAAATAATGTACGTGACATGAACTAAACATGTGCAAAATATGGGCGTGATAGGGGCTGTTTTTCTTGAGTTATTGCAAAGAAAGTTGTAGAAAGAGAGAAATATCTCAATACATCGAAGATAAGTTTGATTTCAACCAAGTTTCTTGACGTGATCTCGGCGTCGTATGAAAAAATGGAGGGTATAGTCACGATAGCCCAAAGTCTGAGCTACAACGTATTAAAATCTGGGAGAAATTCACAGAAGAGTAAGTGAGCTAGTGTTCGATAAAGACCGTCATGTCAATTTTCATTTCCAGAAAAATTCCCTCCCATAGAGATAACACGTAAACTGGTTAAATTTGACAAGGTTACATTATATCTAATTTCACGAGGTGAAGACATCATCCGATTAAAACTTTGATTGAAGAAAACTTAAAGAGTATTACATTGGCTACAACATACTAAAATCTGGAAGAAATTCACCAAAGGGTAATTGAGTTAGTCGTCGATAAAGACAATCATGTCAATTTTCACATCTAGAAAAATTCCCTCCCATAGAGATAACACGTGATAATGAAGATAAAGAAAGAAGTACATATGACCTTTGACCCTACTTTGCACAGACATGATGGCGTCTGAGCAAAAAGTGGTTATTTTGTGAAATGATTCTTGTAACATGTTCTTTACGTATGCAAAATATGGGAAAGATAAGACATGTATTCACCAAGATACAGGATGAAACATTTTTGACCTTTGACCCTAATTTACATACCCAAGAAGGTGTCCGATCAAGTAGTTGTTATTTTATGAAATAATGTACATGACATAAACTAAACATGTGCAAAATATTGGGCTGATAGAGCTTGTTTTTCTTGAGTTATTGCAAAGAAAGTTGCAGAAAGAAAGGAATATGAAAATACATGGAAGATAAGCTTTAATTTCAACCAAGTTTTTGGGCATGATGCCGACTCCGTATGAAAAAACGAAGGGCACACTTACGATAGCCCAAAGTCTCAGCTACAACATACTAAAATATGGGAGAAATTCACCGAAGCATAAGTGAGCTAGTGCTCGATAAAGATAGTCATGTCAGTTTTCATTTCCAGAAAAACTGCACTCCCATAGAGATAACACGTAAACTGGTCAAATTTAACAATGTTACTTTTAATCCATTTTTACGAGATGATGCCGTCATCCAATCAAAATGTTGTAATTATATTCCCGAAAGAGCATTTAATAAGCTACAACATACTGAAATCTAGGTGAAAATTGGCAAAGGATTAGTGAGATACGCTCGAATGAACTTAAAATTTGATGACGTCATTTTGAAAATTTACTTTTTTTACTTTATTAAGAAATTTGATATCGTTTAATCATTTTTTCAGCATCGTCAACCCATGAAATGACATGTACAACTCATCAGCTTTCAGAATATGTAAAGAAAATGGGGGGTCACCGTCCATCCTGACGAGTAAAATCGGATTTGAAATTGGCGGTTTTTTGGCATTGTTGGACTGTATATCGCCATTGACGCGCGCGCGGAATTTCAACTTTGACGGGTCTGTATGACGTCATATTGAGTCGGATTGACTTGAAACTTGGTAGAAATATTCCTTGACATTTCAGGCATCCGATAAGTGTGAAAAAACGGGAAATTTCTATTGCATATGAGCTGTGCGTGCGTATATATGCGCGCGCGTACGCGTCCGTCCAATTTTTTCAATTTTTCAAAAAATGCTCCAAATGGTCTGAAACGTGTGCAAAAAAATTTTGAGCTCGATTTGAGCATACAAATATTTCTACGCGCGCGTACGCGCACGTTTTAAGAGAAAATATGAATTTTGAGAATATGAGTAGAATCCGCATAACTTGAAATATATGTGACGTAAATTTCATTGAAAAATTCCATTCCATAATTGAGATATAATTGAGAATGTGTTTTCATATAATGACGTCATAGTGACGTCACGGTCGACTGATCACTATGATTTTATTTGACCCGTCGTCTTTGGGACATGATACATATATGGTATAATTTTGACATTGATAGGAAGAACACTTTCTGAGCTAATCGATACACAAATTTTGTCCAGAAATAAAGAAAGAAGAAGAAGAAGAAGAAGACCCAACAAAGAATCCGTACAGATACAGAAGGTGATCCGAGAGGATACTCGGATCACCTAACTAGACTCGGAATTTGTCAAGACTGACAAATTAGGTGATCCGATTTTTTTTTTTAATCAATGATTCGAGTCCTGATCGCAATAGGCGTGACCATATAGGTTTCATCCTTGTTTAGAGACATTGGCCGTGTGATATTTGGATTCTCATTTAGAAAAGAGAGTCAGGTCTGCAATCTTTGGTACCAAATTCGGTACACACTATAACGAAGATACAGAATGAAGTATATTTGACCATTGACCCAACTTTGCACAGCCAAGATGGCATCTGAGCAAAGAGTGGTTATTTTGTGAAATGATTCTTGTAACATGGTCTTTGCGTGTGCGAAACATAGGAAAGATAGGACATGTATTCACCAAGATACAGGTTGAAACATTTATGACCTTTGACTCTAATTTACATACCCAAGATGGTGTCTGATTAAGTAGTTGTTATTTTATGAAATAATGTACGTGATATGAACTAAACATGTGCAAAATATGGGGATGATAGGGGCTGTTTTTCCTGAGTTATTGCAGAGAAAGTTGCAGAAAGAAAGAAATATCTCAATACATCGAAGATAAGTTTGATTTCAACCAAGTTTTTTGACGTGATCTCGGCGTCGAATGAAAAGATGGAGCAGAATTAACGATAGCCCAAAGTCTCAGCTACAACATATTAAAATCTGGGAGAAATTCACCGAAGAGTAAGTGCGCTAGTGCTCGATAAAGACCGTCATGTCAATTTTTGTTTCCAGAAAAATTCCCTCCCGTAGAGATAACACGTAAACTGTTCAAATTTGACAAGGTTACATTATATCTATTTTCACGAGGTGAAGACATCATCCGATTAAATCTTTGATGAACAAAACTTAAAGAGTATTAAATTGGCTACAACATACTAAAATCTGGAAGAAATTCACCGAAGGGTTAGTGAGCTAGTCGTCGATAAAGACAATCATGTCAATTTTCACATCTAGAAAAATTCCTTCCCATAGAGATAACACGTCATAACGAAGATACAGGAAGAAGTACATATGACCTTTGACCCCACTTTGCACAAACAAGATGGCATCTGAGCAAAAAGTTGTTATTTTGTGAAATGATCCTTGTAACATGGTCTTTACGTGTGCAAAATATGGTAAAGATAGGACATGTATTCAGTAAGATACAGGATAAAACATTTATGACCTTTGACCCTAATTTACATAGCCAAGATGGTGTCTGATCAAGTAGTTGTTATTTTGTGAAATAATGTACGTGACATGAACTAAACATGTGCAAAATATGGTGGTGATAGGGTATGTTTTTCTTGAGTTATTGCAAAGAAAGTTGCAGAAACAAAGACATATTTCAATACATTGAAGATAAGCTTTAATTTCAACCAAGTTTTTGGACGTGATGCCGACTCCATATGAAAAAACAAAGGGCACACTTACGATAGCCCAAAGTCTCAGCTACAACATACTAAAATCTGGGAGAAATTCACCGAAGCATAAGTGAGCTAGTGCTCGATAAAGACAGTCATGTCAGTTTTCATTTCCAGAAAAACTGCACTCCCATAGAGATAACACGTAAACTGGTCAAATTTGACAATGTTACTTTCAATCCCTTTTTACGAGGTGATGCCGACATCCAATCAAAATGTTGTTATTATATGACTGAAACACCATTTAATAAGCTACAACATATTGAAATTTGGATGAAAATCAACAAAAGAATAAGTGAGATATGCTTGAGTGAACTTAAAATTCAATGACGTCATTTTGAAAATTTACTTTTTTTATTTTATTAAGAAATTTGATATCTTTTCATCATTTTTCCAGCATCGCCAACCCATGAAATGACATGTACAACTCATCAGCTTTCAGAATATGTAAAGAAAATGGGGGGTCACCGTCCATCCTGACGAGTAAAATCGGATTCAAAATTGGCGATTTTTTGGCATTGTTGCACTGTATATCGCCATTGACGCGCGCGCGGAATTTCAACTTTGACGGGCCCGTGTGACGTCATATTGAGTCGGATTGACTTGAAACTTGGTAGAAATATTCCTTGACATTTCAGGCATCCGATAAGTGTGAAAAAATGGGAAATTTCTAATGCATAAGAGCTGTGCGTCCGTATATGAGCGCGCGCGTACGCGTCCGTCCAATTTTTTCAATTTTTCAAAAAATGCTCCGATTGGTCTGAAACGTGTGCAAAAAAAATTTGAGCTCGATTTGAGCATACAAATATTTCAACGCGCGCGTACGCGCACGTTTTAAGAGAAAATATGAATTTTGATTATATGAGTAGAATGCGCTTGACTTGAACTATATGTGACATAAATTTCATTGAAAAATTCCATTCCATTAATGAGATAGGAGTGAAAATATGTTTTCATATAATGACGTCATAGTGACGTCACGGTCGACTGATCACTATGATTTTATAAAATTTGTCGTCTTTGGGACATGATACATATATGGTATGAGTTTGAAGTTGATACTCTGAGTACTTTCTGAGTACGTAGATACACAACTTTTGTCCAGAAATAAAGAAGAACAAAGAATCCGTACAGATACAGAAGGTGATCCGAGAGGATACTCGGATCACCTAACAAAGAATCCGTACAGATACAGAAGGTGATCCGAGAGGATACTCGGATCACGATAGCGCAAAGTCTCAGCTACAACATATTAAAATCTGGGAGAAATTCATCGAAGGGTGAGTGAGCTAGTGCTCGATAAAGACAATCATGTCAATTTTCACATCTAGAAAAATTCCCTCCCATAGAGATAACACGTCATAATGACGATAAAGAAAGAAGTACATATGACCTTTGACCCCACTTTGCAAAGACAAGATGTCATCTGAGCAAAAAGTGGTTATTTTGTGATATGATCCTTGTCACATGGTCTTTACGTGTGCAAAATATGGGAAAGATAGGAGATGTATTCACCAAGATACAGGATGAAACATTTATGACCTTTGACCCTACTTTACATAACCAAGATGGCATCTGATCAAGTAGTTGTTATTTTATGAAATAATGAACGTGACATGAACTAAGCATGTACAAAATATGGTGTTGATAGGGTATGTTTTTCTTGAGTTATTGCAAAGAAAGTTGCAGAAAGAAAGAAATATTTCAATACAACGAATATAAGCTTTAAATTCAACCACGTTTATTGACGTGATCCCGACATCGTATGAAAAAACAAAATGCACATTTACGATAGCCCAAAGTCTCAGCTACAACATATTAAAATCTGGGAGAAATTCACCGAAGCATAAGTGAGCTAGTGCTCGAAAAAGACAGTCATGTCAATTTTCATTTCCAGAAAAACTGCACTCCCATAGAGATAACACGTAAGCTGGTCAAATTCGACAAGGTTACTTTCAATTCATTTTTATGAGGTCATGCTGTCATTCAATCAAAATTGTGTTATTACAAAACTGATAGAGTATTAAATAAGCTACAGCATACTGAAATCTGGGTGAAAATTGACTAAGGATAAGTGAGATACGCTCGAGTAAACTTGAAATTTGATGACGTCATTTTGAAAATTGACTTGTTTTGATTTATTAAGGAATTTGATATCTTTTCATCATTTTTCCAGCATTGCCAACCCATGAAATGACATGTACAACTCATCAGCTTTCAGAATATGTAAAGAAAATGGGGGGTCACCGTCCATCCTGACGAGTAAAATCGGATTTAAAATTGGCGGTTTTTTGGCATTGTTGTACTGTATATCGCCATTGACGCGCGCGCGGAATTTCAACTTTGACGGGCCCGTATGACGTCATTTTGAGTGGGATTGACTTGAAACTTGGTAGAAATATTCCTTGACATTTCAGACATCCGATCAAAGTGAAAAAACGGGAAATTTTCATTGCATATGAGCTGTGCGTGCGTATATGTGCGCGCGCGTACGCGTCCGTCCGATTTTTTCAATTTTTCAAAAAATGCTCCAAATGGTCTGAAACGTGTGCAAAAAAATTTTGAGCTCGATTTGAGGATACAAATATTTCAACGCGCGCGTACGCGCACGTTTTAAGAGAAAATATGAATTTTGAGAATATGAGTAGAATGCGCATAACTTGTAATATATGTGACGTAAATTTCATTGAAAAACTCTATTCCATTAGTGAGATATGATTGAGAATGTGTTTTCATATAATGACGTCACAGTGACGTCACGGTCGACTGATCACTATTATACATTAGATCTGTCGTCTTTGGGACATGATACATATATGGTATAATTTTGAAATTGATAGGAAGAGGACTTTCTGAGCTAACCTCTACACAAATTTTGTCCAGAAATAAAGAAGAAGAAGAAGAAGAACCAACAAAGAATCCGTACAGATACAGAAGGTGATCCGAGAGGATACTCGGATCACCTAATGAAGCTAAGCTTTGATTACTTAAGCCGAGTTTTTCGACGTGCTTTTGACGTCGTATGAAAAAACGGAGGACACATTACGATAGCGCAAAGTCTCAGCTACAACATATTAAAATCTGGGAGAAATTCATCGAAGGGTGAGTGAGCTAGTGCTCGATAAAGACAATCATGTCAATTTTCACATCTAGAAAAATTCCCTCCCATAGAGATAACACGTCATAATGACGATAAAGAAAGAAGTACATATGACCTTTGACCCCACTTTGCAAAGACAAGATGTCATCTGAGCAAAAAGTGGTTATTTTGTGATATGATCCTTGTCACATGGTCTTTACGTGTGCAAAATATGGGAAAGATAGGAGATGTATTCACCAAGATACAGGATGAAACATTTATGACCTTTGACCCTACTTTACATAACCAAGATGGCATCTGATCAAGTAGTTGTTATTTTATGAAATAATGAACGTGACATGAACTAAGCATGTACAAAATATGGTGTTGATAGGGTATGTTTTTCTTGAGTTATTGCAAAGAAAGTTGCAGAAAGAAAGAAATATTTCAATACAACGAATATAAGCTTTAAATTCAACCACGTTTATTGACGTGATCCCGACATCGTATGAAAAAACAAAATGCACATTTACGATAGCCCAAAGTCTCAGCTACAACATATTAAAATCTGGGAGAAATTCACCGAAGCATAAGTGAGCTAGTGCTCGAAAAAGACAGTCATGTCAATTTTCATTTCCAGAAAAACTGCACTCCCATAGAGATAACACGTAAGCTGGTCAAATTCGACAAGGTTACTTTCAATTCATTTTTATGAGGTCATGCTGTCATTCAATCAAAATTGTGTTATTACAAAACTGATAGAGTATTAAATAAGCTACAGCATACTGAAATCTGGGTGAAAATTGACTAAGGATAAGTGAGATACGCTCGAGTAAACTTGAAATTTGATGACGTCATTTTGAAAATTGACTTGTTTTGATTTATTAAGAAATTTGATATCTTTTCATCATTTTTCCAGCATTGCCAACCCATGAAATGACATGTACAACTCATCAGCTTTCAGAATATGTAAAGAAAATGGGGGGTCACCGTCCATCCTGACGAGTAAAATCGGATTTAAAATTGGCGGTTTTTTGGCATTGTTGTACTGTATATCGCCATTGACGCGCGCGCGGAATTTCAACTTTGACGGGCCCGTATGACGTCATTTTGAGTGGGATTGACTTGAAACTTGGTAGAAATATTCCTTGACATTTCAGACATCCGATCAAAGTGAAAAAACGGGAAATTTTCATTGCATATGAGCTGTGCGTGCGTATATGTGCGCGCGCGTACGCGTCCGTCCGATTTTTTCAATTTTTCAAAAAATGCTCCAAATGGTCTGAAACGTGTGCAAAAAAATTTTGAGCTCGATTTGAGGATACAAATATTTCAACGCGCGCGTACGCGCACGTTTTAAGAGAAAATATGAATTTTGAGAATATGAGTAGAATGCGCATAACTTGTAATATATGTGACGTAAATTTCATTGAAAAACTCTATTCCATTAGTGAGATATGATTGAGAATGTGTTTTCATATAATGACGTCACAGTGACGTCACGGTCGACTGATCACTATTATACATTAGATCTGTCGTCTTTGGGACATGATACATATATGGTATAATTTTGAAATTGATAGGAAGAGGACTTTCTGAGCTAACCTCTACACAAATTTTGTCCAGAAATAAAGAAGAAGAAGAAGAAGAACCAACAAAGAATCCGTACAGATACAGAAGGTGATCCGAGAGGATACTCGGATCACCTAATGAAGCTAAGCTTTGATTACTTAAGCCGAGTTTTTCGACGTGCTTTTGACGTCGTATGAAAAAACGGAGGACACATTACGATAGCGCAAAGTCTCAGCTACAACATATTAAAATCTGGGAGAAATTCATCGAAGGGTGAGTGAGCTAGTGCTCGATAAAGACAATCATGTCAATTTTCACATCTAGAAAAATTCCCTCCCATAGAGATAACACGTCATAATGACGATAAAGAAAGAAGTACATATGACCTTTGACCCCACTTTGCAAAGACAAGATGTCATCTGAGCAAAAAGTGGTTATTTTGTGATATGATCCTTGTCACATGGTCTTTACGTGTGCAAAATATGGGAAAGATAGGAGATGTATTCACCAAGATACAGGATGAAACATTTATGACCTTTGACCCTACTTTACATAACCAAGATGGCATCTGATCAAGTAGTTGTTATTTTATGAAATAATGAACGTGACATGAACTAAGCATGTACAAAATATGGTGTTGATAGGGTATGTTTTTCTTGAGTTATTGCAAAGAAAGTTGCAGAAAGAAAGAAATATTTCAATACAACGAATATAAGCTTTAAATTCAACCACGTTTATTGACGTGATCCCGACATCGTATGAAAAAACAAAATGCACATTTACGATAGCCCAAAGTCTCAGCTACAACATATTAAAATCTGGGAGAAATTCACCGAAGCATAAGTGAGCTAGTGCTCGAAAAAGACAGTCATGTCAATTTTCATTTCCAGAAAAACTGCACTCCCATAGAGATAACACGTAAGCTGGTCAAATTCGACAAGGTTACTTTCAATTCATTTTTATGAGGTCATGCTGTCATTCAATCAAAATTGTGTTATTACAAAACTGATAGAGTATTAAATAAGCTACAGCATACTGAAATCTGGGTGAAAATTGACTAAGGATAAGTGAGATACGCTCGAGTAAACTTGAAATTTGATGACGTCATTTTGAAAATTGACTTGTTTTGATTTATTAAGGAATTTGATATCTTTTCATCATTTTTCCAGCATTGCCAACCCATGAAATGACATGTACAACTCATCAGCTTTCAGAATATGTAAAGAAAATGGGGGGTCACCGTCCATCCTGACGAGTAAAATCGGATTTAAAATTGGCGGTTTTTTGGCATTGTTGTACTGTATATCGCCATTGACGCGCGCGCGGAATTTCAACTTTGACGGGCCCGTATGACGTCATTTTGAGTGGGATTGACTTGAAACTTGGTAGAAATATTCCTTGACATTTCAGACATCCGATCAAAGTGAAAAAACGGGAAATTTTCATTGCATATGAGCTGTGCGTGCGTATATGTGCGCGCGCGTACGCGTCCGTCCGATTTTTTCAATTTTTCAAAAAATGCTCCAAATGGTCTGAAACGTGTGCAAAAAAATTTTGAGCTCGATTTGAGGATACAAATATTTCAACGCGCGCGTACGCGCACGTTTTAAGAGAAAATATGAATTTTGAGAATATGAGTAGAATGCGCATAACTTGTAATATATGTGACGTAAATTTCATTGAAAAACTCTATTCCATTAGTGAGATATGATTGAGAATGTGTTTTCATATAATGACGTCACAGTGACGTCACGGTCGACTGATCACTATTATACATTAGATCTGTCGTCTTTGGGACATGATACATATATGGTATAATTTTGAAATTGATAGGAAGAGGACTTTCTGAGCTAACCTCTACACAAATTTTGTCCAGAAATAAAGAAGAAGAAGAAGAAGAACCAACAAAGAATCCGTACAGATACAGAAGGTGATCCGAGAGGATACTCGGATCACCTAATGAAGCTAAGCTTTGATTACTTAAGCCGAGTTTTTCGACGTGCTTTTGACGTCGTATGAAAAAACGGAGGACACATTACGATAGCGCAAAGTCTCAGCTACAACATATTAAAATCTGGGAGAAATTCATCGAAGGGTGAGTGAGCTAGTGCTCGATAAAGACAATCATGTCAATTTTCACATCTAGAAAAATTCCCTCCCATAGAGATAACACGTCATAATGACGATAAAGAAAGAAGTACATATGACCTTTGACCCCACTTTGCAAAGACAAGATGTCATCTGAGCAAAAACTGGTTATTTTGTGATATGATCCTTGTCACATGGTCTTTACGTGTGCAAAATATGGGAAAGATAGGAGATGTATTCACCAAGATACAGGATGAAACATTTATGACCTTTGACCCTACTTTACATAACCAAGATGGCATCTGATCAAGTAGTTGTTATTTTATGAAATAATGAACGTGACATGAACTAAGCATGTACAAAATATGGTGTTGATAGGGTATGTTTTTCTTGAGTTATTGCAAAGAAAGTTGCAGAAAGAAAGAAATATTTCAATACAACGAATATAAGCTTTAAATTCAACCACGTTTATTGACGTGATCCCGACATCGTATGAAAAAACAAAATGCACATTTACGATAGCCCAAAGTCTCAGCTACAACATATTAAAATCTGGGAGAAATTCACCGAAGCATAAGTGAGCTAGTGCTCGAAAAAGACAGTCATGTCAATTTTCATTTCCAGAAAAACTGCACTCCCATAGAGATAACACGTAAGCTGGTCAAATTCGACAAGGTTACTTTCAATTCATTTTTATGAGGTCATGCTGTCATTCAATCAAAATTGTGTTATTACAAAACTGATAGAGTATTAAATAAGCTACAGCATACTGAAATCTGGGTGAAAATTGACTAAGGATAAGTGAGATACGCTCGAGTAAACTTGAAATTTGATGACGTCATTTTGAAAATTGACTTGTTTTGATTTATTAAGAAATTTGATATCTTTTCATCATTTTTCCAGCATTGCCAACCCATGAAATGACATGTACAACTCATCAGCTTTCAGAATATGTAAAGAAAATGGGGGGTCACCGTCCATCCTGACGAGTAAAATCGGATTTAAAATTGGCGGTTTTTTGGCATTGTTGTACTGTATATCGCCATTGACGCGCGCGCGGAATTTCAACTTTGACGGGCCCGTATGACGTCATTTTGAGTGGGATTGACTTGAAACTTGGTAGAAATATTCCTTGACATTTCAGACATCCGATCAAAGTGAAAAAACGGGAAATTTTCATTGCATATGAGCTGTGCGTGCGTATATGTGCGCGCGCGTACGCGTCCGTCCGATTTTTTCAATTTTTCAAAAAATGCTCCAAATGGTCTGAAACGTGTGCAAAAAAATTTTGAGCTCGATTTGAGGATACAAATATTTCAACGCGCGCGTACGCGCACGTTTTAAGAGAAAATATGAATTTTGAGAATATGAGTAGAATGCGCATAACTTGTAATATATGTGACGTAAATTTCATTGAAAAACTCTATTCCATTAGTGAGATATGATTGAGAATGTGTTTTCATATAATGACGTCACAGTGACGTCACGGTCGACTGATCACTATTATACATTAGATCTGTCGTCTTTGGGACATGATACATATATGGTATAATTTTGAAATTGATAGGAAGAGGACTTTCTGAGCTAACCTCTACACAAATTTTGTCCAGAAATAAAGAAGAAGAAGAAGAAGAAGAACCAACAAAGAATCCGTACAGATACAGAAGGTGATCCGAGAGGATACTCGGATCACCTAATGAAGCTAAGCTTTGATTACTTAAGCCGAGTTTTTCGACGTGCTTTTGACGTCGTATGAAAAAACGGAGGACACATTACGATAGCGCAAAGTCTCAGCTACAACATATTAAAATCTGGGAGAAATTCATCGAAGGGTGAGTGAGCTAGTGCTCGATAAAGACAATCATGTCAATTTTCACATCTAGAAAAATTCCCTCCCATAGAGATAACACGTCATAATGACGATAAAGAAAGAAGTACATATGACCTTTGACCCCACTTTGCAAAGACAAGATGTCATCTGAGCAAAAAGTGGTTATTTTGTGATATGATCCTTGTCACATGGTCTTTACGTGTGCAAAATATGGGAAAGATAGGAGATGTATTCACCAAGATACAGGATGAAACATTTATGACCTTTGACCCTACTTTACATAACCAAGATGGCATCTGATCAAGTAGTTGTTATTTTATGAAATAATGAACGTGACATGAACTAAGCATGTACAAAATATGGTGTTGATAGGGTATGTTTTTCTTGAGTTATTGCAAAGAAAGTTGCAGAAAGAAAGAAATATTTCAATACAACGAATATAAGCTTTAAATTCAACCACGTTTATTGACGTGATCCCGACATCGTATGAAAAAACAAAATGCACATTTACGATAGCCCAAAGTCTCAGCTACAACATATTAAAATCTGGGAGAAATTCACCGAAGCATAAGTGAGCTAGTGCTCGAAAAAGACAGTCATGTCAATTTTCATTTCCAGAAAAACTGCACTCCCATAGAGATAACACGTAAGCTGGTCAAATTCGACAAGGTTACTTTCAATTCATTTTTATGAGGTCATGCTGTCATTCAATCAAAATTGTGTTATTACAAAACTGATAGAGTATTAAATAAGCTACAGCATACTGAAATCTGGGTGAAAATTGACTAAGGATAAGTGAGATACGCTCGAGTAAACTTGAAATTTGATGACGTCATTTTGAAAATTGACTTGTTTTGATTTATTAAGAAATTTGATATCTTTTCATCATTTTTCCAGCATTGCCAACCCATGAAATGACATGTACAACTCATCAGCTTTCAGAATATGTAAAGAAAATGGGGGGTCACCGTCCATCCTGACGAGTAAAATCGGATTTAAAATTGGCGGTTTTTTGGCATTGTTGTACTGTATATCGCCATTGACGCGCGCGCGGAATTTCAACTTTGACGGGCCCGTATGACGTCATTTTGAGTGGGATTGACTTGAAACTTGGTAGAAATATTCCTTGACATTTCAGACATCCGATCAAAGTGAAAAAACGGGAAATTTTCATTGCATATGAGCTGTGCGTGCGTATATGTGCGCGCGCGTACGCGTCCGTCCGATTTTTTCAATTTTTCAAAAAATGCTCCAAATGGTCTGAAACGTGTGCAAAAAAATTTTGAGCTCGATTTGAGGATACAAATATTTCAACGCGCGCGTACGCGCACGTTTTAAGAGAAAATATGAATTTTGAGAATATGAGTAGAATGCGCATAACTTGTAATATATGTGACGTAAATTTCATTGAAAAACTCTATTCCATTAGTGAGATATGATTGAGAATGTGTTTTCATATAATGACGTCACAGTGACGTCACGGTCGACTGATCACTATTATACATTAGATCTGTCGTCTTTGGGACATGATACATATATGGTATAATTTTGAAATTGATAGGAAGAGGACTTTCTGAGCTAACCTCTACACAAATTTTGTCCAGAAATAAAGAAGAAGAAGAAGAAGAACCAACAAAGAATCCGTACAGATACAGAAGGTGATCCGAGAGGATACTCGGATCACCTAATGAAGCTAAGCTTTGATTACTTAAGCCGAGTTTTTCGACGTGCTTTTGACGTCGTATGAAAAAACGGAGGACACATTACGATAGCGCAAAGTCTCAGCTACAACATATTAAAATCTGGGAGAAATTCATCGAAGGGTGAGTGAGCTAGTGCTCGATAAAGACAATCATGTCAATTTTCACATCTAGAAAAATTCCCTCCCATAGAGATAACACGTCATAATGACGATAAAGAAAGAAGTACATATGACCTTTGACCCCACTTTGCAAAGACAAGATGTCATCTGAGCAAAAAGTGGTTATTTTGTGATATGATCCTTGTCACATGGTCTTTACGTGTGCAAAATATGGGAAAGATAGGAGATGTATTCACCAAGATACAGGATGAAACATTTATGACCTTTGACCCTACTTTACATAACCAAGATGGCATCTGATCAAGTAGTTGTTATTTTATGAAATAATGAACGTGACATGAACTAAGCATGTACAAAATATGGTGTTGATAGGGTATGTTTTTCTTGAGTTATTGCAAAGAAAGTTGCAGAAAGAAAGAAATATTTCAATACAACGAATATAAGCTTTAAATTCAACCACGTTTATTGACGTGATCCCGACATCGTATGAAAAAACAAAATGCACATTCACGATAGCCCAAAGTCTCAGCTACAACATATTAAAATCTGGGAGAAATTCACCGAAGCATAAGTGAGCTAGTGCTCGAAAAAGACAGTCATGTCAATTTTCATTTCCAGAAAAACTGCACTCCCATAGAGATAACACGTAAGCTGGTCAAATTCGACAAGGTTACTTTCAATTCATTTTTATGAGGTCATGCTGTCATTCAATCAAAATTGTGTTATTACAAAACTGATAGAGTATTAAATAAGCTACAGCATACTGAAATCTGGGTGAAAATTGACTAAGGATAAGTGAGATACGCTCGAGTAAACTTGAAATTTGATGACGTCATTTTGAAAATTGACTTGTTTTGATTTATTAAGAAATTTGATATCTTTTCATCATTTTTCCAGCATTGCCAACCCATGAAATGACATGTACAACTCATCAGCTTTCAGAATATGTAAAGAAAATGGGGGGTCACCGTCCATCCTGACGAGTAAAATCGGATTTAAAATTGGCGGTTTTTTGGCATTGTTGTACTGTATATCGCCATTGACGCGCGCGCGGAATTTCAACTTTGACGGGCCCGTATGACGTCATTTTGAGTGGGATTGACTTGAAACTTGGTAGAAATATTCCTTGACATTTCAGACATCCGATCAAAGTGAAAAAACGGGAAATTTTCATTGCATATGAGCTGTGCGTGCGTATATGTGCGCGCGCGTACGCGTCCGTCCGATTTTTTCAATTTTTCAAAAAATGCTCCAAATGGTCTGAAACGTGTGCAAAAAAATTTTGAGCTCGATTTGAGGATACAAATATTTCAACGCGCGCGTACGCGCACGTTTTAAGAGAAAATATGAATTTTGAGAATATGAGTAGAATGCGCATAACTTGTAATATATGTGACGTAAATTTCATTGAAAAACTCTATTCCATTAGTGAGATATGATTGAGAATGTGTTTTCATATAATGACGTCACAGTGACGTCACGGTCGACTGATCACTATTATACATTAGATCTGTCGTCTTTGGGACATGATACATATATGGTATAATTTTGAAATTGATAGGAAGAGGACTTTCTGAGCTAACCTCTACACAAATTTTGTCCAGAAATAAAGAAGAAGAAGAAGAAGAACCAACAAAGAATCCGTACAGATACAGAAGGTGATCCGAGAGGATACTCGGATCACCTAATGAAGCTAAGCTTTGATTACTTAAGCCGAGTTTTTCGACGTGCTTTTGACGTCGTATGAAAAAACGGAGGACACATTACGATAGCGCAAAGTCTCAGCTACAACATATTAAAATCTGGGAGAAATTCATCGAAGGGTGAGTGAGCTAGTGCTCGATAAAGACAATCATGTCAATTTTCACATCTAGAAAAATTCCCTCCCATAGAGATAACACGTCATAATGACGATAAAGAAAGAAGTACATATGACCTTTGACCCCACTTTGCAAAGACAAGATGTCATCTGAGCAAAAAGTGGTTATTTTGTGATATGATCCTTGTCACATGGTCTTTACGTGTGCAAAATATGGGAAAGATAGGAGATGTATTCACCAAGATACAGGATGAAACATTTATGACCTTTAACCCTACTTTACATAACCAAGATGGCATCTGATCAAGTAGTTGTTATTTTATGAAATAATGAACGTGACATGAACTAAGCATGTACAAAATATGGTGTTGATAGGGTATGTTTTTCTTGAGTTATTGCAAAGAAAGTTGCAGAAAGAAAGAAATATTTCAATACAACGAATATAAGCTTTAAATTCAACCACGTTTATTGACGTGATCCCGACATCGTATGAAAAAACAAAATGCACATTCACGATAGCCCAAAGTCTCAGCTACAACATATTAAAATCTGGGAGAAATTCACCGAAGCATAAGTGAGCTAGTGCTCGAAAAAGACAGTCATGTCAATTTTCATTTCCAGAAAAACTGCACTCCCATAGAGATAACACGTAAGCTGGTCAAATTCGACAAGGTTACTTTCAATTCATTTTTATGAGGTCATGCTGTCATTCAATCAAAATTGTGTTATTACAAAACTGATAGAGTATTAAATAAGCTACAGCATACTGAAATCTGGGTGAAAATTGACTAAGGATAAGTGAGATACGCTCGAGTAAACTTGAAATTTGATGACGTCATTTTGAAAATTGACTTGTTTTGATTTATTAAGAAATTTGATATCTTTTCATCATTTTTCCAGCATTGCCAACCCATGAAATGACATGTACAACTCATCAGCTTTCAGAATATGTAAAGAAAATGGGGGGTCACCGTCCATCCTGACGAGTAAAATCGGATTTAAAATTGGCGGTTTTTTGGCATTGTTGTACTGTATATCGCCATTGACGCGCGCGCGGAATTTCAACTTTGACGGGCCCGTATGACGTCATTTTGAGTGGGATTGACTTGAAACTTGGTAGAAATATTCCTTGACATTTCAGACATCCGATCAAAGTGAAAAAACGGGAAATTTTCATTGCATATGAGCTGTGCGTGCGTATATGTGCGCGCGCGTACGCGTCCGTCCGATTTTTTCAATTTTTCAAAAAATGCTCCAAATGGTCTGAAACGTGTGCAAAAAAATTTTGAGCTCGATTTGAGGATACAAATATTTCAACGCGCGCGTACGCGCACGTTTTAAGAGAAAATATGAATTTTGAGAATATGAGTAGAATGCGCATAACTTGTAATATATGTGACGTAAATTTCATTGAAAAACTCTATTCCATTAGTGAGATATGATTGAGAATGTGTTTTCATATAATGACGTCACAGTGACGTCACGGTCGACTGATCACTATTATACATTAGATCTGTCGTCTTTGGGACATGATACATATATGGTATAATTTTGAAATTGATAGGAAGAGGACTTTCTGAGCTAACCTCTACACAAATTTTGTCCAGAAATAAAGAAGAAGAAGAAGAAGAACCAACAAAGAATCCGTACAGATACAGAAGGTGATCCGAGAGGATACTCGGATCACCTAATGAAGCTAAGCTTTGATTACTTAAGCCGAGTTTTTCGACGTGCTTTTGACGTCGTATGAAAAAACGGAGGACACATTACGATAGCGCAAAGTCTCAGCTACAACATATTAAAATCTGGGAGAAATTCATCGAAGGGTGAGTGAGCTAGTGCTCGATAAAGACAATCATGTCAATTTTCACATCTAGAAAAATTCCCTCCCATAGAGATAACACGTCATAATGACGATAAAGAAAGAAGTACATATGACCTTTGACCCCACTTTGCAAAGACAAGATGTCATCTGAGCAAAAAGTGGTTATTTTGTGATATGATCCTTGTCACATGGTCTTTACGTGTGCAAAATATGGGAAAGATAGGAGATGTATTCACCAAGATACAGGATGAAACATTTATGACCTTTAACCCTACTTTACATAACCAAGATGGCATCTGATCAAGTAGTTGTTATTTTATGAAATAATGAACGTGACATGAACTAAGCATGTACAAAATATGGTGTTGATAGGGTATGTTTTTCTTGAGTTATTGCAAAGAAAGTTGCAGAAAGAAAGAAATATTTCAATACAACGAATATAAGCTTTAAATTCAACCACGTTTATTGACGTGATCCCGACATCGTATGAAAAAACAAAATGCACATTCACGATAGCCCAAAGTCTCAGCTACAACATATTAAAATCTGGGAGAAATTCACCGAAGCATAAGTGAGCTAGTGCTCGAAAAAGACAGTCATGTCAATTTTCATTTCCAGAAAAACTGCACTCCCATAGAGATAACACGTAAGCTGGTCAAATTCGACAAGGTTACTTTCAATTCATTTTTATGAGGTCATGCTGTCATTCAATCAAAATTGTGTTATTACAAAACTGATAGAGTATTAAATAAGCTACAGCATACTGAAATCTGGGTGAAAATTGACTAAGGATAAGTGAGATACGCTCGAGTAAACTTGAAATTTGATGACGTCATTTTGAAAATTGACTTGTTTTGATTTATTAAGAAATTTGATATCTTTTCATCATTTTTCCAGCATTGCCAACCCATGAAATGACATGTACAACTCATCAGCTTTCAGAATATGTAAAGAAAATGGGGGGTCACCGTCCATCCTGACGAGTAAAATCGGATTTAAAATTGGCGGTTTTTTGGCATTGTTGTACTGTATATCGCCATTGACGCGCGCGCGGAATTTCAACTTTGACGGGCCCGTATGACGTCATTTTGAGTGGGATTGACTTGAAACTTGGTAGAAATATTCCTTGACATTTCAGACATCCGATCAAAGTGAAAAAACGGGAAATTTTCATTGCATATGAGCTGTGCGTGCGTATATGTGCGCGCGCGTACGCGTCCGTCCGATTTTTTCAATTTTTCAAAAAATGCTCCAAATGGTCTGAAACGTGTGCAAAAAAATTTTGAGCTCGATTTGAGGATACAAATATTTCAACGCGCGCGTACGCGCACGTTTTAAGAGAAAATATGAATTTTGAGAATATGAGTAGAATGCGCATAACTTGTAATATATGTGACGTAAATTTCATTGAAAAACTCTATTCCATTAGTGAGATATGATTGAGAATGTGTTTTCATATAATGACGTCACAGTGACGTCACGGTCGACTGATCACTATTATACATTAGATCTGTCGTCTTTGGGACATGATACATATATGGTATAATTTTGAAATTGATAGGAAGAGGACTTTCTGAGCTAACCTCTACACAAATTTTGTCCAGAAATAAAGAAGAAGAAGAAGAAGAACCAACTAGACTTGGAATTTGTCAACACTGACAAATTAGGTGATCCGATCTATTTGGAAATCAACGATTCAAATCCTGATCCCAATAGGCATGGCCATAAATGTTTCATCTGCGTTTAGGGGATATTTGCCGTGTGATGTTTGGATTCTCATTGAGAAAAGGGAGTCAGACCTGCCATCTTTGGTACCGAATTCCGTATACACTAACGAAGATACAGAATGAAGTATATTTGACCACACAGCCAAGATGGTATCTGAGCAAAAAGTGGTGATTTTGTGAAATGATCCTTGTAACATGGTCTTTGCGTGTGCAAAATATGGGAAAGATAGGACATGTATTCACCAAGATACAGGATGAAACATTTATGACCTTTGACCCTAATTTACATACCCAAGATGATGTCCGATCAAGTAGTTGTTATTTTATGAAATAATGTACGTGACATGAACTAAACATGTGCAAAATATGGGGGTGATAGGGGCTGTTTTTCTTGAGTTATTGCAAAGAAAGTTGCAGAAAGAAAGAAAATCTCAATACATCGAAGATAAGCTTTAATTTCAACCAAGTTTTTTAACGTGATCCCGACATCGTATGAAAAAACAATGTGAACAGTAATGATAGTGCAAAGTCTCAGCTACAACATATTAAAATCAGGGAGAAATTCACCGAAGCATAAGTGAGCTAGTGCTCGAAAGAGATAGTCATGTCAATTTTCATTTGCAGAAAAAACTGCACTCCCATAGAGATAACACGTCATAACAAAGATAGAGAAAGAAGTACATATGACATTTGACCCCACTTTGCACAGACAAGATGGCATCTGAGCAAAAAGTAGTTATTTTGTGAAATGATTCTTGTAACATGGTCTTTACGTGTGCAAAATATGGGAGAGATAGAACATGTATTCACCAAGATACAGGATGAAACATTTATGACCTTTGACCCTAATTTACATACCGAAGATGGTGTCTGATCAAGAAGTTGTTATTTTATGAAATAATGTACATGACATGAACTAAACATGTGCAAAATTTGGGGGTGATAGGGGCTGTTTTTCTTGACTTATTGCAAATAAAGTTGCAGAAAGAAAGAAACATCTCAATACATCGAAGATAAGCTTTGATTTCAACCAAGTTTTTTAATGTGACCCCGACATCGTATGAAAAAATGGAGGACACATTCACGATAGCCCAAAGTCTCAGCTACAACATATTAAAATCTGGGAGAAATTCACCGTAGAGTAAGTGAGCTAGTGCTCGATAAAGGTAGTCATGTCAATTTTCATTCCAAGAAAAACTGCACTCCCGTAGAGATAACACGTAAACTGGTGAAATTTGACAACATTACTTTCAATCCGTTTTTACGAGGTGATAACGTCATCCAGTCAAAATTTTGTAATTACACTTTTAAAAGAACATTAAATAAGCTACAACATACTGAAATCTGGGAGAAAATTAACGAAGGATAAGTGAGATACGCTCGAGTGAACTTGAAATTTGGTGACGTCATTTTGAAAATTTACTTTTTTTATTTTATTAAGAAATCTGATATCTTTTAGTCATTTTTTCAGCATCGCCAACCCATGAATTGACATGTACAACTCATCAGCTTTCAGAATATGTAAAGAAAATGGGGGGTCACCGTCCATCCTGACGAGTAAAATCGGATTTAAAATTGGCGGTTTTTTTGCATAGTTGCACTGTATATCGCCATTGACGCGCGCGCGGAATTTCAACTTTGACGGGCCTGTATGACGTCATATTGAGTCGGATCGACTTGAAACTTGGTAGAAATATTCCTTGACATTTCAGACATCCGATCAAAGTGAAAAAACGGGAAATTTCTATTGTATATGAGCTGTGCGTGCGTATATGTGCGCGCGCGTACGCGTCCGTCCGATTTTTTCAATTTTTCAAAAAATGCTCCAAATGGTCTGAAACGTATGCAAAAAAAATTTGAGCGCGATTGGAGCATACAAATATTTCAACGCGCGCGTACGCGCACGTTTTAACGAGGCGATGAATTTTGAAAACATGAGTAGAATTCCCTTGAATTGAAATTTACGTGACGTAAATTTCATTGAAAAATTCCATTCCATTAATGAGATATGATTGAAAATGTGTTTTCATATAATGACGTCATAGTGACGTCACGGTCGACTGATCACTACGATTTTACTTGACCCGTCGTCTTTGGGACATGATACATATATGGTATAATTTTGACATTGATAGGAAGAGGACTTTTTGAGCTAATCTCTACACAAATTTTGTCCAGAAATAAAGAAGGAAAAAGAATCCGTACAGATACAGAAGGTGATCCGAAGGATACTCGGATCACCTAACAAAGAATCCGTACAGATACAGAAGGTGATCCGAGAGGATACTCGGATCACCTAACTAGACTTGGAATTTGTCAACACTGACAAATTAGGTGATCCGATCTTTTCGAAAATCAATGATTTGAGTTCTGATCCCAATATAGGCATGACCATACAGGTTTCATCTGTGTTTAGGAACATTGGCCGTGTGATGTTTGGATTCTCATTTAGAAAAGGGAGTCAGGTCTGCCATCTTTGGTACCAAATTCCGTATACACTATAACGAAGATACAAAATGAAGTACATATGACCTTTGGCCCCACTTTGCACAGCCAAGATGGCATCTGAGCAAAAAGTGGTTATTTTGTGAAATGATCCTTGTAACATGGTCTTTACGTGTGCAAAATATGGAAAAGATAAGACATGTATTCACCAAGATACAAGATGATACATTTATGACCTTTGACCCTAATTTACATACCCAAGATGACGTCTGATCAAGTAGTTGTTATTTTATGAAATAATGTACGTGACATGAACTAAACATGTGCAAAATATGGGGATGATAGAGGGTGTTTTTCTTGAGTTATTGCAGAGAAAGTTGCAGAAAGAAAGAAATATTTCAATACATCGAAGATAAGTTTGATTTCAACCAAGTTTTTTGACATAATCTCGGCGTCGTATGAAAAAATAGAGAAACCTTGACAACAGCTCAAAGTCTCAGCTACAACATACTAAAATCTGGGAGAAATTCACCGAAGAGTAAGTGAGCTAGTGCTCGATAAAGACCGTCATGTCAATTTTCATTTCCAGAAAAATTTCCTCCCATAGATATAACACGTAAACTGGTTAAATTTGACAAGGTTACATTATATCCATTTTCACGAGGTGAAGACATCATCCGATTAAAACTTTGATGAACAAAACTTGAAGAGTATTAAATTGGCTACAACATACTAAAATCTGGAAGAAATTCACCAAAGGGTAAGTGAGCTAGTCGTCAATAAAGACAATCATGTCAATTTTCACATCTAGAAAAATTCCCTGCCATAGAGAAAACACGTCATAACGAAGATACAGGAAGAAGTACATATGACCTTTGACCCCACTTTGCACAGACAAGATGGCATCTGAGCCAAAAATGGATATTTTGTGAAATGATCCTTGTAATATGGTCTTTACGTGTGCAAAATATGGGAGAGATAGGACATGTATTCACCAAGATACAGGATGAAACATTTATGACCTTTGACCCTAATTTACATACCCAAGATGGTGTGTGATCAAGTAGTTGTTATTTTATGAAATAATGGACGTGACAAGAACTAAACATGTGCAAAACATGGTGGTGATAGGGTATGATTTTCTTGAGTTATTGCAAAGAAAGTTGCAGAAAGGAAGAAATATTTCAATACATCGAAGATAAGCTTTAATTTCAACCAAGTTTTTGGACGTGATGCCGACAACGTATGAAAGAACGAAGGGTACATTCACGATAGCCCAAAGTCTCAGCTACAACATACTAAAATATGGGAGAAATTCACCGAAGCATAAGTGAGCTAGTGCTCGATAAAAATAGTCATGTCAGTTCTCATTTCCAGAAAAACTGCACTCCCATAGAGATAACACGTAAACTGGTCAAATTTGACAATGTTACTTTTAATCCCTTTTTACGAGGTGATGCCGTCATCCAATCAAAATGTTGTTATTATATGACTGAAAGACCATTTAATAAGCTACATTATATTGAAATTTGGACGAAAATCAACAAAAGAATAAGTGAGATACGCTTGAGTGAACTTGAAATTTGATGACGTCATTTTGAAAATTTACTTTTTAAAATTTATTAAGAAATTTGATATCTTTTAATCATTTTTTCAGCATCGCCAACCCATGAAATGACATGTACAACTCATCAGCTTTCAGAATATGTAAAGAAAATGGGGGGTCACCGTCCATCCTGACGAGTAAAATCGGATTCAAAATTGGCGGTTTTTTTTTGCATTGTTGCACTGTATATCGCCATTGACGCGCGCGCGGAAATTCAACTTTGACGGGCCCGTATGACGTCATATTGAGTTGGATCGACTTGAAACTTGGTAGAAATATTCCTTGACAATTTACGCATCCGATAAGTGTGAAAAAACGGGGAATTTCTATTGCGTATGAGCTGTACGTGCGTATATGGGCGCGCGCGTACGCGTCCGTCCAATTTTTTCAATTTTTCAAAAAATGCTCCAAATGGTCTGAAACGTGTGCAAAAAAACTTTGAGCTCGATTTGAGCATACAAATATTTTAACGCGCGCGTACGCGCACTTTTTAAGAGAAAATATGCATTTTGAGAATATGAGTAAAATGCGCTTAACTTGAAATGTATGTGACGTAAATTTCATTGAAAAATTCCATTCCATTAATGAGATATGAATGAAAATGTGTTTTCATATAATGACGTCATAGTGACGTCACGGTCGACTGATCACAGTGATACATAAAATTTGTCGTCTTTGGGACATGATACATATATGGTATGAGTTTGAAATTGATACTCTGAGAACTTTTTGAGTAAGTAGATACACAACTTTTGTCCAGAAATAAGAAGAACCAACAAAGAATCCGTACAAATACAGAAGGTGATCCGAGAGGATACTCGGATCACCTAACAAAGAATCCGTACAGATACAGAAGGTGATCCGAGAGGATACTCGGATCACCTAATGAAGCTAAGCTTTGATTAGTTAAGCCGAGTTTTTCGACGTGCTTTTGACGTCGTATGAAAAAACGGAGGACACATTACGATAGCGCAAAGTCTCAGCTACAACATATTAAAATCTGGGAGAAATTCATCGAAGGGTGAGTGAGCTAGTGCTCGATAAAGACAATCATGTCAATTTTCACATCTAGAAAAAATCCCTCCCATAGAGATAACACGTCATAATGACGATAAAGAAAGAAGTACATATGACCTTTGACCCCACTTTGCAAAGACAAGATGTCATCTGAGCAAAAAGTGGTTATTTTGTGATATGATCCTTGTCACATGGTCTTTACGTGTGCAAAATATGGGAAAGATAGGAGATGTATTCACCAAGATACAGGATGAAACATTTATGACCTTTGACCCTACTTTACATAACCAAGATGGCATCTGATCAAGTAGTTGTTATTTTATGAAATAATGAACGTGACATGAACTAAGCATGTACAAAATATGGTGTTGATAGGGTATGTTTTTCTTGAGTTATTGCAAAGAAAGTTGCAGAAAGAAAGAAATATTTCAATACAACGAATATAAGCTTTAATTTCAACCACGTTTATTGACGTGATCCCGACATCGTATGAAAAAACAAAATGCACATTAACGATAGCCCAAGGTCTCAGCTACAACATATTAAAATCTGGGAGAAATTCACCGAAGCATAAGTGAGCTAGTGCTCGAAAAAGACAGTCATGTCAATTTTCATTTCCAGAAAAACTGCACTCCCATAGAGATAACACGTAAACTGGTCAAATTCGACAAGGTTACTTTCAATTCATTTTTATGAGGTCATGCTGTCATTCAATCAAAATTGTGTTATTACATAACTGATAGAGTATTAAATAAGCTACAGCATACTGAAATCTGGGTGAAAATTGACTAAGGATAAGTGAGATACGCTCGAGTAAACTTGAAATTTGATGACGTCATTTTGAAAATTTACTTGTTTTGATTTATTAAGAAATTTGATATCTTTTCATCATTTTTCCAGCATTGCCAACCCATGAAATGACATGTACAACTCATCAGCTTTCAGAATATGTAAAGAAAATGGGGGGTCACCGTCCATCCTGACGAGTAAAATCGGATTTAAAATTGGCGGTTTTTTGGCATTGTTGTACTGTATATCGCCATTGACGCGCGCGCGGAATTTCAACTTTGACGGGCCCGTATGACGTCATTTTGAGTGGGATTGACTTGAAACTTGGTAGAAATATTCCTTGACATTTCAGACATCCGATCAAAGTGAAAAAACGGGAAATTTTCATTGCATATGAGCTGTGCGTGCGTATATGTGCGCGCGCGTACGCGTCCGTCCGATTTTTTCAATTTTTCAAAAAATGCTCCAAATGGTCTAAAACGTGTGCAAAAAAAATTTTGAGCTCGATTTGAGGATACAAATATTTCAACGCGCGCGTACGCGCACGTTTTAAGAGAAAATATGAATTTTGAGAATATGAGTAGAATGCGCATAACTTGAAATATATGTGACGTAAATTTCATTGAAAAACTCTATTCCATTAGTGAGATATGATTGAGAATGTGTTTTCATATAATGACGTCACAGTGACGTCACGGTCGACTGATCACTATTATACATTAGATCTGTCGTCTTTGGGACATGATACATATATGGTATAATTTTGAAATTGATAGGAAGAGGACTTTCTGAGCTAACCTCTACACAAATTTTGTCCAGAAATAAAGAAGAAGAAGAAGAACCAACAAAGAATCCGTACAGATACAGAAGGTGATCCGAGAGGATACTCGGATCACCTAACTAGAACCGGAATTTGTCAACACTGACAAATTAGGTGATCCGATCTCTTCGAAAATCAATGATTTGAGTCCTGATCCAAATATTCATGACCATACAGGTTTCATCTGTGTTGACGGGACATTGGTAGTGTGATGTTTGGATTCTCATTTAGAAAAGGGAGTGAGACCTGCCATCTTTGGTACCGAATTCCGTATACACTAACGGAAATACAAAATGAAGTATATTTGACCTTTGACCTCACTTTGTAGACCCAAGATGGCGTCAAAGTAAAAAGTGATTATTTCGTGAAATGATTCTTGTAACATGGTCTTTGCGTGTGCAAAATATGGGAAAGATAGGACAGGTATTCACCAAGATACAGGATGAAACCTTTATGACCTTTGACCCTAATTTACATACCCAAGATGGTGTCCGATCAAGTAGTTGTTATTTCATGAAATAATGTACGTGACATGTACTAAACATGTGCAAAATATGGGATTGATAGCCATTGTTGTTGTTCATCTATTGCACAGAAAGTAGTAGAAAGAAAGAAAAATAAAGAAAAAAATATGTTATTTTATAGAAATTTGAAGGAGAAGCATAAAAAAATCAGAAAAAGATAAAGTAAGGAAAGGGAGATTAAGATTAACTAAAGAAAAAGAAGAAAAAACGTGTTTAAAAAAATTAAAAAAAAATATTGGCAGGGGTGAGCCTCGAACCAGGGACCTTAGGATTACGAGTCGGATGCGCTACGCAATGACCTATTTCATTCTCCATAGGCCCTGTGTATTAAGCAAAATGACGCTGCATCGAAGCCTCGTGCCATTTTCAACCAAGTTTTTCGACGTGATGCCGACATTGTATGAAAAAATGGAGGGCACACATACGATAGCCCAAAGTCTCAGCTACAACATACTAAAATCTGGGAGAAATTCACCGAAGCATAAGTGAGCTAGTGCTCGAAAAAGATAGTCATGTCAATTTTCACTGCCAGAAAAACTGCACTCCCATAGAGATAACACGTAAACTGGTCAAATTTGACAATATTACTTTCAATCCATTTTTACGAGGTGATGCCGTCATCCAATCAAAATGTTGTAATTATATTAATGAAAGATCATTTAATAAGCTACAACATACTGAAATCTAGATGTAAATTGGCAAAGGATAAGTGGGATACGCTCGAGTGAACTTGTAATTTGATGACGTCATCTTGAAAATTTACTTTTTTTACTTTATTGAGAAATTTGATATCTTTTAATCATTTTGCCAGCATCGCCAACCCATGAAATAACATGTACAACTCATCAACTTTTAGAATATGTAAAGAAAATTGGGGGTCACCGTCCATCCTGACGAGTAAAATCGGATTTAAAATTGGCGTTTTTCTGGCATCGTCGCACTGTATATCGCCATTGACGCGCGCGCGTAATTTCAACTTTGACAGGCCCGTATGACGTCATATTGAGTCGGATTGACTTGAAACTTGGTAGAAATATTCCTTGACATTTCAGGCATCCGATAAGTGTAAAAAAACGGAAAATTTCCATTGCATATGAGCTGTGCGTGCGTATATGTGCGCGCGCGTACGCGTCCGTCCAATTTTTTCAATTTTTCAAAAAATGCTCCAAATGGTCTGAAACGTGTGCAAAAAAAATTTGAGCTCGATTTGAGCAGACAAATATTTCAACGCGCGCGTACGCGCACGTTTTAAGAGAAAATATGAATTTTGAGAATATGAGTAGAAGGCGCTTGACTTGAAATATATATGACGTAAATTTCATTAAAAAATTCCATTCCATTAATGAGATATGATTGAAAATGTGTTTTCATATAATGACGTCATAGTGACGTCACGGTCGACTGATCACTTTGATTTTAGTTCGATTGCCGTCTTTGGGAGACGATACATATATGGTATAAGTTTGAAATTGATAGGAAGAGGACTTTCTGAGCTAATCGATGCACAACTTTTGGGGAGAAATAACAAAGAATCAGTACAGATACAGAAGGTGATCCGAAGGATACTCGGATCACCTAACTAGACTCGGAATTTGTCAATAGACTGACAAATTAGGTGATCCGATTTTTTTTTTTTAATCAATGATTCGAGTCCTGATCGCAATAGGCGTGACCATATAGGTTTCATCCTTGTTTAGAGACATTGGCCGTGTGATATTTGGATTCTCATTTAGAAAAGAGAGTCAGGTCTGCCATCTTTGGTACCAAATTTGGTATACACTATAATGAAGATACAGAATGAAGAATATTTGACCATTGACCCAACTTTGCACAGCCAAGATGGCATCTGAGCAAAAAGTGGTTATTTTGTGAAATGATTCTTGTAACATGGTCTTTGCGTGTGCGAAATATGGGAAAGATAGGACATGTATTCACCAAGATACAGGTTGAAACATTTATGACCTTTGACCCTAATTTACATACCCAAGATGGTGTCTGATTAAGTAGTTGTTATTTTATGAAATAATGTACGTGATATGAACTAAACATGTGCAAAATATGGGGATGGTAGGGGCTGTTTTTCCTGAGTTATTGCAGAGAAAGTTGCAGAAAGAAAGAAATATCTCAATACATCGAAGATAAGTTTGATTTCAACCAAGTTTTTTGACATGATCTCGGCGTCGAATGAAAAGATGGAGCATTATAAACGATAGCCCAAAGTCTCAGCTACAACATATTAAAATCTGGGAGAAATTCACCGAAGAGTAAGTGAGCTATTGCTCGATAAAGACCGTCATGTCAATTTTTGTTTCCAGAAAAATTCCCTCCCATAGAGATAACACGTAAACTGGTTAAATTTGACAAGGTTACATTATATCCATTTTCACGAGGTGAAGACATCATCCGATTAAATCTTTGATGAACAAAACTTAAAGAGTATTAAATTGGCTACAACATACTAAAATCTGGAAGAAATTCACCGAAGGGTAAGTGAGCTAGTCGTCGATAAAGACAATCATGTCAATTTTCACATCTAGAAAAATTCCCTCCCATAGAGATAACAAGTCATAACGAAGATACAGGAAGAAGTACATATGACCTTTGACCCCACTTTGCACAGACAAGATGGCATCTGAGCAAAAAGTTGTTATTTTGTGAAATGATCCTTGTAACATGGTCTTTACGTGTGCAAAATATGGTAAAGATAGGCCATGTATTCAGTAAGATACAGGATAAAACATTTATGACCTTTGACCCTAATTTACATAGCCAAGATGGTGTCTGATCAAGTAGTTGTTATTTTTTGAAATAATGTACGTGACATGAACTAAACATGTGCAAAATATGGTGGTGATAGGGTATGTTTCTCTTGAGTTATTGCAAAGAGAGTTGCAGAAACAAAGACATATTTCAATACATTGAAGATAAGCTTTAATTTCAACCACGTTTTTGGACGTGATGCCGACTCCGTATGAAAAAACGAAGGGTACACTTACGATAGCCCAAAGTCTCAGCTACAACATACTAAAATTTGGGAGAAATTCACCGAAGCATAAGTGAGCTAGTGCTCGATAAAGGTAGTCATGTCAGTTTTCATTTCCAGAAAAACTGCACTCCCATAGAGATAACACGTAAAGTGGTCAAATTTGACAATGTTACTTTTAATCCCTTTTTACGAGGTGATGCCGTCATCCAATCAAAATGTTGTTATTATATGACTGAAAGACCATTTAATAAGCTACAACATATTGAAATTTGGATGAAAATCAACAAAAGAATAAGTGAGATATGCTTGAGTGAACTTAAAATTTGATGACGTCATTTTGAAAATTTACTTTTTTTACTTTATTAAGAAATTTGATATCTTTTCATCATTTTTCCAGCATCGCCAACCCATGAAATGACATGTACAAGTCATCAGCTTTCAGAATATGTAAAAAAATTGGGGGGTCACCGTCCATCCTGACGAGTAAAATCGGATTCAAAATTGGCAGTTTTTTTGCATTGTTGCACTGTATATCGCCATTGACGCGCGCACGGAACTTCAACTTTGACGGGCCCGTGTGACGTCATATTGAGTCGGATTGACTTGAAACTTGGTAGAAATATTCCTTGACATTTCAGGCATCCGATAATTGTGAAAAAATGGGAAATTTCTATTGCATAAGAGCTGTGCGTGCGTATATGTGCGCGCGCGTACGCGTCCGTCCAATTTTTTCAATTTTTCAAAAAATGCTCCGATTGGTCTGAAACGTGTGCAAAAAAAATTTGAGCTCGATTTGAGTATACAAATATTTCAACGCGCGCGTACGCGCACGTTTTAAGAGAAAATATGAATTTTGATTATATGAATAGAATGCGCTTGACTTGAACTATATGTGACGTAAATTTCATTGAAAAATTCCATTCCATTAATGAGATAGGAGTGAAAATGTGTTTTCATATAATGACGTCATAGTGACGTCACGGTCGACTGATCACTATGATTTTATAAAATTTGTCGTCTTTGGGACATGATACATATATGGTATGAGTTTGAAGTTGATACTCTGAGTACTTTCTGAGTACGTAGATACACAACTTTTGTCCAGAAATAAAGAAGAACTAGACTTGGAATTTGTCAACACTGACAAATTAGGTGATCCGATCTTCTCGAAAATCAAGGATTTGAGTTCTGATCCCAATATAGGCATGACCATACAGGTTTCATCTGTGTTTAGGAACATTGGCCGTGTGATGTTTGGATTCTCATTTAGAAAAGGGAGTCAGGTCTGCCATCTTTAGTACCAAATTCCGTATACACTATAACGAAGATACAAAATGAAGTACATATGACCTTTGACCCCACTTTGCACAGCCAAGATGGCATCTGAGCAAAAAGTGGTTATTTTGTGAAATGATCCTTGTAACATGGTCTTTACGTGTGCAAAATATGGACAAGATAGGACATGTATTCACCAAGGTACAGGTTGAAACATTTATGACCTTTGACCCTAATTTACATACCCAAGATGGTGTCTGATCAAGTAGTTGTTGTTTTATGAAATAATGTACGTGACATGAACTAAACATGTGCAAAATATGGGGATGATAGGGGCTGTTTTTCTTGAGTTATTGCAAAGAAAGTTGCAGAGAGAAAGAAATATCTCAATACATCGAAGATGAGTTTGATTTCAACCAAGTTTTTTGACGTAATCACGGCGTCGTATGAAAAAATGGAGGGTACAAAACGATAGCCCAAAGTCTCAGCTACAACATATTAAAATCTGGGAGAAATTCACCGAAGAGTAAGTGAGCTAGTGCTCGATAAAGACCGTCATGTCAATTTTCATTTCCAGAAAAACTCCCTCCCATAGAGATAACACGTAAACTATTCAAATTTGACAAGGTTACATTATATCCATTTTCACTAGGTGAAGACATCATCCGATTAAAACTTTGATGAACAAAACGTAAAGAGTATTAAATTGGCTACAACATACTAGAATCTGGAAGAAATTCACCGAAGGGTAAGTGAGCTAGTCGTCGATAAAGACAATCAGGTCAATTTTCACATCTAGAAAAATTCCCTCCCTTAGAGATAACACGTCATAACGAAGATACAGGAAGAAGTACATATGACCTTTGACCCTACTTTGCACAGACAAGATGGCCTCTAAGCCAAAAATGGTTATTTTGAGAAATGATCCTTGTAACATGGTCTTTACGTGTGCAAAATATGGGAAAGATAGGACATGTATTCACCAAGATACAGGATAAAATATTTATGACCTTTGACCCTAATTTACATACCCAAGATGGTGTCTGATCAAGTAGTTGTTATTTTGTGAAATAATGTACGTGACATGAACTAAACATGTGCAAAATATGGTGGTGATAGGATATGGTTTTCTTGAGTTATTGCAAAGAAAGTTGCAGAAAGGAAGAAATATTTCAATACATCGAAGATAAGCTTTAATTTTAACCAAGTTTTTGGACGTGATGCCGACTCCGTATGAAAAAACGAAGGGCACACTTACGATAGCCCAAAGTCTCAGCTACAACATACTAAAATATGGGAGAAATTCACCGAAGCATAAGTGAGCTAGTGCTTGATAAAGATAGTTATGTCAGTTTTCATTTCCAGAAAAACTGCACTCCCATAGAGATAACACGTAAACTGGTCAAATTTGACAATGTTACTTTTAATCCATTTTTACGAGGTGATGTCGTCATCCAATCAAAATGTTGTTATTATATGACTGAAAGACCATTTAATAAGCTACAACATATTGAAATTTGGACGAAAATCAACGAAGAATAAGTGAGATACGCTTGAGTGAACTTAAAATTTGATGACGTCATTTTGAAAATTTACTTTTTTTACTTTATTAAGAAATTTGATATCTTTCAATCATTTTTCCAGCATCGCCAACCCATGAAATGACATGCACAACTCATCAGCTTTCAGAATATGTAAAGAAAACGGGGGGTCACCGTCCATCCTGACGAGTAAAATCGGATTCAAAATTGGCGGTTTTTTTGCATTGTTGCACTGTATATCGCCATTGACGCGCGCGCGGAATTTCAACTTTGACGGGCCCGTGTGACGTCATATTGAGTCGGATTGACTTGAAACTTGGAAGAAATATTCCTTGACATTTTAGGCATCCGATAAGTGTGAAAAAACGGGAAATTTCTATGTCGTATGAGCTGTGCGTGCGCATATGTGCGCGCGCGTACGCGTCCGTCCAATTTTTTCGATTTTTCAAAAAATGCTCTAAATCTTCTGAAACGTGTGCAAAAAAAATTTGAGCTCGATTTGAGCGTACAAATATTTCAACGAGCGCGTACGCGCACGTTTTAAGAGAAAATATGAATTTTAATTATATGAGTAGAATGCGCTTGACTTGAAATATATGTGACGTAAATTTCATTGAAAATTTTCATTCCATTAAAGAGATATGATTGAGAATGTGTTTTCATAAAATGACGTCATAGTGACGTCACGGTCGACTAATCACTATGATTTTATTAGGAGGATCGTCTTTGGGACATGATACATGTATGGTATAATTTTGACATTGATAGGAAAAGGACTTTCAATAGATTAGCGATACACAATTTTTGCGGAGAAAGAAGAAGAAAAAGAAGAAGAAGAACAAAGAATCAGTACAGATACAGAAGGTGATCCGAGAGGATACTCGGATCACCTAACTAGAGATTGTAATTTGTCATTACTGACAAATTAAGGTGATCCGATTTTTTTTTATCAATGATTCGAGTCCTGATCGCAATACGCGTGACCATACAGGTTTCATATGTGTTTAGAGACATTGGTCGTGTGATGTTTGGATTCTCATTTAGAAAAGCGAGTCACATCTGCCATGTTGGGTGCCAAATTCTGTATGCACTAGAAAACAAAGATACAGCAACAAACACATATGACCTTTGACTCAACTTTACACTCCCAAGGTGGCATACTGAGGAAGAAGTCGTTAGTTTGTGAAATGATTCTTCCGACATCGTCTATACGTGTGCAAAATATGGGGAAAATAGGACAGGTATTCACCAAGATACAAGATGAAACATTTATGACTTTTGACCCTAATTTACATACCCAAGATGGTGTCCGATCAAATAGTTGGTGTTTTAGAAAATAATGTACGTGACATGAACTAAACCTGTGCAAAATATGGGGGTGTTAAGGGCTGTTTTTCTTGAGTTACTGCAAAGAAAGTTGCAGAAAGAAAAATATATCTCAATACATCGAAGTTAATTCAGTTTAACCAAGTTTTTAACGTGATTCCGACATCGTGAGAAAAAACGAAGGAGACTCATACGATAGCGCAAAGCCTCAGCTATAACATATCAATATCTGAGAGAAATTCACCAAGGGTAAGTTAGCCAGTGCTCGATAAAAACAATCATGTCAATTTTCACATCCAGAAAAATTCCCTCCCGTTTACAAGTACGTCATAACGAAGATACCTGTAGAAAGAAGTAGGCCCACACCACTTTTGAACCCACTTTGCACAGACAAAATGGCATCTGAGCAAAAAGTGGTTATTTTGTGAAATGATTTTCGGAACATGGTCTTTGCGTTGTAAAATATGAGAAAGGTAGGTCATTTATCCACCAAGATAGAGGATGAAACATCTATCACCTTTGACCCTAATTTAATCATACTGAAAAATGGCAGATATGACTCCTTTTTCTAAATGAGAATCCAAACATCACACGGCCAATGTCTCTAAACACATTTGAAACCTGTATGTTCATCCTATTGCGATCAGGAATCGAATCATTGGTTTTAAAAAAATCGGAACACCTTAATTTGTCGGTCATGACAAATTACAATCTCTATGGTTTTGTGAAACGATTCTTCGTCCTGTAAGGGCATTGTCTATACGTGTGCAAAATATGTGAAAGATAGGACAGAAGGTTGTGTTCACCAAGATGCAGGATGAAACATTTATGACGTTTGTCTCTACTTTACATACCGGTACCCAAGATGTGTCCGATCAAGAAGTTGTTATGTTATATAATAATGTATATGACACGAAGTAAACATGTTCAAAATATGGTTGTGATAGGGGCCGTTTTTTTTTTTTATATAGTTATTGCAAAGAAAGTTGCAGAAAGAAAGAAATATCTCAGTACATCGAAGATAAGCTTTAATTTCAACCAGGTTTTCTAACGTGATCGCAATATTGCATGAAAAAAACGAAGGGCACACAATAGCGCAAAGTCTCAGCTACAACATATTAGAATCTGGGAGAAATTACTGAAGGGTGAGTGAGCAAGTGCTTGATTAAGGGGATCATGTCAATTTTCACTTCTAATCCCGACATCGTGTGAAAACACGAAGGACGCTCACACTACTGCTCAAAGTGTCAGCTACAACATATCAAAATGTGGGAGAAATTCACCTAAGGGTAAGTGAGCTAGTGCTCGATAAAGACAATCATGTCAATTTTCATATCTGGAAAAATTCCTTCCCATAGAGATAACAGGTAGGACCTACGTCATGAAGACACAGAAAGAAGCACCTGGTACGGCGTATGGCGTACGTTTGACTCCACTTTGCACAGGCTAGATGGCATCTGAGCAAAAAGCAGTTATTTTGTGTGATGATTCTCGTAAAATGGTTGTGTGTGCGAAATATGGGAGAGATAGGACATGTATTTGTAGTATTTATGATGATACATGGATAAATAAATAGACTGGCAGACCTGACTGTGGTCCATGCTTTCTCTGCATGTGTTCTGTTTGACTTTATTCATTACTCCTTTTGTGTGTGTATATAAAGTAGTACACTGCATGTGTGTATACACAGTACATTCTTCTTGTGTCATACAATCATAAGACTCTGTGTGTGTCCAGGGAGGTGAGACACCTCCCTGGTGTGTCATACACAAATCTGTTGTACTGAGTAGCCAGAGAGCCACATGGCTGTTATGGAAAGCCAGATATGTAAATGATATATAAGTCAGTCATAACATTATCATTGACCAAGTACTGGATACTACAGTATTCACTAAGATACAGGATGAGAAAATTGTGACCTTTCTCCCTATTTTACATACCCACCCTAACAAAAAAGTCCTGTGGTACTCCCTGTGGTACTTGTCGGTACCACACAATGTACCACACACTTGTAATGTTACCACAGGAACTGTGTGGTACTGTACCACAGGCTTGTAGGATACTCCCTGTAGTACTTGTCAGTACCACACAATGTACCACATAAATAAATGTTACCACAGGAACTGTGTGGTACTGTTTTACAGGCTCATGTGGTACTCCCTGTGGTACTGGTTGGTACCACACAATGTACAACACAAATATATGTTAACACAGGAACTGTGTGGTACTGTGTCACAGGCTCGTGTGGTACTCTGGGATGTACCACAGGGCAGTACCACAGGAAAGTACCACAGGACAGTACCACAGGACAATACAACAAGACTGTATACACACAAATTGTCCTGTGGTATTTTGGGACGTATACCACACAACAGTACCACATGAATTGTCCTGTGGTATTTTGGGACATACCACAGGAGAGTACAACAGGAAAGTACCACAGGACAGTACCACACGACTTGTTCTGTGGTATTTTAGGACGTACCACAGGACAGTACCACAGGGCAGTTCCACAGGACAGTACCACAGGAAAGTACCACAGGATAGTACCACAGGACAGTACCACAGGAATTGTCCTGTGGTATTTTGGGACATACCACAGGACAGTACCACAGGATAGTACCACAGGACAGTACCTCACGACTTGTCCTGTGGTATTTTGGGACGTACCACAGGACAGTACCACAGGGCAGTACCACAGGACAGTACCACAGGACAGTACCACAGGAAAGTACCACAGGATAGTACCACAGGACAGTACCACACGACTTGTCCTGTGGTATTTTGGGACGTACCACAGGACAGTACCACAGGGCATTACCACAGGACAGTACCACAGGACAGTACCACAGGAAAGTACCACAGGATAGTACCACAAGACAGTACCACAGGGCAGTACCACAGGACAGTACCACAGGAAAGTACCACAGGATAGTACCACAGGACAGTACCACACGACTTGTCCTGTGGTATTTTGGGACGTACCACAGGACAGTACCACAGGACAATACCACAGGGCAGTACCACAGGACAGTACCACAGGAAAGTACCACAGGATAGTACCACAGGACAGTACCACACGACTTGTCCTGTGGTATTTTGGGACGTACAACAGGGCAGTACCACAGGACAGTACCACACGACTTGTCCTGTGGTATTTTGGGACATAGGCCTACCACAGGACAGTACCACAGGAATTGTCCTGTGGTATTTTGGGACGTACCACAGGATAGTACCACAGGACAGTACCACACGACTTGTCCTGTGGTATTTTGGGACGTACCACAGGACAGTACCACAGGGCAGTACCACAGGGCAGTACCACATCACAGTACCACAGGAAAGTACCACAGGATAGTAACACAGGACAGTACCACATGACTTGTCCTGTGGTATTTTGGGACGTACCACAGGACAGTACGACAGGAATTCCTGTGGTAATTTTCGATGTATACCACAGGAGAGTACCGCAGGAACTGTCCAAAATCCCACAGGAAAATCATAATATGGTGCTATTCCACACAGAAGGATATTCTTTTTTTTTTCTTAACATTTTATACCAGAGGACTATCACATCAGGAGAATATCAAACAACAGTACCACACAGGAGTACCACACAGGAAAATTGTAAGGCAGAATCAACTGAAATCTATAACAAAAATACAAACAAAAAAGCACATATTAATATTCCTCAATTAATTGATAGATGACTAATTATGCTGTGAATCATAACAATTGATTTGCCATTACTTATCCTGTCCTATACTCGTACAGTATTACCTATTTAGTGAAAGTGCTGATGTAAAGCATGAAAAAATTCATAAGGACTTCTGTGGTACTCCTGTGGTACTTCTGTGGTACTCCTGTGGTACAAATTTTTACATAGCTCATGAATATTCATAAAAAGCACTCTAGATTTTAGAAAATACATATATGACTTAAAAAGTCAAAGTATTAATGATGGAACTTACTTTGAACTTTATGAAAGATTGTCTAATTATGTTATGTTATTCCCAATATCATAGATATCATTATGAAAGTGTAATTTCATATCTTGATAATAAAGTATAATCGAGTTAGTAACCATGCCTTAATGCTTTACGGATAGACGGCCATATATATGTGTACTGATACGGTCGATGGCTACCTAGGAATAGAATATGACTATATAGATCTATTATAGGACTAGATTGGCACTTGGCCATTAGACTCTCGTTTGAGGTTATGTGTTAGGAGTAGGACAGGTTATTAAGTAGGGTCATGTTTGTCCTGAAATCCATCACTCACCTATCACGTATATTCCTTGATATGTGGCTAAAATTCTCCCAGATTTTTTTTTTCGATCTATCCTGTGTGGTACTCTCCTGTGGTACCATGGAAATGCTGTGTGGTACTGCCCTGTGGTAATGCTGTGTGGTAATGATCGACCTGTGGTACTGTCCTGTGGTACTGTCCCAAAATACCACAGGACAGTTCCTGTGGTACTGTTCTGTGGTACTAGTCCTGTGGTACGTCCCAAAATACCACAGGAATTCCTGTGGTACTGCCCTGTGGTACGTCCCAAAATACCACAGGAATTCCTGTGGTACTGTCCTGTGGTACTGTTCTGTGGTACCGGTCCTGTGGTACTTTCCTGTGGTACTGCCCTGTGGTACGTCCCAAAATACCACAGGAATTCTTGTGGTACTGTCCTGTGGTATGTCCCAAAATACCACAGGACAATTCCTGTGGTACTGTCCTGTGGTACTTTCCTGTGGTACTGTCCTGTGGTACCGTCCTGTGGTAATTACCACAGGAGTACCACAGGACTTTTTCGTAAGGGCAAGATGGTGTCCGATCAAGTACATTGTAGTTGTTATTTTGTGAAATAATGTACGTGACATGAACTAAACATGTGCAAAATATTGGGGTGATGGGGCTGTTTTTCATGTGTTTCTGCAAAGAAATTTGCAGAAAGAAATAATTATGCAGACCGATTTTTCGGTCAACGGCTACCCATGAAAGGGGGAAATGTACCATTCATCGCCGAAGCTTTGAGAATATTATGTGAAGACAAAGTTGTGCGTAACTTGTTTCATGACATAAGGCTGTTCGTACATACAGTTACGAAAAACTTACGAGCGACTGGTGATCAGTTCTGGATTGCTATAGTTATCAGAATTTCAATAATTCAGCACAAGAACTGATCACCAGTCGGTCGAAAGTTGTTGGTGACTTTACGAACAGCTTGAAACACCCCCAAATTCTCGGGCTTGTGCTTCCATGGTACGCGTCTCGCGCACAGAGTGGTCTCGCGGTGCTCCCTCCATGATCCACACAGTGCTTGCATGCGTGGAGTGTACGTACCAAAGAGTATAGAAGCGTATGCGTGCGCTACTATGCTCGCACGCTTATGCTGTTACCCACTCCGTCCACGCGTAGTACGGGGTTGGAGATCGATGGTGTCTGTCAATCATTACGTGAGCTACTGCGTGGCAGCGCAGCGACGGGCTCACAAATACGACTTCTGAAGACCTTTGAGACTGACGGTTTAAGTAGTTTGGAGTTCGAGTACCAGGTGGGTATTAGTCTGTAAACGCAGGCGGCATGCCTAAATACAGATGTTTGGGTTTTTAGAACAAAATTTCATGTGTGTCGTCGTGGTGCTGTTAGTGTTAGTGGCTATAAACGTTAGAGTCTATCAGTACTATCAGTATCACTCTGATGTGTTCAGTAGTGTCTGGGGACAAGCCCATCGTATCCACCACAGCTAGCTCAGGCCCTATACGTGTCCGAAGCTAGCTGTTGTAGTGCGTACACCGTGCGTCAAATGTCAGAAGTATCAGGAAGGAAGTTGCGAAGTTTTTAACGTTAGACAAGACCGCGTTTCCTGAATGGACAAGGTGTGAGCCATATCATGATTTGCTATTACTAGGAAGGCTAAGTTCCAAAGAACCTACGTTAAGAGTTGACGTTGACTAAGAGGGCTTACTCCCGTGATTCGCTTCTGGGCGACATGCGGACGCCATTATTTTAATGCGTAGCTAATAAAAAACACCACGACCAGGGTCCCGTTGCATAAAACTTTTTTAGCAACCTTAAAAAATTCAGGTTGGGATTTGCCCAACCTAACCAATTTTTTAAGGTTGTTGAAATATAACGTTACTTAGCCTGGACCTTGTTTTGTCATACAGAAGTATCATTCCTGTTTAATCATGAAGTGTAACTGAAGAAAAGTAATTTATTTTCCAATATGCAGTCCCAGAATTACACATCACAAGCTTGACTTTGACCTAATTTCACTGAGTTTCTGACCGTGTTGTAACAGTAGGTAGGGTTTCCCTGTGTGTGTATGCACAGTAAGAAATGTGTTTTTAAGCAAGATTTTAAGTTTAAAAGATGGTTTTCCTTTGTTAAAAGAATTGTTTAGATTGCAGGAACAGTAAAACAATTTTACAAAGATTTGTATAAAAAATTTGGGTGTTGTGCCTCATATTCCTCTCAAGTATGTATTTTCAGAATGTGTGTACGCGTACCTTACATTATTAGTGTTCTCTCCTTAACACAAGGTCCTCACAGGACCAGGAAAATGTGCTTGTTATAATGAAACCTTGTTATATCAGGGTTACAAAAATAATACAATACAAATTGAAATTACAATCTAGGACCACAAAAAAATTACCTTGTTAATATAATGAACTTCGTTACATCAGTGCTAATTTTAGAGAGTTCACTGTAGAGCCTTGTCTACAAGTATTGTAATGTTTGTATTTTTCTTTTCTTTTCTTTCTGCAGGTACTGGTTGCCTTGGAAGGAGATTTGTGTTGGTCTTGTTGAAAGTACGTTTATGTTTGTGTTTGTTCTTTGTTGAATCATCTTCATCCTACATTTCATCTCATACCATTTCACCTTCATCCTTGAATATTCACTGAATATTCACTGAGATTTCATCTGGAAATTCATCCTGGAATTCACGAACTCATCCCTGAAATATCTGAAATATACCTGAAATACCTGGACTTTACCTGAAATACCTTAACTTGAACTTTACCTGAAATACCTTAACTTGAATTTGAAGAAAGCTGAGAACAGAAAACTTCTGAGTGCGTGAGAATAAGACAGTATCAGAAGGAGAGAAAGTTTCAGAATCAGAGGCAGAAAGAGTTAGAAAGAGTCAAAGAGGAAAAGAGTGAAATCAAAGAGAGGAAGAGTGAGTGTTGATGAAAAAAGAGTAAAAATTAAACAGAATAATAGTTTTAAGGAGTGTTTGAATGAAAGAGTGCTTTCTTTAAAAGGATAGTTAAAAACTGGAAAGAGAATTGTCGTAGAGAAGGCGAGAAGTTTGCTTAAAAATTGAAAATAGAAAGTTAATTTCAGAAAAGGTGTTTAAGAGTCCAGAATACACTGAAAGATTATTAAAGAGTGCTGTCTTAAGACAAAAGCATTATAGTGTCATAAACGTAACTAGGGTAGACAATATTTGCACCTTCAAGGTTTATTTGATATTTGATATATTCTGCATTGAAAGTTGCTGCAAATAATTGAACTGCAGTTGACAAGAGTTGATAGCTAGGAGTTAATATTTTGAAGGAATTGTTAAAAGTGTGAGAAACAATTTATGAGGTGAGGCAAGAAGTATACTAAAGATTTTATGTAAAAATATTTCTTGGTATTTTGAGTCTTGAATTTTCGTTAATTGTTAATACAATAAAAGAATAATTGAAGAGTGCCATCTTCAGATAAAAGCATTCTGGTCAGTAAACAAAGGGAGAGACATTAATATTGCACCTTCAAGGGCTATTTATAATTATTGGGCTGTGAAAACAAAAGCACAATTAGTAAAAGACATACCTTTATTGCAAAAGGAGTCATCTCAAACCAGAAACATTACTGTTTCTATGTTTCTGTAATTGTCAGTGAAAACAAAGAATAATTGGTGAAATTGAAATTTTTGTTGCGAAAAGGCCTACCCTAAGAGAAAAACATATAAGGGAGACTGATTATTGTGCAGTTAAGGCAAAAGCATAATTGGTAAAATTGAAACCTTTATTGCAAAGAACATAATCTTGAAATAAAGGCATCTTGAGATAAAGGCATCGGTCAAATTAAATGTTACAGAATTGAAGCTGAAATTTCTGTTGGCAGATACCGTAAAAGGAAATTGGCATAGCTTTTCCATAAAGTAGGAATTGAAGCACGTAACAGACAAAGAGTGCCACCTGTTGCTGGAAAGAAGCAAACGTACAAATATCCCCACCTGTTGGTAGAAACATTATATGGATCAGTGTCGCAGCTTACTGCTGGAATTTATATTTCAGTGAAATATAGTACATGTACTGTACACTTGTGTTAGTGCAACTTTCAAAGCTGTTCAATCCAACAATTCTGTTATCAATCGCAGTACTAGTGGAGTAGGTGTGATTCATAAAAGCATAGTGATTCAAGGAATATAACTGTGTTGATTGAACTGTTGGTTGATACATTTATTGAGTAATAGGTACCATATACTTTCAAAGATTCGAAAGCCCTGTAATTTGACAATGGAAGCAAGTGAATTCAAGATTGTTATTGGTGATATCCTAGATATTCTCCATAGTTGCGACTTGATGAGAAATGTAGAGGTCAGTGAATGTGATGCATGTTGCAATGTGATCAATGAAAATGAAAGCAGAGTACCATGTGAGGATTGTGGCAAGCAGTTTCATGTGATGTGTACAGGGACCAATTCTCATGAGGCTAGAATGTGTGATGCAAGGTTGATTTGGGTATGTTCAGCATGTGGAAGCAATAATATTGCCCATCGCATCTTTGACAAAATTGGCATTCCCTGTCATTTCAATAGATACGTGCTTCTCGAAGACCTTGGTCATGAAGATTTTCATGTTGATGTTTCACTTTCATCATGCAAGAGCAACCAGAGAAAGAAACCAACGAAGAGGCTAAAAAAGAGGTATGTGAGAAGAAAGAACAAACGTGGTGTTCTAGAAATGACAAATGTGTGTGTGAGGGAAAGAGCAAATTGTGAGAGAGATGAATCAGATCCGACATTCACTACAAATCTCACTGGGAGGCAATTTCAACCATTAGAAACTGCAGTTGATGATGGTTGGACAACTGTGAAATCAAGGAAGACAAAAATGATTGAGAAGGCCAAACTGACAACATCCCAAACAATGACTGACAATCCTAAGACCAAGACCAGTAACAAGAGCTCAGTGAGATCAGTAAATGGTGTGATTCTCCAACCTGGTGTGACCTACATTGGCAAAGCAATGAAAGCCTACTATCTTGAAAAACAGAGAAGAGCCAAGACCAGCAAAGGCAAGAAATCAAAAGTAGAAACAAGGCAAGAAGAACATGGTGAACTCGTGAAGCGAAATATGAATGCAAACTTGGACACAGGACGAAATGATAGTCTGCAGGTATATACTGAATCTGTGTTGAATGTATATTCAAAGTGTGTTCAGTCACCTCATGTTATGGCAAAATACTCTGAGCAAATCTATGCAAAAACACAGAGAAGTTGGGCTGATGTGGCTAAAAGCACTCCGAATATGACTAATGAATGTTTCGTGCTGAATGGTGATCAGGCTACATGTGTCTCTGTCCTTTCCACAGACATTGAAAAGGAAGTTTGGAATGTAAACAGGCTCTATGGAGGTGGAAATGCACGGCAACCAAGAAAGAAAGGTCGTTTCACGAAGATCCGCAACAAACAAAGTGTGCCACCAGTGAAAAATGCTGACTCACAGGTGCGTAATAATGAAAAGGTGAAACATGACATTCCTGAAGGAGAACATGCAGCAAAGAATGAAAAGTTGTGTAAGAATAAAATATCTGACTATGAGGAAAGTATTTCCACAAGTAGAGATAACACAGGCTCGAATGATATGTCCGAAGTGAAATGTGACAGAATCCAGAATGTGCATGAACTAAACCCATGTTACAGTGAAACAAAAGGTGTTGAAGGTGACAGTCAAATATCAGTGAAAGAATTGTTCTCTATGAATTCTTTTACAAATGTAAATGTTCACTCTCCATGTCACAGACCTGTTTCAGGTACACAAAACATGTATGTTCAAGTTTGTGATGAATCAATATTCCTGCCTGATCGTGAAAAAATTACTAATCCATCTGATTGCATAGTAACGAATGATGATTCTGCAAAAAGTGTTGACCACTATTATTCATATGATGTTCAGGAATCGACAGTACTTATATTAGATGATGAACCAGCTGCAAATAATTTAGAGACTGAAGAACGTGTGTTTGAGCCTGTTTCTCTTTCAGATTCTGAATGTGGTGGAAGGCAATCATATTCTATGACCAAAACAATCGCACAAGGAAATTTTAATCAAGGTGATCAACGATTTGGTTATACTGCTGGCAAACAATGTGCATGTAATTCTCTTGTGGCTGTTCTCTACACTCAAACTAAAAATGGAATGGAAATGAGACCTTGTGATCTTGATCAGATTCTGACACTCGGGAATGAGTTGTATTATTACATAAAGAAGGATTCACCATTGAATGAAGAGCTTGTAATGATAGATGAATTACCCAAGGAACTTCATATTCTGGATGAAAACTTTCAAATAACCTATGCTGAATCAAAATATGGTGTGTTGGATGGAAATCAAAACAATTTGTCAAATTTTGGTGCTTTGTCATTGAACCAAGCATTAGAACAAGAACTATGCAGATATGATGCATGTCTTATGAATTTTGCTGAGAGTGCATTTGCAATCATTAGACATGACAAGGGTTATTATGTGTTTGATTCTCATTCCAGAAGTCATGATGGATACTTGGTGCAAGATGGGTGCAGTGTATTGCTTAGCATTTCATCATGGCAAGGTGTACAGGTACACTGTTTGAATTTGGCAAAATCAATGGCATGTGATTTACGTACTACTCAGTTTGAACTAACTGGTCTGGCATTAGAATCGAATTCTAAGAAAACTGCATTGACAGCTAGTAGCTTCAAGAGATCAAACCCAGTAAATACTGCATGTGGGAATACAAATGATCAAAATAGCAACATTTCAAAACATTGTGATCATGTTAAAGGAATTAACAGTGATGGCTGTAAAACTCAAAATGAAACAAAGAAAAACAGAGAATATGTAAACAGTGATGACTATGGAAATACGAATGAAGTTGAATTTGTTTCAGTTGAGAAGACAACAGAAAGAAGAGATCGAAATTTCAAATTTGTTCCAATTACATATGCAGACAAGCAGTGTTTGTGCAACAAATTGAATGTCAGTTACAGTGGTGCTGCCAGTGAATCAGTGCACGATAGAAATGAAAGTTTGTGTATGAGGAAACCTGTAAATATCAAGAGAGTTACAGGTGATGGCAACTGCTTTTACAGAAGTATTGCTCATGTCGTTACTGGCAGTGAAGGAAATCATTCCATGCTCAGGAAATCCAATGTGGCACATTTACTGGAAACGGGTGATTTATTTGAAAATGTAATAGACACAGTGAAATATCAGAATGTCAGGGACTTCGTACTTCAAGAGAAATTGATGGATTTAGGAACATGGGCTGGTCACACTGATATTAGTTCAATGGCACATATGCTAGATCGTGATATATATGTGTATGATGATCGAACAGAAAATTGGCAAATATTGTCTGCAAGGAAACCTGGGTCCTATAACAAAGTAACAACTGAAAGAGGCATATATATTCTGTTCACTGGAAGCAATCATTTTGATGCAGTTGAAAGTGTTACTGCTTCTCAGTCTAGTACTTTGGATGAAAAATTACCTGTTTTTCATGTGAATTCAGATACAAGTGTAAAAAGTAAGAAGGAAATTCATGGTGAATCATCTAAGATGACCGAAAACGTGGCATTGAAGAAAGGCAGTGTTAGAGCGACGAAAATGATGTCTAAACAAATAATGGTGTCAGACTTGCAAGAGACACAAATTCCATTACAAAACACATGTGCACAAACAGTAAATGTTGACATTGGTACGTCTGAGGTGAAACAAGTGGGAGAAATGAAAAAGATTAATCTCATGTACACACCAGTGAATAAATCTGACAGAGAGAAGCTTTGTTGCAAATTAAGCATAAAGGTTAGTGGCAAATGTAGCAGTAGAGATGTGCAAAAAGATATTTTAGAAAATGGTAATATTACTGTCCTGTCACAACCATTGACTCTTTATAGAATTACTGGTGATGGAAATTGCTTTTACAGAGCTATATCATATGTCACATGTGGCAAGGAAGATTCACATCGTGATGTTCGAAAAGCAATTGTTAAGCATATTTTACAGAACAAGCAAGATTATGTAAGCCTTTTAAGATCAGGTTACACAGATATTGTAAAATACATTGCAAAGGAAAGAGTATTCAACAATGGCACATGGGCTACAGAATTGGAAATAATGGCCTTATCAAATCTACTAGATACTGATATTTATATATATGAAGAAAACTGTTCAAAATGGAAATTATTTGGTGCAAGCAAACTACAGTTTGGAATTGTTACATCACAAAGAGGTATTTACTTGCAACACACAAATGGCAATCATTACGATGTTGTGGAATCTGTGTGTCCAAAGATCCAAACGTCAAGTTCATGCCAAAAGTTGTCAAGATCACAAAATATTACTGGTGTGGGAACACCTGTGACAGAAAATAGAAAATACACAACAAAGAGGAAAGCTACAAAACCTGTAAGTGATTGTCAAATCAATGTGTTAAACAATGAAGTATTAGAGGATGACATGGAACCTGCCGTTAAAATGAGTAGGCACACTGAAAAATGTGAAGATATTGAAACTACAATGCAAGCTACAAAAAGGAAGAAACGAAGAAAAAAAAGTAATGCCAATGTTACCAGACGAAAAAATAGGGGTCGAATGAGATCACAAAGAAAGAAGAAAAAAAAAGAGCAAAAGCAATTAGAGACCGAAATTTTTTCAAATGATCAGCCTTTATTATTCCGTAAATTTAAAAAAGCAGCTGCAGAGAAAGTGAAATATCAAACAGATATACCTTACAGGGTGGAAAAGAAAAATAAAATTAAGAAGAGACGAAAAGACAAGTATTTGTTGGACCCCACTTATAGAGAAATTATCAAGAAAGCCACAAGCACAAAGGAGAAAGCTAGATATCAACGCAATGCTTCATTTCGAGAAAAGGTCAAGAGAAAGATGAGGGCAAAGATGAAAGCCAAATATAAAAACAATGCTTCATTCAGAGAAAGGCTGAAGAAAATTAGGAGAAAAATTTCAAAGATTAAGTACAAGGCAAATCCTGTGTATAGACAGCAGGTTGCGATGAAAAACATGAAACGAAAAAAGCAAGAAAAATTGGATATGAGAAATTGTGATTATGTTTTGAAAAAATTTAGGGAAATTGTCTCACACGGCCCTGAATATGTATGTTGTGTATGTTTGAAATTATTATTCAAAAATCAAGTATTGAAGTGCATAAAAGCAAAATATCATGATTCAAAATGCTTAAAAGAAGAGTACTTGCATACATGCAGAGATGACTGTGATGTTGACTGTCAAATAGTGAAGTCACCAAGAAATTTTTTATGGATTTGTTACACTTGCCACAGGAAATTATTAGCTGGTAATATGCCTGCTGAAGCTAGTAGAAATAACTTAGAATTACATGATATTCCTGCGGAACTTGGAAATCTGAATCAGCTGGAAACGCATTTGATTGCTCTAAACATTCCATTTATGAAAATTTTGAACCTGCCTAAAGGAGGACAATATGGAGTACATGGTCCAACAGTTTGTGTACCTTCACGCACAGATGAAACTGTAAAGATATTACCTCGACCAGAGACTGATGATCAATTAATTCGCGTAAAACTGAAAAGGAAGTTGTCTTATAAAGGACATCATGAATATCAGTTTGTCAAGAAAAAGAATGTGCTAGCTGCATTGGAATATTTGAAGAAAAATAATAAGTGGTATTTTGATATTGTTATTGATAATGATTGGAGCTCTGATTTATCAGAGAAAAATAGTGAAACAGCTTGTGTTAAACCATTGAATTCAAGTGAAACTAATAATGATGACGATGATGTAGAGGATGATCAAGATGGACGATTGCATGGCATTCAGTTGGACACCTGTTTGCAGAAGGTTGATATGAGGCAAGAGGTGCTTGATCAGTTTTTTGATGATATTATATGCTGTGCACCTTGTGAAAAGAATAGCCCTGTGTCGCTGTTGATGGATAAGAGTAATGAGGCAAAATGTTTTCCTGCTCTATTTCCAACAGGCCAGCCAACATTTCATGACACCAGGTTCATTGATGTAACACTTGGTCGTTACTTACATAATCGTCTGATGCATGTAGACAACAGATTTGCGAAAAATACAGAATATATCTTTTATGCTCAGTGTATTTATGAACTGCAACAAATACTTTCTAATGTTTCTATAGCTCTCAGAAAAAGCTCAGAGGAAATAGATAATTCCATATCGATGCAATGTTCAGATCTTAAAGATGCAAGAAAACTTCATGAGATTCTGGATTCTAATAAAGGATACAAATTTCTGAAACAAATACGAGGAACACCTCCATACTGGCAATCCACACAGAAAGATGTTTTAGCAATGGTTAGACAACTTGGAAAGCCTACATGGTTCGCATCATTTTCATCAGCTGAAATGAGATGGCCTGAAGTTATTAACACATTGCTAAATCAACAAGGTGATAGAAGAAAAGCAAATGATCTAGATTGGACAGATAAATGTAATTTATTAAAGTCAAATCCTGTAACAGTAGCTCGTATTTTTGATAAACGCTTTCATGCATTTTTGAACAAAGTGATTCTTTCTGAGGCAGAACCTATTGGCAAGATTGTTGACTACTTCTACAGAATTGAATTTCAACAAAGAGGATCTCCACACACACACTGTTTATTCTGGGTTGAAAATGCACCTAAGCTGGGTATTGACGAAGATGAAACTGTCATAGATTTTGTGAATAAATACATTTCATGCAATATTCCATGTGACGACGACGATGAGGAACTATATGAAATAGTAAAGAATGTTCAGCTTCACTCCAAGAAACATTCAAAATCATGCCAGAAAAAGGGAACTACCTGTAGATTTAATTTTCCAAGACCACCTTCTGAGAAAACATTTGTTGTAAAGCCTGATGATAATCCAGAAGTTAGTGATGAAGCTCAAGATATTCTGTCTACAGTAAAGAATTCATCATGTGTGGAAGGGAAATATGATAATGCTAAACAGCTCTTTGAAGCTCTTGGGATGTCACAAATGGAATTTGAAGATGCCTATAATGCTGTAGCCAGAAAGGAAGATATAGTCATGAGAAGAGATCCAAAAGATATATGGGTGAACCAATATAATTCATTCCTACTCAGAGCTTGGAATGCCAATATGGATTTGCAGTATATAACAAATGAGTATGCCTGCATTGTTTATGTTGTGTCATACATGTCAAAAGCAGAAAGAGAGATGGGTTTGCTCTTGAAAAATGCAGAAAGTGAAATGAAAGAGGGCAATGAAGATGCTAGAAAAAGTATGAAACAAATAGGATATGTGTATATGCAAAACCGTGAAGTTTCAGCGCAAGAAAGTGTGTATCGTGTTTGTAGCCTGAGATTGAAAGAGTGCTCAAGAAAAGTAGAGTTTATACCTGTTGGGCCAAACCCTGTGAGAATGAGTTTGCCATTGAGTGTTATTCAAAGCAGACGAGATGATGATGATAGGAGTCCATGGATGCCAAACAGAATTGATAAATATAAAGCCCGACCTGATGGTTTTGAATTTGAAAATATGTGTTTAGCCGCATTTTGTTCCAAGTATAGACTACTCAGTGAATCTGATATAAAGGGTAAGAAACAGAAACAGAATGTGTTCAAATTGAGAGATCAGCTGGGCTATGTGCAAAAACGAACAAGAACCAGTGATGCTGTAGTGAGATATCCTCGTTTTTCACCGACTGTAACCCCTGAAAAGTATTATCAGAGTATACTGCAACTATATCTGCCATTCCGTACTGATAAACAGTTAAAACCTGATCAATTTTTGACATACCAGGAATTTTATCAAAATGGATTTGTAAAAATGTTTAACAAGAATTTGGAAAGTGTCAAAAGCATTGTCAATGAAAATCTCGGGCAGTATGAAAAAAATGCTGATACAATTGATCAAGCACAAGAATATCTTGAAAAATTTGGTTCACAAGAAGATGCATGGGGTTTACTCTGTCCAGAAACAGAAGTTGAAAGACATGAAACAGCCAAAATCCGTGAAGAACTTGAAGATGCTGATAATGAATTTATTATCCCAGATCTTGAGTCTAAATCTCAGGAGAAAGGGTCATACGGCATAGAATTTCGATCATGTAGCATTTCAAGAGAAGACAGTAATGTCTTATTAAGAACTTTAAATAGCAAGCAGCAAAAGGTGTTCTACAGAATACGAAAGTGGTGTCTTGACAGAGTTAACGGGAAAAAACCAACAACATTTCAGATATTTGTGACAGGTGGTGCTGGAACAGGAAAAAGTCATCTAGTGCAATGCATATGTAATGAAGGGACAAGAATTCTTAGCAGAATGATGCATAATCCAGATGATATTTCAATTATGAAAGTAGCTCCAACTGGAATTGCAGCCTACAACATTGATGGTAGTACTATTCATAATGCTCTTTCCATACCCATTTCTGCTACACTACCTTACCAACCCCTTGGAGAAGAAAAAATTAGCCACTTACGTAATCAGCTGGGTCAACTGCAGATACTAATAATTGATGAAATATCCATGGTTGATCAGAAGCTATTGTGGTATATACATGGACGTCTAAGGCAAATAAAGCAGACACGCGATGATGCTCCATTTGGAAAGGTTTCAGTTATTGCAGTTGGAGATTTCTATCAGTTACCTCCAGTAAAAGGTACTCCTTTGTATAAAGATACACTGCAAAGTTCTTTATGGACAGACAACTTCTCTATAATTAACTTGGATGAAATAATGAGACAAAAGGATGATGCAGAGTTTGCTGTTCTTTTGAACAAAATAAGGGTAAAAGGAAAGGAAGATGAACTATCTAGTGATGATATAGCAGTTCTTCAATCATGCCAAACTGGAGAACAGTGTGAGGATGCATTGCATATATATTCTTCAAACAAACAAGTAAATGACTGGAATAAGATAATGCTTCACAAGAAATGCTCAAATATCATTTGTATTCATGCAGAAGATTCTGAACTCACTGATGAGGGTAAAAACAGAACATGTGGCAAACCACGGAGATGTACTAAAGCTTCCTTGCCTGGATATCTTTGGATAGCTGAGAATTCTAGGGTGATGCTTATCAAAAATGTGAATGTGGCGAAAGGTTTATCAAATGGCTGCATTGGCACTGTAACCGACATAGTAAGAATAAATGAAAATACTAGACCTACAAGTGTGCTTGTGAAATTTGACAATGAAAAAGTGGGAACTCGGTCAATAGAAATGCAACAGGAATCAATTGGAAAAAAATATACGAGGAAACAATTTCCCTTGAAATTAGCATACGCATGCACCATACATAAAGTACAAGGCATGACAATGGAAAAAGCTGTTGTTTCTCTGAAAAATATATTTTTGCCTGGGCAAGCATATGTAGCTCTGAGCCGTGTTACATCATTATGTGGACTAACAATTGAAGACTTTGATCCAAAAGTTATGTATTGCAATCCAGCTGTAATGGAAAGTTTAGAGAACATGCCAACATTTGTTGATGAAACGAACGTTAACAATAATGTCTCGATTGCAACTATGAACATAATGTTACATAACATTCAAGGTCTTAAAGCACATTTCAAAGACATCCAATCAAATTTCCTCTTTAGAAATTCTGATATTATTTGTTTAACTGAAACCTGGCTTAATGATGACATTTTTGATGTGAATTTAGATCAGTTTAAAATGTACAATCAGCCTCGTTCAAGATCTTATTCAGATGAAAGTGCCTTATTTTCTGTCCTAAAAAATCAAGCACATGGTGGTGTTGCAGTGTACAGTAAAATCAAGTCTATCAGTAGGCTGGATTTACATGTCAATAATCTGGAATATATTACATTTGCAGTAACTTATCCTTCATTTCTTATTTCAGTGATATATAGACCTCCTAGATATAACAAGAAAGAATTTTGTAAGAAACTAAAGAGATTACTCATAGAATTGCAGCAAAGAAGTACAAAATGCATTGTTATTGGTGACTTCAATGAAAATCTCAGACAAGATTCAAGTGATTCATGTGTGCATAAATTGATGTGTTCTTCTGGATATCAACAACATGTACTTGATGCTACGACAGAAGGTGATACATTGATTGATCATGTATATAGCACAGGTATCGATACACTTCATGCTGAAGTTATTCCCCTTTACTACAGTTACCATGAAGCTATTAGAATACAGTTTTGATGAGTACTGTCGTGGGTTTATGCCCTCTTTATGGAATTCTGTGATTTGCCTCTAATAAGAAGAAGAAACGCAAGGCAAAGGAGGTAATGAAAATGTTTAATTATGTCCCTGAACAAAGAAAGATTTTGTATGCAAAATTCTAATTTACGTTCATGTGTTGTAATTCATATCAATGAACACACCGTACTTCATAATAAAACACAGAGTGACAAGTATTACTCGTCATGTTTTTAGCGCAAGATTTAACGTGGTCATGTACATGTATTTGTTGTGCACCACAAGTTTTGAATCCTTTTACATATGTCATTCTAACTAGTGCTAAAACCCCTGTTTCCTCAAAAGTTCATATTGTTTGATTGCTATCATTTATTAGCGTTTGGCAGCCATTGTGCAAGCAAAGAACTGGTGAAATAACACATCAGTCTTGGATTATACCCATATGATTAATATCCAATGGCTTTTCTTTAGCCTATTGAAGGTTGAACTGGCCTGTGTTTGTGCCTGACATGTCCATCCTTTCATCCAAGTGTTTCAGAGGTAAGTTTTTTCCTGTTCTTAAATCCTCTCTTATTCATCGCACTTGAGCCAAAGGCTCAAGTGAGCTATTGTGATCACTCTTCATCTGACATTAGTCTTGTGTCGTCCATTGTGCATCATGCATATTTTACATTTTCATCTTCTTGAAAATTCCATGACTAATTTTCACCAAACTTGACTGAAACCATTCTTTAAACAATAGACAATTTGTATGGAGTGCCAAGTGTCACATGGCTTAATTAATTTGTAACAAAATGCTGTAAAACATAACTTATTTGCAGCCCAAAATTTTTCGCGCATTGGGGCCAATGGCCTTTTTTTGTGATGTGCTTTCGATAATTGCCAGTGGCATACAACTCAAATAACATTCGTGAAATTGAGATGCACGTGAACATTCCTCTTTTCACAGTTGACCGTGTGACACTTGGCGCTCCATAGAAATTGTCCGTGGTGTGAAGCGTTGTTTCAATTGTACCATCTTTGTGAATTTGAGCCAGTGTGTTTGAAATACACACAAAAAAGCCTTTTAACGTGTTGAGGAAGGACTGATTTTGCTACAACAGGGATTTTCCATAAACACCTGCCCGAGTATACTCAAGACTCGTCCTCAACGGGTTAAAGTTAAAAGTCCATATGTAACCGTGCATCACAAAACAAACAAAAAGTCGCACTCCTTGATTTCATGTGAGGACTCAAGAAAGGTGAAACAGGTCAACCGAGGCAGTTTTAAGTTTTCAAATTTCTGGAAGAGCTATTCTTATACATTATCCTTAAGTTTGGAATCATAAATATGATGGGAAAGTGGGTTTCTAGCAGTTTTTGTGCAACCCTTTTTTGGTAAAGAAGTGTAGTCAGGCTTTTCTTAGAGGCCCCTTTTAATTTCTTGCAAATCCTTTGCACACTCTTCACTTTCAACTCTAATATCTTTTGAAGTGATGATGCTACTGCTTCGAAAGTTGACATTTCTTATGAACAGAATGTGTTAATCAAGCGTGCTTAATGTTAGCTGAATTTAGTAATCCCTTCATTGTTGTTGCTACAATGGTTTTCATCAAGGTTTTCGCCCCATTCATGGCATGGGTAGCACGGCTTAGTAAAGATTAAGTACTTGAATAGACCCTGTACTCAAATCCTTTTTTCTCCGTTCAAACTTTTCCAGTATGCGCTTTCTTTCCAATACTATTCAAATGGATTGTCCTAACCTATATAATATATAGGTTAGGAGAATCCATTTGAATTAAAGTTATTCATCATTTTAAAGCTTAGAGTCTGCTCTTTCACAATCTGCCTTTAACTAAAAACCTGTGTCTGGCGACTTTTTGTGTGTTTGGTGGTAAAGGGTCACATATCATCAACAGCTATCACACTGATTCTTTTCTCCCAGCACACAGCAAATATCATTTTTATGCACATATTTCAGCGATGTTGAAAGAGGTATTTCCAGCATTGGTAACAGTAAGTCTTTCATGTGTTTTCTTGCCAGGTCTTGCTCATTAGAGAAAACATGCCAGCTTTGCAGTATTTTCTTGATGTGGTACAGGGATTTAGAGTCTTCTGGTTGAAAGCCCAAATGAATCAGACCACCTGTGGATCACATCTATCTCTACTGTGTGGATGACTGTCAACCCTACATCAAACTGTATGGCATGCAAGGCACTCTCACTCAGTTTCCAACACCATGCCCTGAATGTAGCTGGGAAAGCATCTGCCAAAGTATGCCTTCTACACAGACTATGTGGCCATGACTGGGGAGCCGATTTTACCACCCTCTGCTCCACCGCCCTTGCCCTTGTCTGCGCTCCAGCGAAATACTGTGTCTCTGTATGGGGGCACAGCTGCCATACTACGAAAGTGGATGCCCATCTCAACTCTGCTCTCCACACAATCACAGGCAGCCTGAGACCAACCGCCACCCACCAGCTCTCTGTGCTAGCAGGCATTCCACCCCATTACCTTAGAGGAGAAGCCGCTACAAGACAGGCAGCACTAAAGGCTGCCACTGAAGAATGCCACCTCCACACCAAGATCCACATTGTCTTCCCTAGACAGCGTCTTGAAAAGCAGTGTACCTTTTGATAAGGCAAATTCCCTAGCTATAATATGCCACTTGATTGACATAATCAAGATTCTAGTTGATGTTCTAAACCTTGACGTATACAAGACATATTTTTATGGATAAGTTTGTGAATCAGACATTGTCTTTCATAGACCACATCAAACAAAACAATCTGCATCCGTTTAGCTATTTGCTTGTTTGAAAGAAGTCTACGAAAAGAGTGCTAGAGATATCATCTCTGGTGAATCACTGTTTACTCTTGCCTGGCATATATTACATCCCAGACATTGACATCAACAAAGATCTCATCACCCAACAAGGTAGCAGCATTCTTTCCTCCAATAGCCAGGACACAGATCTAGGGGAGGCTGATGCTGGTGTTCTTGTGCACCTATAGGATGCAATGAAATAAGGGTGTAGCAAAGAGTCAATATGCGAAGTAGACGCAGATGTGAACCCTTGCAATGGCATCAGCCAATCACTTAAATATCTGAGAACAGTTGATTGCCTTTGAAGCTGCGAAGAGATTCAAGTTCGTTGCTTCTCATGAGATTGCAAAAGTTCTTTAGTTCACACTGATGTGCTGCCTACCTGATGCAGAACTGTGTAATACTTGCTGCAGTCGACATTTCAATTCCCATTTCTCTCTTGAGCCCTCTTGGTTCTCGTATACATTTATATCCCACTCAATATTGTATAGGCGTTTTGTTGTTATATGATTTTCCTCTTCTTTCCTTCTTTTTTATCGTCACTGTTTCTTCTGCTAACCCAGTTTTGTCTCTATCTCTCCTCCCTCCCATACCCTTCTTTCCTTATTCTTATTTTTACCTCTACTCAACTATACCAATTTATTGTCTGGAACATGTTGTCCAGTTTTTCACCCTTTTTGGGAGTGGAAATATACATATATACTTTATACATTTTAGAATTCCCCATAATTAATTCAGTGCAACTCATATTTCAATATGTGCGCATTGTGTATATCTGACGAGGAGAAGGTCGTTGATCAGTATAGGCTTTGATGACCAAGTGCACGCAAGTGATCACTGAGGTGTTGATTGAGAATAGGAAATCAGCAGGTCTGATAATGTAGCACCGGTAATATAATTGTGTGAGCGGAGTGATGCGTATGAAAAAACATGAGAAAAAGAGCGAGTGAAAGTGACAAAGAGTGAAAGGGCGTGTGACAGTGAGTGAGGCAGGTGTCGAAAGAGAGTGTGTGAACACCGAACCCTGATCATCTGTGTTTTGGTTATGATCTTATGTTTACGGCTTGCTCAATTTTTAGGTCTACATGTCCTGTCGTATGACCTCGTTTCTTAATGTCAGTATTTTACGTGTTTCTTTTGTATGAAAACTTGTTTTGTAATATCTATTGTCTCTTTTACAATGTAATTCTATGTGCAATTCAGTCGTATGACTGCAAAAAATGAATACTTCAGTAAAACACCATTTATCTATCTATCTATCTATCAACCTTGTACACCTATTTATAATTGCCACTCCTTTACGTCTCTTAGGCTACGGTCACAACTCAGAGCGGCGACCGACCGATTTGTAGCCTGCTTGGTCGCCGCTGAGATTTTGGCACTGCCCAGCAGTTTTTGGAGCTGTTGAGCAGGCCAACAGCCCCAGTGAAAATCGAGCAGTGCCCAAGCGATGATCTGTCGATGCCCTGTCGGTGACCTATCAGTTGCCGGCCGATTTTAGGTCAAACTTAGCGGAATGCAGGGATCCTCTCAGCGCAGAGTCCAATCAGTCACCGAGCGATGACCCGTCGGCAACTGAGCGGTCTCCCACCGGCCTCCTGTCAATTTTTTAAAAATCGACCAGCGGCCGACCGATGATTGGCAGGGCATCAGAGGTTTCCTGTCGGCGTACGGGCGGTGGCCCGTCGTTCCCTGCCTGGATGTTCTCATGAGCAATCTTTGGGACTGTCCATCGGGTATAAACAATAACGCTCTCTCTCTGCATCAGAGAGGTCAACGAGGTCTAAGATGTCGTTGATTCCACCTCAACTACTTCAACAACGAGATCCACAAGTCCAGCACCTTGCTCAGCTGAGGGAGAGGGTGGCGCACGCCCGTTACCATTATAATCTTGTGCTCGCAGCTCTCGCCGCCCTGGTGACAGATGAAGGAAGACGTGAGGAGCTCCTGCGAAGAACAAGAAGGAGGAGATGGTGGATGAGGCCGTGGATTGTCCAGAAACCAATCTATGGCCAGTGTGAGCAGCTCGTGGAGGAGCTCAGAATTGAAAATCCTGCAGACTTCAAGTCCTTCTTGCGGGTGGAGCCAGATCTTTTCTTCAAGCTGGTACGGCGAGTTGGTCCACGGATTGAGAAGAGTGCAAAGTAGTTTAGGAATTTCAAGTTCAAGTGATATATGTTTACGGATAATATCATGATGTGTAACTTTAAAGTTGAATGATTAGATAAGTCATACTTTTAATAGCACCACCTCTTTCTACATTATTAATAGGTAAATTCTTTAGTAATATGTGACGCTGCAGATAATTTAAATCCATTAAATGTATCTCTCAAGCCTTGCTTACGTGAGAGATGAAAGAGTACACACACATGTGTCACTAGATTTTACACAGAGGTTTGGGGCAATCGTTTGTCACGTCTTTTTTTTCCATATACACGCACTCAACTGATAAAGAAATCAGTTTTGCTAAAGTATGTGTAACATAATCTCAAGAGGTATTGCTAAATCTGGCCTACAATACTTGATGACAATTGTTGTTATTATCATATATTTATGGTCCTATTTCATTTTATTCTTTTCCTTGGTACAAACATACAATGTACTTTTAAAAAAGTTGTGCCCTGTGAATTCAATTCATCAGTCTTGGTGCCTATTAGATTCCATATCATATCAATATGTTTATTAATACTGGTGGATCGTGAGTGAAACATGCCTTTCCTTATAATTATTTCACGTTTTGTTGTCCCCGCCGAACGAGTTCGAGCAGGGGACTATGAAACGGGCTCCGTACGTGTGTGTGTCTGTGTGTCCGTGTGTCCGTCCGTCCGTCCGTCCGTGCGTCCGTCCGTGCGTGCGTCCGTGTGTGATCAAAATGTTCAAAATGCTACACCTTCGCCATTTCTAACCCGATTTTGATTCTGTTTGCTTTATATGATAGCACTACATGAGAGCTTTGAAACTTCTATACAGAATTTCAGTTGTGACCTTTGACCTTGACCTTTGACCTATATTGTACATTTTGCTTCAAAATGCTACTCCTTCGCCATTTCTAACCCGATTTTGATTCCGTTTGCTTTATATGATGGCACTAGGTGAGGGCTTCAAAACTTCTACACAGAATTTTGACCTTTGACTTCTTTGACCTTTGACCTTGATTTTTGACCTATATTGTACATTGCCTAGCAGGCCCATCCCACCTCCATTGAACAAAACTGTACAGCCAGCCGGGCACGCACAAACAAGCTCCGCCCACTTGGCCTGTCACTTAAATATTAAAGCAGCGATTGGTTGACCAAGGAGTTCTGGCTTGACATGGATAAAGTATGGATATTCTGTGTGTATGGATAAAGTATGGATCGATGTGCTGTGTGTATACATGTATACATGCGTATTTATTTGACATGCGTGCGGAGCGGTACGGTGTAAGATATTGAGTGTGGGGATCTGCGACATGCCGATTTTTTTGTTCTCCTTTAAATGTAATGAGAATGCCAGACAAATCTTCTTCGGCTCAAGCGATGTAAACTACGTGTATTTTGTACAAAAGGGACTGAATGTTTTGCTTCGACACAGCCGAAATTCGACTCTCGTACTTCGGCTTATCCAAATATTTCTTAGAGAAAATACATAGGGAAAAATCGGGACTTTTTATTTTGCTTCGACTTAAGTGATTTTCGACTCACTCGACGTCGACTTATCCGAGGTTTACTGTAGTTTGGGAATTTCAAGTTCAAGTGATATATATTTCCAGATAATATCATGATATGTAACTTTAAAGTTGAATGATTAGATAAGTCATACTATTTAATAGTACCACCTTTTACTACATTATTAATAAGTAAATTCTTTAGTAATATGTGACGCTGCAGATGATTTAAATCCATTAAATGTATCTCTCAAGCGTTGCTTACGTGAGAGATGAAAGAGTACACACACATGTGTCACTAGATTTTACACAGAGGTTTGGGGCAATCGTTTGTCACGTCTTTTTTTTCCATATACACGCACTCAACTGATAAAGAAATCAGTTTTGCTTAAGTATTATAACATAATCTCAAGAGGTATTTGCTGAACCTGGCCTACAATACTTGATGACAGTTGTTATTATTATCACATATTTATGGTCCTATTTCATTTTATTTTTTTCCTTGGTGCAAACATACAATGTACTTTTAAAAAAGTTGCGCCCTCTGAATTCAATTCGTCAGTCTAGGTGCCTATTAGATTCCACATCATATCAATATACATGTTTATTAATACTGGTGGATCGTGAGTGAAACATGCCTTTTCTTATCATTATTTCACGTTTTGTTTCTCCTTTTTGTAGAGGCGGAGCTCCATTGCAGCCTGGCCTGGCGCTTCCTATAACCACCGGTAACTCTTTTCGGTCTCTAGAGTTCAGCTTTCGGGTGGCGCACAATACAATCTCTATGTTCATCCCCGAGGTGTGCCAGGCCATCTCCATACCTGTTCCAGACGGCCCAGTTCCTCCTCCCCGTCTTGTCACTTTGAAGTGCTTTTCCTTTGCGCTTTTGGCATTTTCTTGTGAATGAAAATTGTTGGGAAAACCAGGCTGAGTTGATTACTTCGTTCAGAAATCTTACTGTTTCTCTTGGCGAGTGCTGGACAGCTCTTTATATAATCTGGGGAACGCCGCTGTAAATCAAGCAGTCGCTGCCCGGACGCCGGTCAGTTTTTGACTCACCGACCAGTGACTGACCGGTGACCAACCAATCTCCCATCCGTCATCGAGTGGCCACTGCTCGGCAACTGATTCTCTTAGGGCTTAATTTTCTTTTTATCTAAACTGCCCAACGGCGACCGCTCGATTAGATCGGTGACCGCTCGATTAGGTCGGTGCCTGGGCGGTGCCTGGGCAGTACCTGGGCAGTGCCTGGGCAGTGGCTGCCCAGGCACCGAGCGTATTTTGGACGGCGACTAGAAATCGAGTGGACACCGCAGAAATTTTAAATCCGCGCTAAAACTTCAGCTGCGACCAACCGATGCCCTAAAAATCAGCAGTGCCTGGTCGGTCACCGTTCGGCGACTGACCGATATTGGCTAAAAACTCGCCGAGCGGTCGCCGAGCGGTTGCCGAGCAGGCCCGAGCAGGCTGATTTTGGGGGTTGTGACCGTAGCCTATCATAACTATTACACCCCTCAAGTTTAAAACCTTTGTTTTAGCAGATACAGATGGTGCTGTTATATTCTCATTGAGAGTTGTATAGTGATTTCACTGATTAATAAATTGTTCTGTTAAAAGCACCCCATAGTTATCACCTGCGTGTGATACATTATGTACAGCACGTCAATAAAACATGCATATTAATAATTGAATATAATAGTATTCAATTGTCAACGAATGTTGTTGGTAAATCGTGTGGAGTCATATCTCAGGAAGTTAGAATGTGGCTGTTTGGTATGATGAGAGTGTGTTTGGTGCGCATTCCAGTTACATAAGGATAATGGTATCTTGTCACATGCAACACGTCACGAGGCCTACCTTCCAACATGTGCATTAGGCATGTGATCCCTCTTTATCGTTTGATGAAATCAGATAAACGCTTCCATGGTGGTAGAACATTGGTTGATTATAAGGTTTCACGTCCACTGCGTATTCTTTCTAGGATAAGTGTGTGGCCCTGAAAAGGTCCTATCCAATCCTGACATTTCGGCAAGCATGTTCTTGCCATTCTCAAGGGAAGGTTATTACTTGTTGATAAAAAAAAAAAAAAATAAAAAAAATGAACATTCCCCATTAAGTTGCAAAGGCCCCTCCCCCCTTTAAGGAATTCCTGGAGCTGCCCCTGCTGTGAGTGTGCACCCTAAGACCAGAGGTCTTCAAATTTGTGAGCATCTAAACAAAGGAATAAATTCTGTGTAACCAGTGACCTAAAACCGATGACTGCTTTTGCCTCATTTTTGTGACAGCAAGAACAATACTTAATGATCACCACATGATAGCACCCAATTCACACACAAAGGCAACACAAAGAGGTGAACCTTTATTACAAAATATACTCGATGAGAACGTACGCAAATGGAACACATTGCTACACATGTACAGGCATGCTTTTTTGGGTCACACTTATTGAGTAGGAGTAAGAAGCAGTCTCTTATAATTGAGGACCTGTGAAAAGTGAATAGAATGCATTCTGACATTGATATGCTGCACACGTCAGCTCTTTACCAATGTCACCACTACTTGATCATGAGATGACGAACAATAATATTTAAAAAACAATATGAAGAATTTCATACTTATGGATGAAGCTGTTATGTTTCTCAAACAGTTTGTGTGTGTGTGTGTGTGTGTGTGTGTGTTTGTGTATGTATACATGTATGTGTGTTCCATGAACCATCCACAGCTTAACATTAAATTAACACCAAATTACAAAAGTGAGCTTGCTTTGAATGAAATATGGTGGGGGGAAAAAATCTACAAATTAAGTTGTTACTAATGTCAAAGGGATCACTGATTAAAAGTCCCATAGACGTGAATGTGAGAATTCATCATCACTCAGTCTATTCTTAGATAAAAACATTTCTTTATCAGCATTACATTTTAGGAATGGAAAGAGACAGGTATGGAAAAGACAGGGCAAGAGAGAGAAGGGGAAAGGGTGAGAGACGACAAAATATAATTTCTTATTTTTTTTTTAATAATTGGTTTATAACCATGATTTTTTCCTAGTCTATTTATTTTACATTCCATGACAACACATGATTAGACGAGGAAGATTCCGTGTAGGCCTACACAGTCACAAAATGCAACATTTATGACCTTTGACCCTAATTTACATACCCAAGATGTTGTCCGATCTAGTAGTTGTTATTTTATGAAATAAGGTACGTGACATGAACTAAACATGAGCAAAATATGGGGGGGTGATAGGGCGTGTTTTTTTTTTTTTTTTGAGTTATTGCAAAGAAAGTTGCAGAAAGAAAGAAATATCTCAATACATAGAAGATAAGCTTTAATTTCAACCAAGTTTTTTATCGTAATCCCGACATCGTATGAAAAAAACAAAGGTAAACGTAAAGATAGCGCAAAGTCTCGGCTACAACATATTAAAATCTGGGAGAAATTCACCGAAGGGTAAGTGAGCTAGTGCTCGATAAAGACAATCATGTCAATTCTCACATTAAAAAAAATTCCCTCCCATAGAGATTACACGTCATAACGAAGATACAAAAAGAAGTACATATGACCTTTGACCTCAATTTGCACAGACAAGATGGCATCTGAGTAAAAAGTAGTTATTTTGTGAAATGATCCTTGTAACATGGTCTTTGCGTGTGCAAAATGTGGGAAAGATAGGACATGTATTCACTAAGATACAGGGTGAAACACTTATGACCTTTGACCCTAGTTTACATACCCAAGACGGTGTCCGATCAAGTAGTTATTTTATGAAATAATGTACGTGACATGAACTAAACATGTGCAAAATATGGGGGTGATAGGGCGTGTTTGTCTTGAGTTATTGCAAAGAAAGTTGCACAAAGAAAGAAATATCTCAATACATAGAAGATAAGCTTTAATTTCAACCAAGTTTTTTATCGTAATCCCGACATCGTATGAAAAAACGAAGGTTGACGTAACGATAGCGCAAAGTCTCAGCTACAACATATAAAAATCTGGGAGAAATTCACTGAAGGGTAAGTGAGCTAGCGCTCGATAAAGACAACCATGTCAATTTTCACGTTAGAAAAAATTCCCCCCAATAGAGATAACACGTCATAACGAAGATACAAAAAGAAGTACATATGACCTTTGACCTCAATTTGCACAGACAAGATGGCAACTGAGTAAAAAGTCGTTATTTTGTGAAATGATCCTTGTAACATGGTCTTTGCGTGTGCAAAATGTGGGAAAGATAGGACATGTATTCACTAAGATACAGGGTGAAACACTTATGACCTTTGACCCTAGTTCACACACCCAAGATGGCGTCCGATCAAGTAGTTGTTATTTTATGAAATAATGTACGTGACATGAACTAAACATGTGCAAAATATGGGGGTGATAGGGTGTGTTTGTCTTGAGTTATTGCAAAGAAAGTTGCAGAAAGAAAGAAATATCTCATTACATAGAAGATAAGCTTTAAGTTCAACCAAGTTTTTTATCGTAATCCCGACATCGTATGAAAAAAAAAAAGGTAAACGTAAAGATAGCGCAAAGTCTCGGCTACAACATATTAAAATCTGGGAGAAATTCACCGAAGGGTAAGTGAGCTAGTGCTCGATAAAGACAATCATGTCAATTCTCACATTAAAAAAATTCCCTCCCATAGAGATTACACGTCATAACGAAGATACAAAAAGAAGTACATATGACCTTTGACCTCAATTTGCACAGACAAGATGGCATCTGAGTAAAAAGTAGTTATTTTGTGAAATGATCCTTGTAACATGGTCTTTGCGTGTGCAAAATGTGGGAAAGATAGGACATGTATTCACTAAGATACAGGGTGAAACACTTGTGACCTTTGACCCTAGTTTACATACCCAAGACGGTGTCCGATCAAGTAGTTATTTTATGAAATAATGTACGTGACATGAACTAAACATGTGCAAAATATGGGGGTGATAGGGCGTGTTTGTCTTGAGTTATTGCAAAGAAAGTTGCACAAAGAAAGAAATATCTCAATACATAGAAGATAAGCTTTAATTTCAACCAAGTTTTTTATCGTAATCCCGACATCGTATGAAAAAACGAAGGTTGACGTAACGATAGCGCAAAGTCTCAGCTACAACATATAAAAATCTGGGAGAAATTCACTGAAGGGTAAGTGAGCTAGCGCTCGATAAAGACAATCATGTCAATTTTCACGTTAGAAAAAATTCCCCCCAATAGAGATAACACGTCATAACGAAGATACAAAAAGAAGTACATATGACCTTTGACCTAAATTTGCACAGACAAGATGGCAACTGAGTAAAAAGTAGTTATTTTGTGAAATGATCCTTGTAACATGGTCCTTGCGTGTGCAAAATGTGGGAAAGATAGGACATGTATTCACTAAGATACAGGGTGAAACACTTATGACCTTTGACCCTAGTTCACATACCCAAGATGGCGTCCGATCAAGTAGTTGTTATTTTATGAAATAATGTACGTGACATGAACTAAACATGTGCAAAATATGGGGGTGATAGGGTGTGTTTGTCTTGAGTTATTGCAAAGAAAGTTGCAGAAAGAAAGAAATATCTCAATACATAGAAGATAAGCTTTAATTTCAACCAAGTTTTTTATCGTAATCCCGACATCGTATGAAATAACGAAGGTTGACGTAACGATAGCGCGAAGTCTCAGCTACAACATATTAAAATCTGGGAGAAATTCACCAAAGGGTAAGTGAGCTAGTGCTCGATAAAGACAATCATGTCAATTTTCACATTTAAAAAAATTCCCTCCCATAGAGATTACACGTCATAACGAAGACACAAAAAGAAGTACATACGACCTTTGACCTAAATTTGCACAGACAAGATGGCAACTGAGTAAAAAGTAGTTATTTTGTGAAATGATCCTTGTAACATGGTCTTTGCGTGTGCAAAATGTGGGAAAGATAGGACATGTATTCACTAAGATACAGGGTGAAACACTTATGACCTTTGACCCTAATTTACATACCCAAGATGGTGTCCGATCAAGTAGTTGTTATTTTATGAAATAATTCACATGACATGAACTGAACATGTGCAAAATATGGAAGTGATAGAGGCCGTTTTTCTTGAGTTATTGCAAAGAAAGTTGCAGAAAGAAAGATATATCTCAATACATCAGAGATGAGCCTGAATTTCAACCCAATTTTTTGACGTGATTCTGACATCGTATGAAAAAACAAGGGGAACACTTACGGTAGCCTAAAGTCTCAGCTACAACATATTAAAATCTGGGAGAAATTTACCGAAGCTTAAGTGAGCTAGTGCTCGATAAAGATAGTCATGTCAATTTTCATTTCCAGAAAAACTGCACTCCTATAGAGATAACACGTAAACTGGTCAAATTTGGCAAGATTACTTTCAATCCATTTTTACGAGGTGATACCGTTATCCAATCAAAATGTTGTAATTTTATGTTTGAAAGAACATTAAATAAGCTACATCATACTGAAATCTGGGTGAAAATTGACAGAAGACTCGTGAGATACGCTCGAATGAACTTGAAATATGATGACGTCATTTGGAAAATTTACTTTTTTTACTTTATTAAGAAATTTGATATCTCTTAATCATTTTGTCAGCATTGCCACCTCATGAAATGACATGTACAACTCATCAGCTTTCAAAATGTGTACAGAAAATGGGGGGTCACCGTCCATCCTGACGAGTAAAATCGGATTTAAAATTGTCATTTTTTTGGCATAGTTGCACTGTATATCGCCATTGACGCGCGCGCGGAATTTCAACTTTGACGGGCCCGTATGACGTCATATTGAGTCGGATTGACTTGAAACTTGGTAGAAATATTCCTTGACATTTCAGGCAGCCGATAAATGTGAAAAAACGGGAAATTTCTATTGCATATGAGCTGTGCGTGCGCATATGAGTGCGCGCGTACGCGTCCGCCCAAATTTTTCAATTTTTCAAAAAATGCTCCAAATGGTCTGAAACATGTGCAAAAAAAATTTGAGCTCGATTTGAGCATACAAATATTTCAACGCGCGCGTACGCGCACGTTTTAAGGTATAGATGAATTTTGAGAATATGAGTAGAATGCACTTGACGTGAAATATATGTGACGTAAATTTCATTGAAAAACTCGATTCCATTAATGAGATATGATTGAGAATGTGTTTTCACATAATGACGTCATAGTGACGTCACGGTCGACTGATCACCATGATATTAGTTCGATTGCCGTCTTTGGGAGACGATACATATATGGTATAAGTTTGACATTGAAAGGCAACGCACTTTCTGAGCTAATCTCTGCACAAATTTTGTCCAGAAACAAAGAAAGAAAGATTCCGTACAGATACAGAAGGTGATCCGAGAGGATACTCGGATCACCTAACAAAGAATCCGTACAGATACAGAAGGTGATCCGAGAGGATACTCGGATCACCTAACTAGACTCGGAATTTGTCAAGACTGACAAATTAGGTGATCCGATTTTTTTTTTTTTTAATCAATGATTCGAGTCCTGATCGCAATAGGCATGCCCAGGCTTTTTGTGTGCTGGAGCGCTCTTTCACGTTGATTAGGTGATAGTTTTGGTGTATGTGTGTGTGTGTATGTATAAGTTTATATGGGTGTAACTCGCGGGTGTGGGGTATGTGTGTGTGCGTGTATGTGTGTGTGTGCGTGTGTGTGTGGGTGTGTATGTGGAAGTGTACTCTTTGAGAGTCGGGGGGGGGGTAGTGGTGTGTAGAACATGTGTTAAAGTCTCAACTGGAGGAGTGCTCTAGCATATGGAAGTGCCTGGATGGGGTGAATAGGGCGAAGGGGGAAAAAAAAAAAAAAAATGCATACTTTATATACGCTTATTTTCTCCTGCAATATTTCATTTTTTTTGTATTAAATGTATATATTTTATGTATGTATGGTATAAAACTTATGTTAACTTATTTCATGATTTATATTCTTCATTTATGCACCTCTATCTTTATGTATGTCCGAAAACAAATTTTATGTATATTTTATACATGACAATAAATTATCTTGAATCTTGAATCTTGAATATAGGTTTCATCTGTGTTTAGAGACATTGGCCGTGTGATATTTGGATTCTCATTTACAAAAGAGAGTCAGGTCTACCATCTTTGGTACCAAATTCGGTATAAACCAGGGAGGTACCTCCCTGGTATAAACTATAACGAAGATACAGAATGAAGTACATTTGACCATTGACCCAACTTTGCACAGCCAAGATGGCATCTGAGCAAAAAGTGGTTATTTTGTGAAATGATTCTTGTAACATGGTCTTTGCGTGTGCAAAATATTGGAAAGATAGGACATGTATTCACCAAGATACAGGTTGAAACATTTATGACCTTTGACCCTAATTTACATACCCAAGATGGTGTCTGATCAAGTAGTTGTTATTTTATGAAATAATGTACGTGACATAAACTAAACATGTGCAAAATATGGGGGTGATAGGGGCTGTTTTTCTAGAGTTATTGCAAAGAAAGTTGCAGAAAGAAAGAAATATCTCAATACATCGAAGATAAGTTTGATTTCAACCAAGTTTTTTGACGTGATCTCGGCGTCGTATGAAAAGATGGAGCGAATATCGACGATAGCCCAAAGTCTCAGCTACAACATATTAAAATCTGGGAGAAATTCACCGAGGAGTAAGTGAGCTAGTGCTCGATAAAGACCGTCATGTCAATTTTCATTTCCAGAAAAATTCCCTCCCATAGAGATAACACGTAAACTGGTTAAATTTGACAAGGTTACATTATATCCATTTTCACGAGGTGAAGACATCATCCGATTAAAATTTTGATGAACAAAACTTAAAGAGTATTAAATTGGCTACAACATACTAAAATCTGGAAGAAATTCACCGAAGGATAAGTGAGCTAGTCGTCGATAAAGACAATCATGTCAATTTTCACATCTAGAAAAAGTCCCTCCCATACAGATAACACGTCATAACGAAGATACAGGAAGAAGTACATATGACCTTTGACCCCACTTTGCACAGCCAAGATGGCATCTGAGCAAAAAGTGGTTATTTTGTGAAATGATCCTTGTAACATGGTCTTTACGTGTGCAAAATATGGTAAAGATAGGACATGTATTCACCAAGATACAGGATGAAACATTTATGACCTTTGACCCTAATTTACATACCCAAGATGGTGTCCGATCAAGAAGTTGTTATTTTATGAAATAATGTACGTGACATGAACTAAACATGTGCAAAATATGGGATTGATAACCATTGTTGTTCTTCATCTATTGCACAGAATGTAGTAGAAAGAAAGAAAAATAAAGAAAAAATTATGTTACTTTATAGAAATTTGAAGGAGAAGCATTAAAAAATCAGAAAAAGATAAAGTTAGGAAGGGAGATTAAGACTAAATAAAGAAAAAGAAGAAAAAAGAGTTTGGAAAAAAAAATAAAAAAATATTGGCAAGGGTGAGGCTCGAACCAGGGACCTTAGGATTACGAGTCGGATGCGCTATGCAATGACCTATTTCATGCTCCATAGGCCCTGTGTATTAAGCAAAATGACGCTGCATCGAAGCCACGTGCCATTTTCAACCAAGTTTTTCGACGTGATGCCGGCCTCGTATGAAAAAATGGAGGGCACACTCACGATAGCCCAAAGTCTCAGCTACAACATACTAAAATCTGGGAAAAATTCACCGAAGCATAAGTGAGCTAATGCTCGAAAAAGATAGTCATGTCAATTTTCACTGCCAGAAAAACTGCTCTCCCATAGAGATAACACGTAAACTGGTCAAATTTGACAAGATTACTTTTAATCCATTTTTACGAGGTGATGCCGCCATCCAATCAAAATGTTGTTAATACATTAATGAAAGAACATTTAATAAGCTACAACATACTGAAATCTGAGTGAAAATTGGCAGAGGATAAGTGAGATACGCCCAAGTAAACTTGAAAATTGATGACGTCATTTTGAAAATTTACTTTTTTTACTTTATTAAGAAATTTGATATCTTTTAATCACTTTTTCAGTATCGCCAACCCATAAACTGACATGTACAACTCATCAGCTTTCAGAATATGTAAAGAAAATGGGGGGTCACCGTCCATCCTGACGAGTAAAATCGGATTTAAAATTGGCGGTTTTTGGGCATTGTTGTACTGTATATCGCCATTGACGCGCGCGCGGAATTTCAACTTTGACAGTCCCGTATGACGTCATATTGAGTCGGATTGACTTGAAACTTGCTAGAAATGTTCCTTGACTTTTCAGACATCCGATAAATGAAAAAAATCGGGAAATTTCTGTTGCATATGAGCTGTACGTGCGTATATGTGCGCGCGCGTACGCGTCCGTCCAATTTTTTCAATTTTTCAAAAAATGCTGCAAATGGTCTGAAACGTGTGCAAAAAAAATTTGAGCTCGATTTGAGCATACAAATATTTCAACGCGCGCGTACGCGCACGTTTTAAGAGAAAATATGAATTTTGAGAATATGAGTAGAATGCGCATAACTTGAAATATATGTGACGTAAATTTCATTGAAAAACTCTATTCCATTAGTGAGATATGATTGAGAATGTGTTTTCATATAATGACGTCACAGTGACGTCACGGTCGACTGATCACTATTATACATTAGATCTGTCGTCTTTGGGACATGATACATATATGGTATAATTTTGAAATTGATAGGAAGAGGACTTTCTGAGCTAACCTCTACACAAATTTTGTCCAGAAATAAAGAAGAAGAAGAAGAAGAAGAACCAACTAGAGATTGTAATTTGTCATCACTGACAAATTAAGGTGATCCGATCTTTTTTTTTAATCAATGATTCAAGTCCTGATCGCAATAGGCATGACCATGCAGGTTTCATCTGTGGTCAGAGACATTGGCCGTGTGATGTTTGGATTCTCATTTAGAAAAGGGAGTCATATCTGCTATCTTTGGTACCAAATCTGTATACACTATAACGAAGATACAACAACAAGTACATATGACCTTTGACCCCACTTTGCACAACCTAGATGGCATCTGAGCAAAAAGTGGTTATTTTGTGAAATGATTCTTGTAACATGATCTTTGCGTGTGCAAAATATGGGAAAGATAAGACATGTATTCACCAAGATACAGGATGAAACATTTGTGACCTTTGACCCTAATTTACATACCCAAGATGTTGTCCGATCAAGTAGTTGTTATTTTATGAAATAATGTACGTGACATGAACTAAACATGTGCAAAATATTGGAGTGATAGGGGCTGTTTTTCTTGAGTTATTGCAAAGAAAGTTGCAGAAACATAGAAATATCTCAATACATCGAAGATAAGCTTTAATTTCAACCAAGTTTTTTAACATGATTCCGACATTGTATGAAGAATGGAAGGCACACATTCGATAGCGCACAGTCTCAGCTACAACATATTAAAATCGAGGAGAAATTCACCAAAGGGTAAGTGAGCTAGTGCTCGATAAAGACAATCATGTCAATTTTCACATTTAAAAAAATTCCCTCCCATAGAGATACCACGTCATAACGAAGATAAAGAAAGAAGTACATATGACCTTTGACCCAACTTTGCATAGACAAGATGGCATCTGAGCAAGAAGTAGTTATTTTGTGAAATTATCCTTGTAACATGGTCTTTACGTGTGCAAAATATGGGAAAGATAGGACATGTATTCACAAAGATACAGGATGAAATATTTATGACCTTTGACCCTAATTTACATACCCAAGATGGCGTCTGATCAAGTAGTTGTTATTTTATGAAATAATGTTCGTGACATGAACTAAACATGTGCAAAATATGGTGGTGATAGGGTATGTTTTTCTTGAGTTATTGCATATAAAGTTGCGAAAAGAAAGAAATATTTCAATACATCGAAGATAAACTTTAATTTCAACCAAGTTTTTTGACGTGATCCCGACATCGTATGAAAAAACGAAGGACACGTTTACGATAGCCCAAAGTCTCAGCTACAACATATCAAAATCTTGTAGAAATTCACCGAAGCATAAGTGAGCTAGTGCTCGATAAAGATAGTAATGTCAATTTTCATTTCCAGAAAAACTGCACTGCCATAGAGATTACACGTAAACTGGTCAAAGTTGACAAGGTTACTTTCAATCCATTTTTACGAGGTGATGCCGTCATTAAATCAAAATTGTGTTTTTACATTTATGAAAGAACATTTCATAAGCTACAACATATTGAAATTTGGGTGAAAAATGGCAAAGGATAAGTGAGATACGCTCGAGTAAACTTGGAATTTGATGACGTCATTTTGAAAATTTACTTTTTTGACTTTATTAAGAAATTTGATATCTTTTAATCATTTTGTAAGCATAGCCAACCCATGAAATAACATGTACAACTCATCAGCTTTCAGAATATGTCAAGAAAATGGGGGGTCACCGTCCATCCTGACGAGTAAAATCCGATTTAAAATTGGCGGTTGTTTGGCATAGTTGCACTGTGTATCCCCATTGACGCACGCGCGGAATTTTGAGTTTGACGGGCCCGTATGACGTCATATTGAGTCGGATCGACTTGAAACTTGGTAGAAATATTCCTTGACATTTTGGACATCCCATCCGTGTAAAAAAACTGAAAATTTCTATTGCATACTAGCTGTGCGTGCGAATATGTGCGCGCGCGTACGCGTCCGTCCAATTTTTTCAATTTTTAAAAAAATGCTCCAAATGATCTGAAACGTGTGCAAAAAAATTTTGAGCTCGATTTGAGCATACAAATATTTCAACGCGCGCGTACGCGCGCGTTTTAAGATAAATATGAATTTTTGAGAAAATGAGTAGAACCCGCTTGACTTGAAATATATGTGACGTAATTTACATTAAAAAATTCCATTCCATTTATGAGATATGCATGAAAATGTGTTTTCATATAATGACGTCATAGTGACGTCACGGTCGACTGATCACTATGATTTTACTTGCGCTGTCGTCTTTGCGACATGATACATATATGGTATAAGTTTGACATTGATAGGCAATGCACTTTCTGAGCTAACTCTTGCACAACTTTTGCGGAGAAATAAAGAAACTAGAGATTGTAATTTGTCATCACTGACAAATTAAGGTGATCCGATTTTTTTTTATCAATGATTCGAGTCCTGATCGCAATAGGCATGACCATACAAGTTTCATCTGTGTTTAGAGACATTGGCCGTGTGATGTTTGCATTCTCATTTAGCAAAGGGAGTCATATCTGCCATGTTAGGTACCAAATTCTGTATACACTATAACGAAGAAACAGCAACAAGTACATATGACCTTTGACCCACCTTTGCACTCCCAAGATTGCATCTGATGAAATAGTGGTTATTTTGTGAAATGATTCTCGCGACATCGTCTATACGTGTGAAAAATATGGGAAAGGTAGGACAGGAATTCACTAAGATACACGATGAAACATTTATGACCTTTGACCCTAATTTACATACCCAAGATGTTGTCCGATCTAGTAGTTGTTATTTTATGAAATAATGTACGAGACATGAACTAAACATGTGCAAAATATGGGGGTGATAGGGCGTGTTTTTCTTGAGTTATTGCAAAGAAAGTTGCAGAAAGAAAGAAATATCTCAATACATAGAAGATAAGCTTTAATTTCAACCAAGTTTTTATCGTAATCCCGACATCGTATGAAAAGACGAAGTAAACAAAACGATAGCGCAAAGTCTCAGCTACAACATATTAAAATCTGGGAGAAATTCACCGAAGCATAAGTGAGCTAGTGCTCGATAAAGACAGTCATGTCAATTTTCACATTAAAAAAAAATTCCCTCCCATAGAGATAACACGTCATAACGAAGATACAAAAAGAAGTACATATGACCTTTGACCTCAATTTGTACAGACAAGATGGCATCTGAGTAAAAAGTAGTTATTTTGTGAAATGATCCTTGTAACATGGTCTTTGCGTGTGCAAAATATGGGAAAGATAGGACATGTATTCACTAAGATACAGGGTGAAACACTTATGACCTTTGACCCTAATTTACATACCCAAGATGGTGTCCGATCAAGTAGTTGTTATTTTATGAAATAATTCACGTCACATGAACTAAACATGTGCAAAATATGAAAGTGATAGAGGCCGTTTTTCTTGAGTTATTGCAAAGAAAGTTGCAGAAAGAAAGAAATACTTCAATACATGGAAGATAAGCTTTAATTTCAACCAAGTGTTTTGACGTGATGCAGACATCGTATGAAAAAACGAAGGGCACACTTACGATAGCCCTACGTCTCAGCTACAACATATTAAAATCTTAGAGAGATTCACCGAAGCATAAGCGAGCTAGTGCTCGATAAAGATAGTCATGTCAATTTTCATTTCCATAAAAACTGCACTCCCATAGAGTTAACACGTAAACTGGTCAAATTTGACAAGATTACATTCAATCCATTTTTACGAGGTGATACCGTCATCTAATCAAAATACCGTTATTATGTTAATGAAAGAGCATTTAATAAGCTACAACATACTGAAATCTTGGTGAAAATTGACAAAGGATTAGTGAAATACGCTGGAATGAACTTGAAATTTGATGACGTCATTTTGAAAATTTACTTTTTTTACTTTATTAAGAAATTTAATATCTTTTAATCATTTTGTCAGCATTGCCACCCCATGAAATGACATGTACAACTCATCAGCTTTCAAAATATGTACAGAAAATGGGGGGTCACCGTCCATCCTGACGAGTAAAATCGGATTTAAAATTGGCAGTTTTTTGGCATAGTTGCACTGTATATCGCCATTGACGCGCGCGCGGAATTTCAACTTTGACGGGCCCGTATGACGTCATATTGAGTCGGATCGACTTGAAACTTGGTAGAAATATTCCTTGACATTTCAGTCATCCGATAAGTGTAAAAAAACGGGAAATTTCTATTGCATATGAGCTGTGCGTGCGTATATGTGCGCGCGCGTACGCGTCCGTCCAATTTTTTCAATTTTTCAAAAAATGCTCCAAATGATCTGAAACGTGTGCAAAAAAAATTTGAGCTCGATTGGAGCATGTCAATATTTTAACGTGCGCGTACGCGCACGGTTTAAGTGTAAACTGAAATTTGAGAAAATGTGTAGAGTGCGCTTGATTTGAACTATATGTGACGTAAATTTCATAGAAAAATTCCATTCCATTAATGAGATATTAATGAAAATGTGCTTTCATATAATGACGTCATAGTGACGTCACGGTCCATTGATCACAATGATTTTACAAAATCTGTCGTCTTTGTGACATGATACATATATGGTATAATTTTGAAATTGATAGGCAGAGGACTTTCTGAGTTAATCTCTGCACAACTTTTGTCCAGAAATAAAGAATCAGTACAGATACAGAAGGTGATCCGAAGGATACTCGGATCACCTAACAAAGAATCCGTACAGATACAGAAGGTGATCCGAGAGGATTCTCGGATCACCTAACTAGACTTGGAATTTGTCAAGACTGACAAATTAGGTGATCCGATCTTTTGAAAATCAGTGGTTTGAGTTTTGATCCCAATATAGGCATGACTATACAGGTTTCATCTGTGTTTAGGGATATTGGCTGTGTGATGTTTGGATACTGATTTTGAAAAGGGAGTCAGGTCTGCCATCTATGGTACCAAATTCCGTTCACACTATAACGAGGATACAGAATGAAGTATATTTGATCATTGAGCCCACTTTGCACAGCCAAGATGGCATCTGAACAAAAAGTGATTACTTTGTGAAATGATCGATGTGACATGGTCTTTGCGTGTGCAACATATGGGAGAGATAGGACATGTATTGACTAAAATACAGGATGAAACATTTATGATCTTTGACCCTTATTTACATGTCAAGACGGTGTCTGATCAAGTAGTTGTTATTTTATGAAATAATGTACGTACCATGAACTAAACATGTGCAAAATATGGGGGTGATAGGGGCTATTCTTCTTGAGTTATTGCAAAGAAAATTGGAGAAAGAAAGAAATATGAAAATACATCGAAGATAACCTTTAATTTTAACCACGTTTTTGGACGTGATCCCGACACCGTATGAAAAACAAAGGGGACACGTACGATAGCGCAAAGTCTCAGCTACAACATATTAAAATCTGGGAGAAATTCGCCGAAGGGTAAGTGAGCTAGTACTCTTTTCGAAAATCAATGATTTGAGTCCTGATCCCAATAGGCATGACCGTAAAGGTTTCATCTGTGGTTATGGACATTGGCCATGTGATATTTGGATTCTCATTCAGAAAAGAGAGTCAGGTCTGCCATCTTTGGTACCAAAGTCGGTATACACTATAACGAAGATACATAATGAAGTATATTTGACCATTGACCCCACTTTGCACAGCTAAAATGGCATCTAAGAAAAAACTGGTTATTTTGTGAAATGATCTTGGTAACGTGGTCTTTGTGTGTGCAAAATATTGGAAAGATAGGACATGTATTCACCAAGATACAGGATGATAAATTTATGACCTTTGACCCTAATTTACCTACCCAAGATTCTTGTGACATCGTCTATACGTGTGCAAAATATGGGAAAGATAGGACATGTATTCACGAAGATACAGGATGAAACATTTATGACCTTTGACCCTAATTTACATACCCAAGATTGTGTCTGATCAAGTAGTTGTTATTTTATGAAATAATGTACTTGACACGAACTAAACATGTGCAAAATATGGGGTTGATAACCACTGCTGGTGTTGATCTATTGCACAGAAAGTAGACTTAAGAAAGAAAAAATAAAGAAAAAATGAAGTTATTTTATAGAAATTTTAATAAGCATAAAAAAAAATCAGAAAAAGATAAAGTAAGGAAGGGAGGATAAGACTAACTAAAGAAAAAAGTGTTTAAAAAAAAAGTGAAAAAAAATATTGGCAGGGGTGAGCCTCGAACCGGGGCCCTTTGGATTACGAGTCGGATGCGCTATGCACTGACCTATTTCATCCTCCATAGGTCCTGTGTATTAAGCAAAATGACGCTGCATCGAAGCCAAGCGCAAATTTTAGCCAAGTTTTTTGACGTGATGCCGACGTCGTATGAAAAAATAGAGGGCACACTTACGATAGCCCAAAGTCTTAGCTACAACATATTAAAATTTGGGAGAAATTCACCGAAGCATAAGTGAGCTAGTGCTCGATAAAGATAGTCATGTCAATCTTCATTTCCAGAAAAACTGCACTCCCATAGACATAACACGTAAACTGGTCAAATTTGACAAGATTACTTTCAATCCATTTTCACGAGGTGATGCCGTCATCCAATCAAAATGTTGTTATTATATTAATGAAAGACCATTTAATAAGCTACTACATACTGAAATCTGATTGAAAATTGGCGAAGGATTAGTGAGATACGTTCGAGTGAACTTGAAATTTGATGACGTCATTTTGAAAATTTACTTTTTTTACTTTATTAAGAAATTTGATACCTTTTAATCATTTTGCCAGCATCGCTAACCCATAAAATGACATGTACAACTCATCAGCTTTCAAAATATGTAAAGAAAATGGGGGGTCATCGTCCATCCTGACGAGTAAAATCGGATTTAAAATTGGCGGTTTTTTGGCATAGTTGCACTGTATATCGCCATTGACGCGCGCGCGGAATTTCAACTTTGACGGACCCGTATGACGTCATATTGAATCGGATTGACTTGAAACTTGGCAGAAATATTCCTTGATATTTCAGGCATCCGATAAGTGTGAAAAAACGGGAAATTTCTATGACATATGAGCTGTGCGTGCGCATATGCGCGCGCGCGTACGCGTCCGTCCAATTTTTTCAATTTTTCAAAAAATGCTCTAAATGGTCTGAAACGTGTGCAAAAAAATTTTGAGCTCGATTGGAGTATGCAAATATTTCAACGCGCGCGTACGCGCACGTTTTTAGAGAAAATATGAATTTTGAGAATATGAGTAGAATGCGCATAACTTGAAATATATGTGACGCAAATTTCATTGAAAAATTCCATTCCATTAATTAGATATGATTGAGAATGTGTTTTCATATAATGACGTCATAGTGACGTCACGGTCGACTGATCACAATGATACATTAGATTTGTTGTCTTTAGGACATGATGCATACATGATATAATTTTGAAATTGATAGGCAGAGTACTTTCTGAACTAACATCTGCACAACTTTTGGGGAGAAATAAAGAAATAAATAAAGAAGAACTAGAGATTGTAATTTGTCATTACTGACAAATTAAGGTGATCCGATTTTTTTTTAATCAATGATTCGAGTCCTGATCGCAATAGGCATGACCATACAAGTTTCGTCTGTGTTTAGAGACATTGGCCGTGTGATGTTTGGATTCTCATTTAGAAAAGGGAGTCATATCTGCCATCTTTGGTACCAAATTCTGTATACACTGAATAACGAAGATACAGCAACAAATACATATGACCCTTGACCCATCTTTACACTCCCAAGATGGCATCTGAGGAAAAAGTGGTTATTTTGTGAAATGATTCCTGCGACATCGTCTATATACGTGTGCAAAATATGGCAAAGATAGGACAGGTATTCACCAAGATACAAAATGCAACATTTGTGACCTTTGACCCTTATTTACATACCCAAGATATTGTCCAATCAAGTAGTTGTTATTGCATGAAATAATGTACGTGACATAAACTAAACATGTGCAAAATATGGGGGTGATAGGGTGTGTTTTTCTTGAGTTATTGCCAGAAAAGTTGCAGAAAGAAAGAAATATCTGAATACATCGAAGATAAGCTTTAATTTTAACCAAGATTTTTCACGTGATTCCAACATTGTATGAAAACACAAAGGGCACATAACGATAGCGCAAAGTCTCAGCTACAACATATTAAAATCTGGGAGAAATTCACTGAAGGGTAAGTGAGCTAGTCGTCGATAAAGACAATCATGTCAATTTTCATATCTAGAAAAATTCCCTCCCATAGAGATAACACGTAATAACGAAGATACAGGAAGAAGTACATATGACCTTTCACCCCACTTTGCACAGACAAGATGGCATCTGAGCAAAAAGTCGTTATTTTGTGAAATGATTCTTGTAACATGGTCTTTACGTGTGCAAAATATGGGAAAGATAGGACATGTATTTACTAAGATACAGGATGAAATATTTATGACCTTTGACCCTAATTTACATACCCAAGATGGTGTCCGATCAAGTAGTTGTTATTTCATGAAATAATGTACGTAACATGAACTAAACATGTGCAAAATATGGTGGTGATAGGGGCTGTCTTTCTTGAGTTATTGCAAAGAAAGTTGCAGAAAGAAAGAAATATTTCAATACATCGAAGATAAGCTTGAATTTCAACCAAGTTTTTGGACGTGATGCCGACGTCGTATGAAAAAACGAAGGGCACACTTACGATAGCCCAAAGTCTCAGCTACAACATATTAAAATTTGGAAGAAATTTACCGAAGCATAAGTGAGCTAGTGCTGGAGAAAGATAGTCATGTCAATTTCAATTTCCAGAAAAACTGCACTCCCATAGAGATAACACGTAAACTGGTCAAATTTGACAAGATTACTTTCAATCCATTTTTACGAGGTGATGCCGTCATCCAATCAAAATGCTGTTATTATATTAATGAAAGAGCATTTAATAAGCTACAACATACTGAAATTTGTGTGAAAATCGGCAAAGGATAAGTGAAATACGCTCGAGTGAACTTGAATTTTGATGACGTCATTTTGAAAATTTACTTTTTTTACTTTATTAAGATATTTGATATCTTTTAATCATTTTTTCAGCATCGCCAACCCATGAAATGACATGTACAACTCATCAGCTTTCAGAATATGTAAAGAAAATAGGGGGTCACCGTCCATCCTGACGAGTAAAATCGGATTCAAAATTGGCGGTTTTTTGGCATAGTTGCACTGTATATCGCCATTGACGCGCGCGCGGAATTTCAACTTTGACGGGCCCTTATGACGTCATATTGAGTCGGATTGACTTGAAACTTGGTAGAAATATTCCTTGACTTTTCAGGTATCCGATCGAAGTGAAAAAACGGGAAATTTCTATTGCATATGAGCTGTGCGTGCACATATGTGCGCGCGCGTACGCGTCCGTCCAATTTTTTCAATTTTTCAAAAAATGCTCTAAATGGTCTGAAACGTGTGCAAAAAAGTTTTGAGCTCGATTGGAGTATACAAATATTTCAACGCGCGCGTACGCGCACGTTTTAAGGGTAGAGATGGATTTTGAGAATATGAGTAGAATGCACATAACTTAAAATATATGTGACGTAAATTTCATTGAAAAATTGCATTCCAGTAATGAGATATGATAGAGAATGTGTTTTCATATAATGACGTCATAGTGACGTCACGGTCAACTGATCACAATGATGCATTAGATTTGTTGTCTTTAGGACATGATGCATACATGGTATAATTTTGAAATTGATAGGCAGGGGACTTTCTGAGCTAACCTCTGCACAACTTTTGGGGAGAAATAAAGAAACAAACAAAGAAGAAGAATAAAGAATCAGTACAGATACAGAAGGTGATCCGAGAGGATACTCGGATCACCTAAAGAAGAAAGAATCCGTACAAAAACAGAAGGTGATCCGAGAGGATACTCGGATCACCTAACTAGACTTGGAATTTGTCAAGACTGACAAATTAGGTGATCTGATTTTTTTTTAATCAATGATTCGAGTCCTGATCGCAATAGACATGACCATATACGTTTCATCTGTGTTTAGAGACATTGGCCGTGTGATATTTGGATTCTCATTTAGAAAAGAGAGTCAGGTCTGCCATCTTTGGTACCAAATTCGGTATACACTATAACGAAGATACAGAATGAAGTATTTTGACCATTGACCCAAATTTGCACAGCCAAGATGGCATCTGAGCAAAAAGTGGTTATTTTGTGAAATGATTCTTGTATTAACATGGTCTTTACGTGTGCAAAATATGGGAAAGATAGGACATGTATTCACCAAGATACAGGTTGAAACATTTATGACCTTTGACCCTAATTTACATACCCAAGATGGTGTCTGATCAAGTAGTTGTTATCTTATGAAATAATGTACGTGACATGAACTAAACATGTGCAAAATATGGGGATGAAAGGGGCTGTTTTTCTCGAGTTATTGCAAAGAAAGTTGCAGAAAGAAAGAAATATCTCAATACATCGAAGATAAGTTTGATTTCAACCAAGTTTTTTGACGTGATCTCGGCGTCGTATGAAAAATTGAAGAAAACAATGGCGATAGCCCATAGTCTCAGCTACAACATATTAAAATCTGGGAGAAATTCACCGAAGAGTAAGTGAACTAGTGCTCGATAAAGACCGCCATGTCAATTTTCATTTCCAGAAAAATTCCCTCCCATAGAGATAACACGTAAACTGGTTAAATTTGACAAGGTTACATTATATCCATTTTCACGAGGTGAAGACATCATCCGATTAAATCTTTGATGAACAGAACTTTAAGAGTATTAAATTGGCTACAACATACTAAAATCTGGAAGAAATTCACCGAAGGGTAAGTGAGCTAGTCGTAGATAAAGACAATCATGTCAATTTTCACATCTAGAAAAATTCCCTCCCATAGAGATAACACGTCATAATGAAGATAAAGAAAGAAGTACATATGACCTTTGACCCTACTTTGCACAGACAAGATGGCGTCTGAGCAAAAAGTGGTTATTTTGTGAAATGATTCTTGTAACATGGTCTTTACGTATGCAAAATATGGGAAAGATAAGACATGTATTCACCAAGATACAGGATGAAACATTTTTGACCTTTGACCCTAATTTACATACCCAAGAAGGTGCCCGATCAAGTAGTTGTTATTTTATGAAATAATGTACGTGACATAAACTAAACATGTGCAAAATATTGGTCTGATAGAGCTTGTTTTTCTTGAGTTATTGCAAAGAAAGTTGCAGAAAGAAAGGAATATGAAAATACATCGAAGATAAGCTTTAATTTCAACCAAGTTTTTGGGCATGATGCCGACTCCGTATGAAAAAACAAAGGGCACATTCACGATAGCCCAAAGTCTCAGCTACAACATACTAAAATATGGGAGAAATTCACCGAAGCATAAGTGAGCTAGTGCTCGATAAAGATAGTCATGTCAGTTTTCATTTCCAGAAAAACTGCACTCCCATAGAGATAACACGTAAACTGGTCAAATTTAACAATGTTACTTTTAATCCCTTTTTACGAGGTGATGCCGTCATCCAATCAAATTGTTGTTATTATATATCTGAAAGACCATTTAATAAGCTACAACATATTGAAATTTGGACGAAAATCAACTAAAGAATAAGTGAGATATGCTTGATTGAACTTGAAATTCGATGACGTCATTTTGAAAATTTACTTTTTTAACTTTATTAAGAAATTTGATATATTTTAATCATTTTTCCAGCATTGCCAACCCATGAAATGACATGTACAACTCATCAGCTTTCAGAATATGTAAAGAAAATGGGGGGTCACTGTCCATCCTGACGAGTAAAATCGGATTTGAAATTGGCAGTTTTTTTGGCATTGTTGCACTGCATATTGCCATTGACGCGCGCGCGGAATTTCAACTTTGACGGACCCGTATGACGTCATTTTGAGTGGGATTGACTTGAAACTTGGTAGAAATATTTCTTGACATTTCAGACATCCGATCAAAGTGAAAAAACGGGAAATTTTCATTGCATATGAGCTGTGCGTGCGTATATGTGCGCGCGCGTACGCGTCCGTCCAATTTTTTCAATTTTTCAAAAAATGCTCCAAATGGACTGAAACGTGTGCAAAAAAATTTTGAGCTCGATTTGAGCATACAAATATTTCAACGCGCGCGTACGCGCACGTTTCAAGAGTGAATATGAATTTTGAAGATATGAATAGAATGCGCTTGACTTGAAACATATGTGACGTAAATTTCATTGAACAATTTCTTTCCATAAATGAGATATGCATGAAAATGTGTTTTCATATAATGACGTCATAGTGACGTCACGGTCGACTGATCACTATGATTTTACTTGCGTTGTCGTCTTTAGGACATGATACATACATGGTATAATTTTGAAATCGATAGGAACAGGACTTTCTGAGCTAACCTCTGCACAACTTTTGGGGAGAAATAAAGAAAAAGAAGAAGAAAGAATCCGTACAGAAACAGAAGGTGATCCGAGAGGATACTCGGATCACCTAACTAGACTCGGAATTTGTCAAGACTGACAAATTAGGTGATCCGATCTCTTCGAAAATCAATGATTTGAGTCCTGATCCAAATATTCATGACCATACAGGTTTCATCTGTGTTGACGGGACATTGGCTGTGTGATGTTTGGATTCTCATTTAGAAAAGGGAATGAGACCTGCCATCTTTGGTACCGAATTCCGTATACACTAACGGAAATACAGAATGAAGTATATTTGACCTTTGACCTCACTTTGCACACCTAAGATGGCGTCTAAGCAAAAAGTGATTATTTTATGAAATGATTCTTGTAACATGGTCTTTGCGTGTGCAAAATATGGGAAAGATAGGACATGTATTCACCAAGATACAGGATGAAACATTTATGACCTTTGACCCTAATTTACGTACCCAAGATGGTGTCCGATCAAGTAGTTGTTGTATTATGAAATAATGTACGTGACATGTACTAAACATGTGCAAAATATGGGACTGATAGCCATTGTTGTTGTTCATCTATTGCACAGAAAGTAGTAGAAAGAAAGAAAAATAAAGAAAAAATCATGTTATTTTATAGAAATTTGAAGGAGAAGCATAAAAAAAATCAGAAAAAGATAAAGTAAGGAAAGGGAGATTAAGATTAACTAAAGAAAAAGAAGAAAAAAGTGTTTAAAAAAATAAAAAAAAAATATTGGCAGGGGTGAGCCTCGAACCAGGGACCTTAGGATTACGAGTCGGATGCGCTACGCAATGACCTATTTCATTCTCCATAGCCCCTGTGTATTAAGCAAAATGACGCTGCATCGAAGCCTCGTGTCATTTTCAACCAAGATTTTCGACGTGATACCGACGTCATGTGAAAAAATGGAGGTCACACTTGAGATAGCCCACAGTCTCAGCTACAACATACTAAAATCTGGGAGAAATTCACCGAAGCATAAGTGAGCTAGTGCTCGAAAAAGATAGTCATGTCAATTTTCATTTCCAGAAAAACTGCACTTCCATAGAGATAACACGTAAACTGGTCAAATTTGACAAGATTACTTTCAATCCATTTTTACGAGGTGATGCCGTCATCTAATCAAAATGTTGTTATTATATTAATGAAAGAGCATTTAGTAAGCTACAACATACTGAAATTTGGTTACAAATTGGCAAAGGATAAGTGAGATACGCTCGAGTGACCTTGAAATTTGATGACGTAATTTTGAAATTTACTTCTTTTATTTTATTAAGAGATTTGATATCTTTTAATCACTTTTCCAGCATCGCCAACCCATGAAATGATATTTACAACTCATCAGCTTTCAGAATATGTAACGAAAATGGGGGGTCACCGTCCATTCTGACGAGTAAAATCGGAATTAAAATTGGCGGTTTTTTGGCATAGTTGCACTGTATATCGCCATTGACGCGCGCGCGGAATTTCAACTTTGACGAGCCCGTATGACGTCATATTGAGTCGGATTGACTTGAAACTTGGTAGAAATATTCCTTGACATTTCAGGCATCCGATAAGTGTGAAAAAATGGGAAATTTCTATTGCATAAGAGCTGTGCGTGCGTATATGTGCGCGCACGTACGCGTCCGTCCATTTTTTTCAATATTTCAAAAAATGCTCCAAATTGTCTGAAACGTATGCAAAAAAAATTTGAGCTCGATTTGAGCATACAAATATTTCAATGCGCGCGTACGCGCCTGCTTTAAGAATAAATATGAATTTTGAGAATATGAGTAGAATGCGCTTGACTTGAAATATATGTGACGTAAATTTCATTGAATAATTCCATTCCATTAATGAGATATGAATGAGAATGTGTTTTCATATAATGACGTCATAGTGACGTCACGGTCGACTGATCACAATGATTTTACTTGCGCTGTCGTCTTTGGGACATGATACATACATGGTATAATTTTGACATTGATAGGAAGAGGACTTTCTGAGCTAACCTCTGCACAACTTTTGAGGAGAAAAAAGAAAAAGAAGAAGAACTAGAGATTGTAATTTGTCATCACTGACAAATTAAGGTGATCCGATTTTTTTTTTTTTACTCAATGATTCAAGTCCTGATCGCAATAGGCATGACCATGCAGGTTTCTTCTGTGTTCAGAGACATTGGCCGTGTGATGTTTGGATTCTCATTTAGAAAAGGGAGTCGTATCTGCCATCTTTGGTACCAACTCTGTATACACTATAACGAAGATACAGCAACAAGTACATATGACCTTTGACCCCACTTTGCACAACCTAGATGGCATCTGAGCAAAAAGTGGTTATTTTGTGAAATGATTCTTGTAACATGATCTTTGCGTGTGCAAAATATGGGAAAGATAAGACATGTATTCACCAAGATTCAGGATGAAACATTTGTGACCTTTGACCCTAATTTACATACCCAAGATGTTGTCCGATCAAGTAGTTGTTATTTTATGAAATAATCTACGTGACATGAACTAAACATGTGCAAAATATGGGGGTGATAGGGGCTGTTTTTCTTGAGTTATGCAAAGAAAGTTGCAGAAACATAGAAATATCTCAGCACATCGAAGATAAGCTTTAATTTCAACCAAGTATTTTAACATGATCCCGACATTATATGAATAAAGCAAAGGGCACGTAACGATAGCCCAAAGTCTGAGTTACAACATATTAAAATCTGAGAAAAATTCACCGAAGGGTAAGTGAGCTAGTGCTCGATAAAGACAATCGTGTCAATATTAACATCTAGAAAAATTCCCTCCCATAGAGATAACACGTCATAACGAAGATACAGAAAAAAGTACATATGACCTTTCACCCCACTTTGCACAGACAAGATGGCATCTGAGCAAAAAGTGGTTATATAGTGAAATGATTCTTGTAATATGGTCTTTACGTGTGCAAAATATGGGAAAGATAGGACATGTATTCACCAAGATACAGGACGATACATTTATGACCTTTGACCCTAATTTACATACCCAAGATGGCGTCTGATCAAGTAGTTGTTATTTTGTGAAATAATGTTCGTGACATGAACTAAACATGTGCAAAATATGGTGGTGATAGGGTATGTTTTTCTTGAGTTATTGCACATAAAGTTGTAAAAAGAAAGAAATATTACAATACATCGAAGATAAGCTTTAATTTCAACCAATTTTTTTGACGTGATCCCGACAATGTATGAAAAAATGAATGGCACACCTACGATAGCTCATGTCTCAGCTACAACATATCAAAATCTTAGAGAAATTCACCGAAGCATAAGTGAGCTAGTGCTCGATAAAGATAGTCATGTCAATTTTCATTTCCCTAAAAATTGCACTCCCATAGAGATTACACGTAAACTGGTCAAATTTGACAAGGTTACCTTCAATCCATTTTTTCGAGGTGATGTCGTCATCTAATCAAAATTGTGTAATTACATTTATGAAAGAGCATTTCATAAGCTACAACATATTGAAATTTAGGTGAAAATTGGCAAAGGATAAGTGAGATACACTCGAGCAAACTTGAAATTTGATGACGTCATTTTGAAAATTTACTTTTTTTACTTTATTAAGAAATTTGATATCTTTCAATCATTTTGTCAGCATAGCCAGCCCATGAAATGACATGTACAACTCATCAGCTTTCAGAATATGTCAAGAAAATGGGAGGTCACCGTCCATCCTGACGAGTAAAATCCGATTTAAAATTGGCGGTTTTTTGGCATAGTTGCACTGTGTATCCCCATTGACGCACGCGCGGAATTTTGAATTTGACGGGCCCGTATGACGTCATATTGAATCGGATCGACTTGAAACTTGGCATAAATATTCCTTGACATTTCGGACATCCGATCCATGTGAAAAAATTGAAAATTTCTATTCCATATGAGCTGTGCGTGCGAATATGTGCGCGCGCGTACGCGTCCGTCCAATTTTTTCAATTTTTCAAAAAATGCTCCAAATGGTCTGAAACGTGTGCAAAAAAATTTTGAGCTCGATTTGAGCATACAAATATTTCAACGCGCGCGTACGCGCACGTTTTGAGATAAAAATGAATTTTGAGAATATGAGTAGAATTCGCATGACTTGAAATATATGTGACGTAAATTTCATTGAAATATTCTGTTCCATTAATGAGATATGCATGAAAATGTGTTTTCATATAATGACGTCATAGTGACGTCACGGTCGACTGATCACTATGATTTTACTTGCGCTGTCGTCTTTGCGACATGATACATATATGGTATAAGTTTGACATTGAGAGGCAATACACTTTCTGAGCTAACCTCTGCACAACTTTTGAGGAGAAATAAAGAAACAAAGAAAGACTAGAGATTGTAATTTGTCATCACTGACAAATTAAGGTGATCCGATTTTTTTTATCAATGATTCGAGTCCTGATCGCAATAGGCATGACCATACAAGTTTCATCTGTGTTTAGAGACATTGGCCGTGTGATGTTTGCATTCTCATTTAGCAAAGGGAGTCATATCTGCCATGTTAGGTACCAAATTCTGTATACACTATAACGAAGAAACAGCAACAAGTACATATGACCTTTGACCCACCTTTGCACTCCCAAGATTGCATCTGATGAAATAGTGGTTATTTTGTGAAATGATTCTCGCGACATCGTCTATACGTGTGAAAAATATGGGAAAGGTAGGACAGGAATTCACTAAGATACACGATGAAGCATTTATGACCTTTGACCCTAATTTACATACCCAAGATGTTGTCCGATCTAGTAGTTGTTATTTTATGAAATAATGTACGAGACATGAACTAAACATGTGCAAAATATGGGGGTGATAGGGCGTGTTTTTCTTGAGTTATTGCAAAGAAAGTTGCAGAAAGAAAGAAATATCTCAATACATAGAAGATAAGCTTTAATTTCAACCAAGTTTTTATCGTAATCCCGACATCGTATGAAAAGACGAAGTAAACAAAACGATAGCGCAAAGTCTCAGCTACAACATATTAAAATCTGGGAGAAATTCACCGAAGCATAAGTGAGCTAGTGCTCGATAAAGACAGTCATGTCAATTTTCACATTAAAAAAAATTCCCTCCCATAGAGATAACACGTCATAACGAAGATACAAAAAGAAGTACATATGACCTTTGACCTCAATTTGTACAGACAAGATGGCATCTGAGTAAAAAGTAGTTATTTTGTGAAATGATCCTTGTAACATGGTCTTTGCGTGTGCAAAATATGGGAAAGATAGGACATGTACTCACTAAGATACAGGGTGAAACACTTATGACCTTTGACCCTAATTTACATACCCAAGATGGTGTCCGATCAAGTAGTTGTTATTTTATGAAATAATTCACGTCACATGAACTAAACATGTGCAAAATATGAAAGTGATAGAGGCCGTTTTTCTTGAGTTATTGCAAAGAAAGTTGCAGAAAGAAAGAAATACTTCAATACATGGAAGATAAGCTTTAATTTCAACCAAGTGTTTTGACGTGATGCAGACATCGTATGAAAAAACGAAGAGCACACTTACGATAGCCCTACGTCTCAGCTACAACATATTAAAATCTTAGAGAGATTCACCGAAGCATAAGCGAGCTAGTGCTCGATAAAGATAGTCATGTCAATTTTCATTTCCATAAAAACTGCACTCCCATAGAGTTAACACGTAAACTGGTCAAATTTGACAAGATTACATTCAATCCATTTTTACGAGGTGATACCGTCATCTAATCAAAATACCGTTATTATGTTAATGAAAGAGCATTTAATAAGCTACAACATACTGAAATCTTGGTGAAAATTGACAAAGGATTAGTGAAATACGCTGGAATGAACTTGAAATTTGATGACGTCATTTTGAAAATTTACTTTTTTTACTTTATTAAGAAATTTAATATCTTTTAATCATTTTGTCAGCATTGCCACCCCATGAAATGACATGTACAACTCATCAGCTTTCAAAATATGTACAGAAAATGGGGGGTCACCGTCCATCCTGACGAGTAAAATCGGATTTAAAATTGGCAGTTTTTTGGCATAGTTGCACTGTATATCGCCATTGACGCGCGCGCGGAATTTCAACTTTGACGGGCCCGTATGACGTCATATTGAGTCGGATCGACTTGAAACTTGGTAGAAATATTCCTTGACATTTCAGTCATCCGATAAGTGTAAAAAAACGGGAAATTTCTATTGCATATGAGCTGTGCGTGCGTATATGTGCGCGCGCGTACGCGTCCGTCCAATTTTTTCAATTTTTCAAAAAATGCTCCAAATGATCTGAAACGTGTGCAAAAAAAATTTGAGCTCGATTGGAGCATGTCAATATTTTAACGTGCGCGTACGCGCACGGTTTAAGTGTAAACTAAAATTTGAGAAAATGTGTAGAGTGCGCTTGATTTGAACTATATGTGACGTAAATTTCATAGAAAAATTCCATTCCATTAATGAGATATTAATGAAAATGTGCTTTCATATAATGACGTCATAGTGACGTCACGGTCCATTGATCACAATGATTTTACAAAATCTGTCGTCTTTGTGACATGATACATATATGGTATAATTTTGAAATTGATAGGCAGAGGACTTTCTGAGTTAATCTCTGCACAACTTTTGTCCAGAAATAAAGAATCAGTACAGATACAGAAGGTGATCCGAAGGATACTCGGATCACCTAACTAGAGATTGTAATTTGTCATCACTGACAAATTAAGGTGATCCGATTTTTTTTTAATCAATGATTCGAGGTCTGATCGCAATAGGCATGACCATACAGGTTTCATCTGTGTTTAGAGACATTGGCCGTGTGATGTTTGGATTCTCATTTAGAAAAGGGAGTCATATCTGTCATCCTTGGTACCAAATTCTGTATACACTAGATAACGAAGATACAGCAACAAATACATAATTTACGCATGACCATACAGCTTTCATCTGTGTTTAGGGATATTTGCCGTGTGATATTTGGAATCTCATTTAGAAAAGCGAGTCAGACCTGCCATCTTTGGTACCAAATCCCGTATACACTGTAACGAAGATACAGAATTAAGTATATTTGACCATTGACCCCACTTTGCACAGCCAGGATGGCATCTAAGCAAAAAGTGGTTATTTCGTAAAATGATTCTTGTAACATGGTCTTTGCGTGTGCAAAATATGGAAGAGATAGGACATGTATTCACTAAGATACAGAATGAAACATTTATGACCTTTGACCCTAATTTACATACCCAAGATAGTGTCTGATCAAGAAGTTGTTATTTTATGAAATAATGTACGTGACATGAACTAAACATGTGCAAAATTTGAGGGTGATAGACGCTGTTTTTCTTGAGTTATTGCAAAGAAAGTTGCAGAAAGAAAAGAAACATCTCAATACATTGAAGATAAGTTTTAAATTCAACCACGTTTTTTAACGTGATCCCGACATCGTATGAAAAAGACGAAGGGTAAAATACGATAGCCCAAAGTCTCAGCTACACAATATTAAGATCTGGGAGAAATTCACCGAAGCATAAGTGAGCTATTGCTCGAAAAAGATAGTCATGTCAAATTTCATTTGCAGAAAAACTGCACTCCCATAGAGATAACACGTCATAATGAAGATACAGAAAGAAGAATATATGACCTTTGACCGCACTTTGCACAGACATGGTGGCATCTGAGCAAAAAGTGGTTATTTTGTGAAATGATTCTTGTAACATGGTCTTTGCGTGTGCAAAATATGGGAGAGATAGGACATGTATTCACCAAGATACAGGATGAAACATTTATGACCTTTGACCCTAATTTACATACCCAAGATGGTGTCCGATCAAGTAATTGTTATTTTATGAAATAATGTACGTGACATGAACAAAACATGTGCAAAATATGGGATTAATTGCCATTGTTGTTGTTCATCTATTGCACAGAAAGTAGTAGAAAGAAAGAAAAATAAAGAAAAAATTGTTATTTTTATAGAAATTTGAAGGAGAAGCATGAAAAAAATCAGAAAAAGATAAAGTTAGGAAAGGAGATTAAGACTAACTAAAGAAAAAGAAGAAAAAATAGTGTTTAAAAAAATTTAAAAACAACTGGCAGCGGAGAGCATCGAACCAGGGACCTTAGGATTACGAGTCGGATGCGCTATGCAATGACCTATTTCATGCTCCATAGGCCCTGTGTATTAAGCAAAATGACGCTGCATCGAAGCCACATGCAATTTTCAACCAAGTTTTTCGACGTGATGCCGACGTCGTATGAAAAAATGGAGGGCACACTTACGATAGCTCAAAGTCTCAGCTACAACATACTAAAATCTGGGAAAAATTCACCGAAGCATAAGTGAGCTAGTGCTCGAAAAAGACAGTCATGTCAATTTTCACTGCCAGAAAAACTGCTCTCCCATAGAGATAACACGTAAACTGGTCAAATTTTACAAGGATACATTCAATCCATTTTTACGAGGTGATGACGTTATCCAATCAAAATGTTGTTTTTACATTAATGAAAGAACATTTCATAAGCTACAACATACTGAAATCTGGGTGAAAATTGGGGAAATTTAAGTGAGATACGCTCGAGTGAATTTGAAATTTGATGACGTCATTTTGAAAATTTACTTTGTTTACTTTATTAAGAAATTTGATATCTTTTAATCATTTTTTCAGTATCGCCAACTCATGAAATGACATGTACAACTCATCAGCTTTTAGAATATATCAAGAAAATGGGGGGTCACCGTCCATCCTGACGAGTAAAATCCGATTTAAAATTGGTGGTTTTTTGGCATAGTTGCACTGTGTATCCCCATTGACGCACGCGCGGAATTTTGAATTTGACGGGCCCGTATGACGTCATATTGAGTCGGATCGACTTGAAACTTGATAGAAATATTCCTTGACATTTTGGACATCCGATCCGTGTGAAAAAACTGAAAATTTCTATTGAATATGAGCTGTGCGTGCATATATGCGCGCGCGCGTACGCGTCCGTCCGATTTTTTCAATTTTTCAAAAAATGCTCCAAATGGTCTGAAACGTGTGCAAAAAAAATTTGAGCTCGATTTGAGCATACAAATATTTCAACGCGCGCGTACGCGCACGTATCAAGAGAAAATGTGAATTTTGAGAATATGAGTAAAATGCGCATAACTTGAAATATATGTGACGTAAATTTCATTGAAAAACTTCATTCCATTAATGAGATATGATTGAGAATGTGTTTTCATATAATGACGTCATAGTGACGTCACGGTCGACTGATCACTTTGATTTTAGTTCGATTGCCGTCTTTGGGACACGATACATACATGGTATAACTTTGAACTTGATAGACATAGCACTTTCTGAGCTAACCTCTGCACAACTTTTGGGGAGAAATAAAGAAATAAAGAAGACGAAAAATAAAGAATCAGTACAGATACAGAAGGTGATCCGAGAGGATACTCGGATCACCTAACTAGAGATTGTAATTTGTCATTACTGACAAATTAAGGTGATCCGATTTTTTTTTAATCAATGATTCGAGTCCTGATCGCAATAGGCATGACCATACAAGTTTCGTCTGTGTTTAGAGACATTGGCCGTGTGATGTTTGGATTCTCATTTAGAAAAGGGAGTCATATCTGCCATCTTTGGTACCAAATTCTGTATACACTGAATAACGAAGATACAGCAACAAATACATATGACCCTTGACCCATCTTTACACTCCCAAGATGGCATCTGAGGAAAAAGTGGTTATTTTGTGAAATGATTCCTGCGACATCGTCTATATACGTGTGCAAAATATGGCAAAGATAGGACAGGTATTCACCAAGATACAAAATGCAACATTTGTGACCTTTGACCCTTATTTACATACCCAAGATATTGTCCAATCAAGTAGTTGTTATTGCATGAAATAATGTACGTGACATAAACTAAACATGTGCAAAATATGGGGGTGATAGGGTGTGTTTTTCTTGAGTTATTGCCAGAAAAGTTGCAGAAAGAAAGAAATATCTGAATACATCGAAGATAAGCTTTAATTTTAACCAAGATTCCAACATTGTATGAAAACACAAAGGGCACATAACGATAGCGCAAAATCTCAGCTACAACATATTAAAATCTGGGAGAAATTCACTGAAGGGTAAGTGAGCTAGTCGTCGATAAAGACAATCATGTCAATTTTCATATCTAGAAAAATTCCCTCCCATAGAGATAACACGTAATAACGAAGATACAGGAAGAAGTACATATGACCTTTCACCCCACTTTGCACAGACAAGATGGCATCTGAGCAAAAAGTCGTTATTTTGTGAAATGATTCTTGTAACATGGTCTTTACGTGTGCAAAATATGGGAAAGATAGGACATGTATTTACTAAGATACAGGATGAAATATTTATGACCTTTCACCCTAATTTACATACCCAAGATGGTGTCCGATCAAGTAGTTGTTTTTCATGAAATAATGTACGTAACATGAACTAAACATGTGCAAAATATGGTGGTGATAGGGGCTGTCTTTCTTGAGTTATTGCAAAGAAAGTTGCAGAAAGAAAGAAATATTTCAATACATCGAAGATAAGCTTGAATTTCAACCAAGTTTTTGGACATGATGCCGACGTCGTATGAAAAAACGAAGGGCACACTTACGATAGCCCAAAGTCTCAGCTACAACATATTAAAATTTGGAAGAAATTTACCGAAGCATAAGTGAGCTAGTGCTGGAGAAAGATAGTCATGTCAATTTCAATTTCCAGAAAAACTGCACTCCCATAGAGATAACACGTAAACTGGTCAAATTTGACAAGATTACTTTCAATCCATTTTTACGAGGTGATGCCGTCATCCAATCAAAATGCTGTTATTATATTAATGAAAGAGCATTTAATAAGCTACAACATACTGAAATTTGTGTGAAAATCGGCAAAGGATAAGTGAAATACGCTCGAGTGAACTTGAATTTTGATGACGTCATTTTGAAAATTTTTTACTTTATTAAGATATTTGATATCTTTTAATCATTTTTTCAGCATCGCCAACCCATGAAATGACATGTACAACTCATCAGCTTTCAGAATATGTAAAGAAACTTTGACGGGCCCTTATGACGTCATATTGAGTCGGATTGACTTGAAACTTGGTAGAAATATTCCTTGACTTTTCAGGTATCCGATCGAAGTGAAAAAACGGGAAATTTCTATTGCATATGAGCTGTGCGTGCACATATGTGCGCGCGCGTACGCGTCCGTCCAATTTTTTCAATTTTTCAAAAAATGCTCTAAATGGTCTGAAACGTGTGCAAAAAAGTTTTGAGCTCGATTGGAGTATACAAATATTTCAACGCGCGCGTACGCGCACGTTTTAAGGGTAGAGATGGATTTTGAGAATATGAGTAGAATGCACATAACTTGAAATATATGTGACGTAAATTTCATTGAAAAATTGCATTCCAGTAATGAGATATGATAGAGAATGTGTTTTCATATAATGACGTCATAGTGACGGCACGGTCAACTGATCACAATGATGCATTAGATTTGTTGTCTTTAGGACATGATGCATACATGGTATAATTTTGAAATTGATAGGCAGGGGACTTTCTGAGCTAACCTCTGCACAACTTTTGGGGAGAAATAAAGAAACAAACAAAGAAGAAGAATAAAGAATCAGTACAGATACAGAAGGTGATCCGAGAGGATACTCGGATCACCTAAAAACAAAGAATCAGTACAGATACAGAAGGTGATCCGAGAGGATACTCGGATCACCTAACTAGACTCGGAATTTGTCAAGACTGACAAATTAGGTGATCCGATCTCTTCGAAAATCAATGGTTTGAGTCCTGATCCAAATATTCATGACCATACAGGTTTCATCTGTGTTGACGGGACATTGGCTTTGTGATGTTTGGATTCTCATTTAGAAAAGGGAATGAGACCTGCCATCTTTGGTACCGAATTCCGTATACACTAACGGAAATACAGAATGAAGTATATTTGACCTTTGAACTCACTTTGCACACCTAAGATGGCGTCTAAGCAAGAAGTGATTATTTTATGAAATGATTCTTGTAACATGGTCTTTGCGTGTGCAAAATATGGGAAAGATAGGACATGTATTCACCAAGATACAGGATGAAATATTTATGACCTTTGACCCTAATTTACATACCAAAGATGGTGTCCGATCAAGTAGTTGTTATATTATGAAATAATGTACGTGACATGTACTAAACATGTGCAAAATATGGGACTGATAGCCATTGTTGTTGTTCATCTATTGCACAGAAAGTAGTAGAAAGAAAGAAAAATAAAGAAAAAATCATGTTATTTTATAGACATTTGAAGGAGAAGCATAAAAAAATCAGAAAAAGATAAAGTAAGGAAAGGGAGATTAAGATTAAATAAAGAAAAAGAAGAAAAAAAGTGTTTAAAAAATAAAAAAAAACTAGAGATTGTAATTTGTCATTACTGACAAATTAAGGTGATCCGATTTTTTTTTAATCAATGATTCAAGTCCTGATCGCAATAGGCATGAACATACAGGTTTCATCTGTGTTTAGAGACATTTGCCGTGTGATGTTTGGATTCTCATTTAGAAAAGGGAGTCATATCTGTCATCTTTGGTACCAAATTCTGTATACACTAGATAACGAAGATACAGCAACAAATACATAATTTAGGCATGACCATACAGGTTTCATCTGTGTTTAGGGACATTCGCCGTGTGATATTTGGAATCTCATTTAGAAAAGCGAGTCAGACCTGCCATCTTTGGTACCAAATTCCGTATACACTGTAACGAAGATACAGAATGAAGTATATTTGACCATTGACCCCACTTTGCACAGCCAGGATGGCATCTAAGCAAAAAGTGGTTATTTCGTAAAATGATTCTTGTAACATGGTCTTTGCGTGTGCAAAATATGGAAGAGATAGGACATGTATTCACTAAGATACAGAATGAAACATTTATGACCTTTGACCCTAATTTACATACCCAAGATGGTGTCTGATCAAGAAGTTGTTATTTTATGAAATAATGTACGTGACATGAACTAAACATGTGCAAAATTTGAGGGTGATAGACGCTGTTTTTCTTGAGTTATTGCAAAGAAAGTTGCAGAAAGAAAAGAAACATCTCAATACATTGAAGATAAGTTTTAAATTCAACCACGTTTTTTTAACGTGATCCCGACATCCTATGAAAAAGACGAAGGGTAAAATACGATAGCCCAAAGTCTCAGCTACAACATATTAAGATCTGGGAGAAATTCACCGAAGCATAAGTGAGCTATTGCTCGAAAAAGATAGTCATGTCAAATTTCATTTGCAGAAAAACTGCACTCCCATAGAGATAACACGTCATAATGAAGATACAGAAAGAAGAATATATGACCTTTGACCGCACTTTGCACAGACATGGTGGCATCTGAGCAAAAAGTGGTTATTTTGTGAAATGATTCTTGTAACATGGTCTTTGCGTGTGCAAAATATGGGAGAGATAGGACATGTATTCACCAAGATACAGGATGAAACATTTATGACCTTTGACCCTAATTTACATACCCAAGATGGTGTCCGATCAAGTAATTGTTATCTTATGAAATAATGTACGTGACATGAACAAAACATGTGCAAAATATGGGATTAATAGCCATTGTTGTTGTTCATCTATTGCACAGAAAGTAGTAGAAAGAAAGAAAAATAAAGAAAAAATTATGTTATTTTTATAGAAATTTGAAGAAGCATGAAAAAAATCAGAAAAAGATAAAGTCAGGAAAGGAGATTAAGACTAACTAAAGAAAAAGAAGAAAAAATAGTGTTTAAAAAAATTTAAAAACAACTGGCAGGGGAGAGCATCGAACCAGGGACCTTAGGATTACGAGTCGGATGCGCTATGCAATGACCTATTTCATGCTCCATAGGCCCTGTGTATTAAGCAAAATGACGCTGCATCGAAGCCACATGCAATTTTCAACCAAGTTTTTCGACGTGATGCCGGCCTCGTATGAAAAAATGGAGGGCACACTTACGATAGCTCAAAGTCTCAGCTACAACATACTAAAATCTGGGAGAAATTCACCAAAGCATAAGTGAGCTAGTGCTCGAAAAAGATAGTCATGTCAATTTTCACTGCCAGAAAAACTGCTCTCCCATAGAGATAACACGTAAACTGGTCAAATTTTACAAGGATACTTTCAATCCATTTTTACGAGGTGATGACGTTATCCAATCAAAATGTTGTTTTTACATTAATGAAAGAACATTTCATAAGCTACAACATACTGAAATCTGGGTGAAAATTGGCGAAATTCAAGTGAGATACGCTCGAGTGAATGTGAAATTTGATGACGTCATTTTGAAAATTTACTTTTTTTACTTTATTAAGAAATTTGATATCTTTCAATCATTTTGTCAGCATAGCCAGCCCATGAAATGACATGTACAACTCATCAGCTTTCAAAATATGTAAAGAAAATGGGGGGTCACCGTCCATCCTGACGAGTAAAATCAGATTTAAAATCATCGGTTTTTTGGCATAGTTGCACTGTATATCGCCATTGACGCGCGCGCGGAATTTCAACTTTGACGGGCCCGTATGCAGTCAGTCCGCAGCGTCGTATGCTAATGAGCAAATCCACCGAATTTATTCCACGCGCAGGAATTCTGCGCATGTGTCTGGCGACGAGGCTTTTCGTCGACGCAAAATGTATATCCCCAACATCGCTCGTTGTTACGTTGCCATGAACCTGTTTCCGGAGCCGTGACCGGGTAAGTCTTGTAGTCCAATAAAAGACGATTAATTCCATACTTTTTTTAGCCGAATTTGACACTTTTTGAGGGAGATACAATGGATATAAGAAGCTGCTTGCGATAGAATCTGATTTTGACATGCACTGATACATTGCTGGATCCTGACCCATCTAAAACTCCTATGGTTATTTTAATCAGTTATTTGAATAGATGAGATTCTAGCGGAAATTTTGATACCAGCCTCATTTTGGCTCAAAAATAAACGAAGTGATCAAAATTGCACCCAAAGTCGAAGCAAATTTCCGAAAATATTGGTTTTGCGATGCCATCTGTATGCATGTAGGGTCACGTGACCTTCACGTTAACGAGAATTCCGGACTCGATTTTGTCTCTGCAGTGGCAAGTTTTGATCGCGCACGCACTGGCCGTAGTCCCGTATGTACAATTAGATGTCCTGTTCTGTAAAATAGTCGTCCACGGTATCGTATCACAGCTAGCGCTACTACTGGTTAGAACTAAAAGTACAGAGATCGATATAGATCATGACAGAGTACGATCTACTAGTAAAATGTACATGACATCAGTCAATTTCCTTTGTTGTATTTGGCATAGACCCTGCACTATTTTATTTTCATTATTATCATTATTTTTAATAGAACCAACAGTTAAGTTCTACATCATGTGTACATTCTATAGTTTGATGAATTCAAAATACATTGTATGGGAATATGTACAATCATAATAATGTACCACCTCATACTAGTCATACTATCACAGTCGTAGCATTAGCATTGTGACAATTTGAATACAATGGGGTGATGTACCAATGTTTTTGTGACAAATGAAATATTATTTACTTCTGGTTCCACTGTGTTTTAATAGACTTGACAAATGCATGTTTCGTATACTACGTTCATGCCAAATGTCATTTTATTTTCATCTCAATTGTTGCTATTTCACTTTTTTCTTTTGCCTCTTTGTAAAATTTTTATAATGATCTTTGAACAATAGAAAGACAATGCTCTCCTTTATAAATGCCATTGGAATTGAACTGTATAAATTCCAGTTGTATACATTTTTGCAATTAGTTTCATTCCTGACAAATATTTAGAATAATTATAATTGTTGTGTAATTGAATTGTACTGTAGTCCTTCTCAAAGTATATATATTTTTTGAACTCTGAATTAACCTTTCAGCACCAACCCCTTGCGAGATGTGTGCCACAAAAGCAGCTTCTTGCCAAAGGTGTATGAAGACACCAACCAAACACCATCTCCTGCCCCAAGCCAACAATGCCCCACCAAGCCAGCCACTGCGGGGACACCAACCCAGTCAGCTCCTGCTCTACGCCAAGAGTGCTCAAGAGACAGAACATCCAACCGTGTGACCCTCCCACAGGAACTGGTAAATTGGATACAGGATTGCATCTGTAAATTATAATTCTTGCTCTTTTCAACTTGCACTCAAGTTCCTCAAACAGGGATTAATAAATTGAAATTTTAGTTGGTACAGTTGTATTGTAAATTTTTGTTAATGATTATTGAGCAATAGAAAAAGTGTAATGTTCTTATTTAAGATGCCACTGAACGTTAAGTCATGAAATTTAATTGTACACATTTTAAGAGTAGTCAAATGAATTATGGGCAGTAGCTTGAATGACTGTAATCCTTCTCTGGCTGTCATGTAATTGTAGTTCTTCTTGAAGAATATTTTTTAAACTCTGATTTGCCTTTCAGCACCAACCCCTTACCAGATATGTGCCACAAAAGCAGCTTCTTGCCAAAGGTGTATGAAGACACCAACCAAACACCATCTCCCCTGCCCCAAGCCAACAATGCCCCATCAAGCCAGCCACTGCATGGATACCAACCCAGTCACTGCAGGGATACCAACCCAGTCAGCTCTTGCTCAACGCCAAGAGTGCTCAAGAGATGGAACATGCCGGAAATGCTCCATTACAGCTTGTTTGTATGACCCTCCCGCAGGAACTGGTAAATTGAATGCTGTTCAGGATTGCATCTGTAAATTATTATTCTAGTTAAACCCATTTTGTTTGGTCAGTATAACACTCAAGGTGTATCCCCAAGTCAGTAGAATGCTCATGAAGATCAACTGCTGCCCCCTCATTCTGCTCTTAGGTTTCACAGGTTGTAATCATGCTGGGTGAGAACTGTCTGGGCAAATGCCCCAGACATGTCCCACTATTCATGTATCCAGACATCACTCAATATGGCTGCTTTTCAGTTATTCAGGAAAAAGATTCTACTTTTGCTGACTTTTTTTGGATTTACAAGAGACATTGAACAAAGAAGAAATAATGTTGCATATTTAACAAGACAATGTTGATGTAAGAAAAATAAGTGTGTGAATAAGCAGTGCAAATGTAAAAAACAGGGGCAAAATTGTGGTCCTGGTTGTACATGCAGGAATTTTACAAATTTAGATAACCATGTAATTATGGAAAGTGAAGGTAGTGATAGTGACAATGTAAAATCTAGACACTGCAGATTTGTCTGAAAATGGTACAAATGTATAGCCTTGCTTGCATTGTGATCAAAGTTGTACAAACCAAGCATATGTGCATTTATACCTGTTTACAGAAACTTCTTTTTATTTCTTTTGTTTCAACAAAAAATTAAGGGGGGGGGGGTGTGCGCCAGTTGCGGTCCTCCCTGGATCCGCCACTGTGAAGATGTGTCAGTCAGTTTTGATAAGTTATTTTGTCTAATGCAGTGTGTGAAGAATGTGTGTGAATAATGAACATGTATTCATCTAAGAGCAATCCTACCTCTGCATACTACTAGTATACTGATTCTTTGTTTTAGCTTTCTCGTTTAAAGCCTGTATTGTAGTTTATACATTTATGAATTATGTTATTTGCCCTAGGTTTGTGTGGCAAACTAAAGTTTTGATGGGCAGAATGTGACCAAATACCTACCCTCATCAAATTTGAAGTTCCACATACTGTAACAGTGGATATTTTCGCGCTTGGCCGGGTAAGAAGAGTTTCGCGTGATTTTAATTCCACGGAATCAAGACATCCCACACAGGAATATATGGCAAGCAAAAATATCCACATACTTTTATTTTCGCGCTAGTTTTTTGGTTGCGCAATATGCACGAAAATTTCAACAACGCGAAAATTTCCACTTTTACAGTAATCATTCTCTTACAAAGCTTTTATGTATGTGAAAAGGAAAGTACAAATACAGGTGTATCACTGAAAGTAGCTGTGTATGACAAAGGAGGTACTAAGCCTCCTTGGTATGGTATTATATTGTATGTATAATAGATACCAGGCATGCAGCCAACATTTTTAAAGACTGAGATTAAGATTGGGAGAGAACTGGAATAACGAAATGTTGGACATCAGATACCTCAGTCTATGAAAATGTGAGTTATATACAGCTGAGTTATTACACTGAGAAATACGCGTGTTGTCACAATCATTCCTATGACTACCACTTATGTATGATACACTTACATGCGTTGATGATCTAATTGGTTAAGCATGTACAAATTCATGTGGTTGCTATCATTATTACATCATAATGATACAAATTGATCTTGACTGCAAGTCACCATGCTCATAAGAAACGCACAATGCCTCTACTCAGATACCACACTCGGGCATTGCCATAAGCATTCCCCATGACTACCACTTTAAAGGAAATATTCATTTTGTTTATTTTCATAATTGTTATTGTGAACCCTGAGGAAGACATTCATGTATTCTTCGAAAATTCTGCCTGAATAAATAGCGCTGTTGGACTGAAATGCATTACTACTCTACTTCGCCATCTTTCATATACTGTATAATAGTCCGTCGCTGGGGTGACAAGACCCTGTATCTGCAATTTTGGTGAAAATGACTTTTTTGGATTAATGGTCAAATAATGGGTTAAGTGATGTCCTGTCCAAATCCCAACTGTCTTACTCCAAAAATGAAGCCACCACGGCATGTCAAAGGAAAGGCTATCCCATTCGCTACAGTGCTTTGGCCGCCATGTTTTTTGGCTCTCCTGAACCTTTGACATTTTGTAGATACGTGGTCTTGTCGCCCCAGCGACAATATATATATATATATATATATATATATATATATATATAGCATATATATATGCTGTTCTTGCCAAATACATGTAGTACTAGTGGTACATGTGCCTTAAAAGATGTAAACAACCAACCTTGCCAACAGAAATGTTTTTGTTTTTTGTTTTTTTTGCATCACATCCTGTTTAACAAAGAGCAATAATGTTTACAATATTTTGTTAGTTTGTTATGAACTTTAGGGTAATCTGTATGATAATGAAAAGTTTTTTCCTGTCATCCTATACTGCCAAGTAGTTGAAAAGATAATGCAGAATAACTGAAGAGCGTTGTGGAAACTGGGTAGAGGAGAGAGAAAGAAAGAGAGAGAGATGTCCAGTTTAAGGAGGGGAAAACAAGCAAGAGTGAGAAAGTCGTGTCTTGTGGAATTTGAATGTGGATTTCAAATCAGTGTAAATTAATGAATGCTACACTGATGATTACTTTTTTCTGTTTTGATAAAAAGGCTCGAGTACACATACATGTACATCAATCTGTACAATCCATAGTAGATTTTCAGCTTTTGTTCTCTTGTCTTGCTAGCAGCTTGCTTCCATCCACCAGAGACAAAAGATGAAATGTAAAAAAATAATAATAATAATAATAATAATAAAATATGAAAGATATATACATTGTATTTAAATATCTAAGAACATAACAGATCCGCAAGGAAGCCAGCTTGCTTTGACTATCGTCATTCTCTGAGTCCCATCAGTGATTAGTTACCACAGCCTATGTACCGTCTTGTCATCTGGACACTACAATGACCAATGCACCCATTCACACAAGTGTCCAGAGAAATACAAGTACACCTATGCTGGACTAGTACTACCACTGGCTGCTGCTGCTGCTGGCACTCTGGTATGGTATTACAAGTGTACTAGTACTACTAATGTACTAGTAGTCCACTACTACTATAGCTACTACAGTGTACTAGTACTACTATTAGTGCTACTACTACTACTATAGCTACTTACTACAGTGTACTCCTACTAGTTCATAACAATCATAGGCACGTATAGATATACACGTGATACTTCTTACGGAAATACCTGCTTCTGTGGTTCACCGCAGCGAGTGTTCGGTGCAGTTACCGTTTTTGCTGCAATCGCAACACTGCAAAACGAATACTTGGGACTACACTGACGGGTTCGTGTTTGCACTCTGTATATATTCACATTCTTCTGTCGATTCCTTCATTTATTTTGATCGATTGGACTCATCAAAAGACGAGATACATACTGAAATGTGATAATAAGTGTTCAAATCAACTTCAAAATGGTTTGATGTTAGTCTATAAACAGTTAGTTTTACGTCGGGCCCGGCAAAAGCAGAAGCCGTAAGTGGCGATTCACTATGACGTCATTCATGGCAGCCTCTGCAGACGGTAATCGACCAATCACAGCACAAGGAAATCGGATTGTCTTCATTAGGGCTAGTTGACAGTGTAGTTGCTCTAGATTTTGCTGGATCCTGACCCATCTACACGAAATGACCCATAAAGAGTTACATTTTTCGATTGATTGATACATTTCCCCCCATTTCGTGATGTTTTTTTATTAACTCATTGTCTAGAAAAGTGAAATTTACCGGATGATTTTGAATTGAATTATTTTTTTTTAACACGATTTTTGATGTGAAATTATAAAATGTTATCGCAGTCTTTTCTACTTGATATTATGATTTCTGAAAAATTCAGAATTTCGCTGATCATCTGCAAAAAACCTGGTTTGATATCATGCACATGAAGTGAAATATCGCAGATTGAAAACCAGTCCTCGAACACGGCGCGAGAGACCATTTCAAGGTCACACCGCTGCGCTGTAGAATGATTTAGACACATTTTCGCGACGCTGCCGGCTGGCTGTATGACGTCATATTGAGTCGGATTGACTTGAAACTTCGTAGAAATATTTCTTGACATTTCAGACATCCGATCCGTGTGAAAAAACTGAAAATTTCTATTGCATATGAGCTGTGCGTGCGTATATGCGCGCGCGCGTACGCGTCCGTCCGATTTTTTCAATTTTTCAAAAAATGCTCCAAATGGTCTGAAACGTGTGCAAAAAAAATTTGAGCTCGATTTGAGCATACAAATATTTCAACGCGCGCGTACGCGCACGTATCAAGAGAAAATGTGAATTTTGAGAATATGAGTAAAATGCGCATAACTTGAAATATATGTGACGTAAATTTCATTGAAAAACTTCATTCCATTAATGAGATATGATTGAGAATGTGTTTTCATATAATGACGTCATAGTGACGTCACGGTCGACTGATTACTTTGATTTTAGTTCGATTGCCGTCTTTGGGACACGATACATACATGGTATAAGTTTGAACTTGATAGACATAGCACTTTCTGAGCTAACCTCTGCACAACTTTTGGGGAGAAATAAAGAAAGAAGAAGAAGAAGAAGAAAGAATCCGTACAGATACAATAGGTGATCCGAGAGGATACTCGGATCACCTAATAAAAAAAAAATATTGGCAGGGGTGAGCCTCGAACCAGGGACCTTAGGATTACGAGTCGGATGCGCTACGCAATGACCTATTTCATTCTCCATAGGCCCTGTGTATTAAGCAAAATGACGCTGCATCGAAGCCTCGTGTCATTTTCAACCAAGTTTTTCGACGTGATACCGACGTCGTATGAAAAAATGGAGGTCACTGTTAAGATAGCCCACAGTCTCAGCTACAACATACTAAAATCTGGGAGAAATTCACGGAAGCATAAGTGAGCTAGTGCTCGAAAAAGATAGTCATGTCAATTTTCATTTCCAGAAAAACTGCACTTCCATAGAGATAACACGTAAACTGGTCAAATTTGACAAGATTACTTTCAATCCATTTTTACGAGGTGATGCCGTCATCTAATCAAAATGTTGTTATTATATTAATGAAAGAGCATTTAGTAAGCTACAACATACTGAAATTTGGGTACAAATTGGCAAAGGATAAGTGAGATACGCTCGAATGACCTTGAAATTTGATGACGTAATTTTGAAAATTTACTTCTTTTATTTTATTAAGAGATTTGATATCTTTCAATCACTTTTCCAGCATCGCCAACCCATGAAATGATATTTACAACTCATCAGCTTTCAGAATATGTAACGAAAATGGGGGGTCACCGTCCATTCTGACGAGTAAAATCGGAATTAAAATTGGCGGTTTTTTTGGAATAGTTGCACTGTATATCGCCATTGACGCGCGCGCGGAATTTCAACTTTGACGGGCCCGTATGACGTCATATTGAGTCGGATTGACTTGAAACTTGGTAGAAATATTCCTTGACATTTCAGGCATCCGATAAGTGTGAAAAAATGGGAAATTTCTATTGCATAAGAGCTGTGCGTGAGTATATGTGCGCGCACGTACGCGTCCGTCCATTTTTTTCAATTTTTCAAAAAATGCTCCAAATTGTCTGAAACGTATGCAAAAAAATTTTGAGCTCGATTTGAGCATACAAATATTTCAACGCGCGCGTACGCGCACGCTTTAAGGATAAATATGAATTTTGAGAATATGAGTAGAATGCGCTTGACTTGAAATATATGTGACGTAAATTTCATTGAATAATTCCATTCCATTAATGAGATATGAATGAGAATGTGTTTTCATATAATGACGTCATAGTGACGTCACGGTCGACTGATCACAATGATTTTACTTGCGCTGTCGTCTTTGGGACATGATACATACATGGTATAATTTTGACATTGATAGGAAGAGGACTTTCTTAGCTAACCTCTGCACAACTTTTGAGGAGAAAAAAGAAAAAGAAGAACTAGAGATTGTAATTTGTCATCACTGACAAATTAAGGTGATCCGATTTTTGTTTTAATCAATGATTCAAGTCCTGATCGCAATAGGCATGGCCATGCAGGTTTCATCTGTGTTCAGAGACATTGGCCGTGTGATGTTTGGATTCTCATTTAGAAAAGGGAGTCATATCTGCCATCTTTGGTACCAAATCTGTATACACTATAACGAAGATACAGCAACAAGTACATATGACCTTTGACCCCACTTTGCACAACCTAGATGGCATCTGAGCAAAAAGTGGTTATTTTGTGAAATGATTCTTGTAACATGATCTTTGCGTGTGCAAAATATGGGAAAGATAAGACATGTATTCACCAAGATACAGGATGAAACATTTGTGACCTTTGACCCTAATTTACATACCCAAGATGTTGTCCGATCAAGTATTTGTTATTTTATGAAATAATGTACGTGACATGAACTAAACATGTGTAAAATATGGGGGTGATAGGGGCTGTTTTTCTTGAGTTATTGCAAAGAAAGTTGCAGAAACATAGAAATAGCTCAATACATCGAAGATAAGCTTTAATTTCAACCAAGTATTGTAACATGATCCCGACATCCTATGAAAAAAAAAAGGGCACGGAACGATAGCGCAAAATCTCAGTTACAACATATTAAAATCTGAGAAAAATTCATCGAAGGGTAAGTGAGCTAGTGCTCGATAAAGACAATCATGTCAATTTTCACATCTAGAAAAATTCCCTCCCATAGAGATAACACGTCATAACGAAGAAACAGAAAGAAGTACATATGACCTTTTGACACCACTTTGCACAGACAAGTTGGCATCTGAGCAAAGAGTGGTTATTTTGTGAAATGATTCTTGTAACATGATCTTTGCGTGTGCAAAATATGGGAAAGACAGGACATGTATTCATCAAGATACAGGATAAAACATTTATGACCTTTGACCCTAATTTACATACCCAAGATGGCGTCTGATCAAGTAGTTGTTGTTTTATGAAATAATGTTCGTGACATGAACTAAACATGTGCAAAATATGGTGGTGATAGGGTATGTTTTTCTTGAGTTATTGCACATAAAGTTGTAAAAAGAAAGAAATATTACAATACATCGAAGATAAGCTTTAATTTCAACCAAGTTTTTTCACGTGATCCCGACAACGTATGAAAAAACAAATGGCACACTTACGATAGCCCTACGTCTCAGCTACAACATATTAAAATCTTAGAGAAATTCACCGAAGCATAAGTGAGCTAGTGCTCGATAAAGATAGTCATGTCAATTTCCATTTCCATAAAAATTGCACTCCCATAGAGATTACACGTAAACTGGTCAAATTTGACAAGGTTACCTTCAATCCATTTTTTCGAGGTGATATCGTCATCTAATCAAATTTGTGTAATTACATTTATGAAAGAGCATTTCATAAGCTACAACATATTGAAATTTAGGTGAAAATTGGCAAAGGATAAGTGAGATACGCTCGAGCAAACTTGAAATTTGATGACGTCATTTTGAAAATTTACTTTTTTTAGTTTATTCAGAAATTTGATATCTTTTAATCATTTTGTCAGCATAGCCAGCCCATGAAATGACATGTACAACTCATCAGCTTTCAGAATATGTCAAGAAAATGGGGGGTCACCGTCCATCCTGACGAGTAAAATCCGATTTAATATTGGCGGTTTTTTGGCATAGTTGCACTGTGTATCCCCATTGACGCACGCGCGGAATTTTGAATTTGACCGGTCCGTATGACGTCATATTGAATCGGATCGACTTGAAACTTGGTATAAATATTCCTTGACATTTTGGACATCCGATCCGTGTGAAAAAATTGAAAATTTCTATTTCATATGAGCTGTGCGTGCGAATATGTGCGCGCGCGTACGCGTCCGTTAATTTTTTTCAATTTTTCAAAAAATGCTCCAAATGGTCTGAAACGTGTGCAAAAAAGTTTTGAGCTCGATTGGAGCATACAAATATTTTAACGCGCGCGTACGCGCGCGTTTTGAGATAAAAATGAATTTTGAGAATATGAGTAGAATTCGCATGACTTGAAATATATGTGACGTAAATTTCATTGAAATATTCTATTCCATTAATGAGATATGCACGAAAATGTGTTTTCATATAATGACGTCATAGTGACGTCACGGTCGACTGATCACTATGATTTTACTTGCGCTGTCGTCTTTGCGACATGATACATATATGGTATAAGTTTGACATTGAGAGGCAATGCACTTTCTGAGCTAACCTCTGCACAACTTGTGAGGAGAAACTAGAGATTGTAATTTGTCATCACTGACAAATTAAGGTGATCCGATTTTTAGGTGATCCGAGTATCCTTCGGATCACCTTCTGTATCTGTACGGATTCTTTCTTCTTTATTTCTTTATTTCTCCCCAAAAGTTGTGCAGAGGTTAGCTCAGAAAGTCCGCTGCCTATCAATTTGAAAATCATACCATGTATGCATCATGTCCCAAAGACGACAAATCTAATGTATCATTGTGATCGGTCGACCTTGACGTCACTATGACGTCATTATATGAAAACACATTCTCAATCATATCTCATTAATGGAATAGAATTTTTCAATGAAATTTACGTCACATATATTTCAAGTTATGCGCATTTTACTCATGTTCTCAAAATTCATATCTGCTCTTAAAACGTGCGCGTACGCGCGCGTTGAAATATTTGTATGCTCCAATCGAGCTCAAATTTTTTTTGCACACGTTTCAGACCATTTGGAGCATTTTTTGAAAAATTGAAAAAATCGGACGGACGCGTACGCGCGCGCGCATATACGCACGCACAGCTCATTTGCAATTGAAATTTCAAGTTTTTTCACTTTGATCGGATGTCTGAAATGTCAAGAAATATTTATACCAAGTTTCAAGTCAATCCGACTCAATATGACGTCATACGGGCCCGTAAAATTTGAAATTCCGCGCGCGCGTCAATAGCGATATACAGTGTAACTATGCCAAAAAACCGCCAATTTTAAATCCGATTTTACTCGTCAGGACGGACGGTGACCCCCCATTTTCTTGACATATTCTGAAAGCTGATGAGTTGTACATGTCATTTCATAGGCTGGCTATGCTGACAAAATGATTAAAAGATATCAAATTTCTTAATAAAGTAAAAAAAGTAAATTTTCAAAATGACGTCATCAAATTTCAAGTTTACTCGAGCGTATCTCACTTATCCTTTGCCACTTTTCATCTAAATTTCAACATGTTGTAGCTTATGAAATGCTCTTTCATAAATGTAATTACACAATTTTGATTAGTTGACGACATCACCTCGAAAAAATGGATTGAAGGTAACTTTGTCAAATTTGACCAGTTTACGTGTAATCTCTATGGGAGTGCAATTTTTATGGAAATGAAAATTGACATGACTATATTTATCGAGCACTAGCTCACTTATGCTTCGGTGAATTTCTCTAAGATTTTAATATGTTGTAGCTGAGACGTAGGGTTATCGTTAGTGTACCCTTCGTTTTTTCATACGTTGTCGGGATCACGTGAAAAAACTTGGTTGAAATTAAAGCTTATCTTCGATGTATTGAATTATTTCTTTCTTTCTGCAACTTTCTGTGCAATAACTCAAGAAAAACATACCCTATCACCACCATATTTTGCATATGTTTAGTTCATGTCAGGAAAATTATTTCACAAAATAACAACTACTTGATCAGACGCCATCTTGGGTATGTAAATTAGGGTCAAAGGTCATAAATGTTTCATCCTGTATCTTGGTAAATATATATCCTATCTTTCTCATATTTTGCACACGTAAAGACCATGTTACAAAGATCATTTCACAAAATAATCACTAATTGCTCAGATGCCATCTTGGGTGTGCAAAGTGGGGTCAAAGGTCATATGTACTTCTTTCTCAATCTTCGCTATTACGTGTTATCTCTATGGGAGGGAGTTTTTCTAGATGTCAAAATTGACATGACTATCTTTATCAAGGCACTATCTCACGTATGCTTCAGTGAATTTCTCCTAGATTTTAATATGTTGTAGCTGAAACTTTGTGTTATCATAAAAATGCCCTTGTTTTTTCACACGATGTCGGTATCACGTCAAAATACTTGGTTGAAATTAAAGCTCATCAACGATGTATTGAAATATTTCTTTCTTTGCGCAATTTTCTTTGCAAAAACTCAAGAAAAACATGCTCTATCACCACCATATTTTGCACATGTTAAGTTCATGTCACCTACATTATTTCATACAATAACGACTTCTTGATCAGACGCCATCTTGGGTATGTAAATAAGGGTCAAAGGTCATAACTGTTTCATCTTGTATCTTGGTGAATACCTGTCCTATCTTTCCCATATTTTGCACACTTATAGACGATGTCGCAAGAATCATTTCACAAATAAACCACTTTTTCCTCAGGTGCCATCTTGGGAGTGTAAAGGTGAGTCAAAGGTCATATGTATTTGTTGCTGTATCTTCGTTATCTAGTGTATACAGAATTTAGTACCAAGGATGGCAGATATGACTCCCTTTTCTAAATGAGAATCCAAACATCACACGGCCAATGTCTCTAAACACAGATGAAACCTGTATGGTCATGCGTATTGCGATCAGGACTCGAATCATTGATTAAAAAAAATCGGATCACCTTAATTTGTCAGTAATGACAAATTACAATCTCTAGTTTTTATCAATGATTCGAGTCCTGATCGCAATAGGCATGACCATACAAGTTTCATCTGTGTTTAGAGACATTGGCCGTGTGATGTTTGCATTCTCATTTAGCAAAGGGAGTCATATCTGCCATGTTAGGTACCAAATTCTGTATACACTATAACGAAGAAACAGCAACAAGTACATATGACCTTTGACCCACCTTTGCACTCCCAAGATTGCATCTGATGAAATAGTGGTTATTTTGTGAAATGATTCTCGCGACATCGTCTATACGTGTGAAAAATATGGGAAAGGTAGGACAGGAATTCACTAAGATACACGATGAAACATTTATGACCTTTGACCCTAATTTACATACCCAAGATGTTGTCCGATCTAGTAGTTGTTATTTTATGAAATAATGTACGAGACATGAACTAAACATGTGCAAAATATGGGGGTGATAGGGCGTGTTTTTCTTGAGTTATTGCAAAGAAAGTTGCAGAAAGAAAGAAATATCTCAATACATAGAAGATAAGCTTTAATTTCAACCAAGTTTTTATCGTAGTCCCGACATCGTATGAAAAGACGAAGTAAACAAAACGATAGCGCAAAATCTCAGCTACAACATATTAAAATCTGGGAGAAATTCACCGAAGCATAAGTGAGCTAGTGCTCGATACAGACAGTCATGTCAATTTTCACATTAAAAAAAATTCCCTCCCATAGAGATAACACGTCATACCGAAGATACAAAAAGAAGTACATATGACCTTTGACCTCAATTTGTACAGACAAGATGGCATCTGAGTAAAAAGTAGTTATTTTGTGAAATGATCCTTGTAACATGGTCTTTGCGTGTGCAAAATATGGGAAAGATAGGACATGTATTCACTAAGATACAGGGTGAAACACTTATGACCTTTGACCCTAATTTACATACCCAAGATGGTGTCCGATCAAGTAGTTGTTATTTTATGAAATAATTCACGTCACATGAACTAAACATGTGCAAAATATGAAAGTGATAGAGGCCGTTTTTCTTGAGTTATTGCAAAGAAAGTTGCAGAAAGAAAGAAATACTTCAATACATGGAAGATAAGCTTTAATTTCAACCAAGTGTTTTGACGTGATGCAGACATCGTATGAAAAAACAAAGGGCACACTTACGATAGCCCTACGTCTCAGCTACAACATATTAAAATCTTAGAGAGATTCACCGAAGCATAAGCGAGCTAGTGCTCGATAAAGATAGTCATGTCAATTTTCATTTCCATAAAAACTGCACTCCCATAGAGTTAACACGTAAACTGGTCAAATTTGACAAGATTACATTCAATCCATTTTTACGAGGTGATACCGTCATCTAATCAAAATACCGTTATTATGTTAATGAAAGAGCATTTAATAAGCTACAACATACTGAAATCTTGGTGAAAATTGACAAAGGATTAGTGAAATACGCTGGAATGAACTTGAAATTTGATGACGTCATTTTGAAAATTTACTTTTTTTACTTTATTAAGAAATTTAATATCTTTTAATCATTTTGTCAGCATTGCCACCCCATGAAATGACATGTACAACTCATCAGCTTTCAAAATATGTACAGAAAATGGGGGGTCACCGTCCATCCTGACGAGTAAAATCGGATTTAAAATTGGCAGTTTTTTGGCATAGTTGCACTGTATATCGCCATTGACGCGCGCGCGGAATTTTGAATTTGACGGGCCCGTATGACGTCATATTGAGTCGGATCGACTTGAAACTTGGTAGAAATATTCCTTGACATTTCAGTCATCCGATAAGTGTAAAAAAACGGGAAATTTCTATTGCATATGAGCTGTGCGTGCGTATATGTGCGCGCGCGTACGCGTCCGTCCAATTTTTTCAATTTTTCAAAAAATGCTCCAAATGATCTGAAACGTGTGCAAAAAAAATTTGAGCTCGATTGGAGCATGTCAATATTTTAACGTGCGCGTACGCGCACGGTTTAAGTGTAAACTGAAATTTGAGAAAATGTGTAGAGTGCGCTTGATTTGAACTATATGTGACGTAAATTTCATAGAAAAATTCCATTCCATTAATGAGATATTAATGAAAATGTGCTTTCATATAATGACGTCATAGTGACGTCACGGTCCATTGATCACAATGATTTTACAAAATCTGTCGTCTTTGTGACATGATACATATATGGTATAATTTTGAAATTGATAGGCAGAGGACTTTCTGAGTTAATCTCTGCACAACTTTTGTCCAGAAATAAAGAATCAGTACAGATACAGAAGGTGATCCGAAGGATACTCGGATCACCTAATAAAGAAAGAAACAAAGAACTAGAGATTGTAATTTGTCATCACTGACAAATTAAGGTGATCCGATTTTTTTTTATCAATGATTCGAGTCCTGATCGCAAAAGGCATGACCATACAAGTTTCATCTGTGTTTAGAGACATTGGCCGTGTGATGTTTGCATTCTCATTTAGCAAAGGGAGTCATATCTGCCATGATAGGTACCAAATTCTGTATACACTATAACGAAGAAACAGCAACAAGTACATATGACCTTGGACCCACCTTTGCACTCCCAAGATTGCATCTGATCAAATAGTGGTTATTTTGTGAAATGATTCTCGCGACATCGTCTATACGTGTGAAAAATATGGGAAAGATAGGACAGGTATTCACTAAGATACAAGATGAAACATTTATGACCTTTGACCCTAATTTACATACCCAAGATGTTGTCCGATCTGGTAGTTGTTTTTTTATGAAATAATGTACGAGCCATGAACTAAACATGTGCAAAATATGGGGGTGATAGGGCGTGTTTTTCTTGAGTTATTGCAAAGAAAGTTGCAGAAAGAAAGAAATATCTCAATACATAGAAGATAAGCTTTAATTTCAACCAAGTTTTTTGGTAATCATGTAGAAATGCACACCATGCACACCTACCATTTCCTTCTTTAACTTGTTAATGAAAACTTCTTGTAGCTATCAGAAATGTCAAGATGGACCATATCTGACGGTTTCATGAAATTTCATAGTCAATTACAGAAGAAAAGTAGCTAATTTTGACTCAAAAGTACGCCGATCGACGGCTGTGTCAGCGTAGCATGATGGATGATCGATTATGTGGAAGAGCGATATAACGATGATAATCGATCGTTGTAGTCTGTGATAACAGCCGCTTGTTTGGTGATTAACCACAACAATTACGTCGGCTCGACAGTAATGTGGAAGAAAGAAAGAGTGATCTTGATGCGTCTGTTTTTTTATCGTTTTAGTTAATTTTCTCCTGCGTGTGACTGTATACATGTATCTGTCAACATTTCTTGCTGACTAATGAAGGACAGATAATATGTGCACAAAATGTCAGTATAAAATATGAAAAAATGGGAATTACATTTTTGCATCCATGAATATTGCACAATAAAATGGATTTTTACTACAAAACAAAAGCAAATACTGGGTTTGCAGTTTTTGTATACATAATTTAAAAAAATGAAATGGAAAAAGTTAATACTATCATAAAGACAATTACTTTCTAGTATAAGTTGAACCTATCAATTAAAAACAAATTAGATCTACTATTTCAATTTCAATATTCTGTTTCTTTTTAATAGGTAAAATGAGCACTTTATGAGAAGTCCACAATATTAACGTTATACATGATTGGAAACATAACATGCACTTTTCGTAATACTATTCTCATTAATTTATTGTTTAAATTAGGCCTATAAATTATGTAATTAGGGGTTAGATTACTAGAAACAAATCCCCTTTGAATTCAACTTCCTTCTCATCTTCTTTTCTCTCTCTTTCTCTCTCCCTCCTAATACCGTAATAAATAGCCTAACCATTCTATTCCCCTTAATTACTTTTCAAATTAAGTTATTATTATCAACTTTTGTCATGATAAAATTAATACTTGCCACAATATTTAAAGAAAGGATCGATGTCTAAATCCTGGTATGAATGATATGTACCTGTATCAATAATTTGAATAGTGATAATCATAATAGTGGCAATGAAAACAAAGAGCTATCACAATAGCTCACTCGAGCCTTCGACTCAGGTGAGCTAACAGTAAAAAAAAAAAAAAAAAAAAAAAAAATACGAAAAAGAAAGTAGGGGCTACACGTATTGCACGAGTCAAGTTCGATATTGTTAGTAAGCGGCTAATTAGAGACTACCAGAATCGATTATAATCGTTGACACCGTTCTCGCGAAATCGGTGCACTACTTACATCGGAGACTATGTTCGCGACCGACGTACTTTTCAACTCCGATTTCTCATTTTTCTTACCTTTTCGGCTTTCTAATTCCATGAAAATATCTCTGATATGGTTCAATTTAGCATCTCCAATAGCTGCACAAAATTTCATTGACAAACGGCGAAGCGAACGGTAGGTGTGCATTTCTACATGATTACCAGTTTTTTATCGTAATTCCGACATCGTATGAAAAAAACGAATGGCACATAACGATAGCGCAAAGTCTCAGCTACAACATATTAAAATCTGGGAGAACTTCACCGAAGGGTAAGTGAGCTAGTTCTCGATAAAGACAATCATGTCAATTTTCACATTTAAAAAAATTCCCTCCCATAGAAATAACACGTCATAACGAAGATACAAAAAGAAGTACATATGACCTTTGACCTCAATTTGCACAGACAAGATGGCATCTGAGTAAAAAGTGGTTATTTTGTGAAATGATCCTTGTAACATGGTCTTTGCGTGTGCAAAATATGGGAAAGATAGGACATGTATTCACTAAGATACAGGGTGAAACACTTATGACCTTTGACCCGAATTTACATACCCAAGATGGTGTCCGATCAAGTAGTTGTTATTTTATGAAATAATTCACGTGACATGAACTAAACATGTGCAAAATATGGAAGTGATAGAGGCCGTTTTTCTTGAGTTATTGCAAAGAAAGTTGCAGAAAGAAAGAAATATCTCAATACATCGAAGATAAGCCTGAATTTCAACCCAATTTTTTGACGTGATTCTGACATCGTATGAAAAAAGAAAGGGCACACTTACGGTAGCGTAAAGTCTCAGCTACAACATATTAAAATCTGGGAGAAATTTACCGAAGCTTAAGTGAGCTAGTGCTCGATAAAGATAGTCATGTCAATTTTCATTTCCAGAAAAACTGCACTCCCATAGAGATAACACGTAAACTGGTCAAATTTGACAAGATTACTTTCAATCCATTTTTACGAGGTGATACCGTTATCCAATCAAAATTTTGTTAGTTTATGTTTGAAAGAACATTAGATAAGCTACATCATACTGAAATCTGGGTGAAAATTGACAAAGGACTAGTGAGATACGCTCGAATGAACTTGAAATTTGATGACGTCATTTTGAAAATTTACTTTTCTTTACTTTATTAAGAAATTTGATATCTTTTAATCATTTTGTCAGCATTGCCACCCCATGAAATGACATGTACAACTCATCAGCTTTCAAAATATGTACAGAAAATGGGGGGTCACCGTCCATCCTGACGAGTAAAATCGGATTTAAGATTGGCAGTTTTTTGGCATAGTTGTACTGTATATCGCCATTGACGCGCGCGCGGAATTTCAACTTTGACGGGCCCGTATGACGTCATATTGAGTCGGATTGACTTGAAACTTTGTAGAAATATTCCTTGACATTTCAGGCAGCCGATAAGTGTGAAAAAACGGGAAATTTCTATTGCATATGAGCTGTGCGTGCGTATATGCGCGCGCGCGTACGCGTCCGTCGATTTTTTCTGAAATACTCCAAATGACCTGAAACGTGTGCAAAACAATTTTCAGCTCGATTGGAACATATTAAAATTTCAACGCGCGCGTACGCGCTCGTTTACCAGGGTCGTGATGAAATTTTATTAAATATATCGATAGAACTTGACTTGAACTATATTATATGTAAATGTCATTGAGAAATTCCATTTTATTAATGAGATACGAATGTGAACGTGATTTCAGATAATGACGTCATAGTGACGTCATGGTTCACTGATCACAAAGATACAATAGATCTGTCGTTCTTATGACGTGATACATATATGGTATAAGTTTAAAAGTCATAGGTGAATGACTTTTTGAGTTAATCGCTGCACAACATTTGAGGAGAAAGAAATAAAGAAGAAAGATTCAGTACAGATACAATAGGTGATCCGAGAGGATACTCGGATCACCTAGAGAAGAAAGATTCAGTACAGATACAGAAGGTGATCCGAGAGGATACTCGGATCACCTAACTAGAGATTGTAATTTGTCATCACTGACAAATTAAGGTGATCCGATTTTTTTTTTTTTACTCAATGATTCAAGTCCTGATCGCAATAGGCATGACCATGCAGGTTTCTTCTGTGTTCAGAGACATTGGCCGTGTGATGTTTGGATTCTCATTTAGAAAAGGGAGTCGTATCTGCCATCTTTGGTACCAACTCTGTATACACTATAACGAAGATACAGCAACAAGTACATATGACCTTTGACCCCACTTTGCACAACCTAGATGGCATCTGAGCAAAAAGTGGTTATTTTGTGAAATGATTCTTGTAACATGATCTTTGCGTGTGCAAAATATGGGAAAGATAAGACATGTATTCACCAAGATTCAGGATGAAACATTTGTGACCTTTGACCCTAATTTACATACCCAAGATGTTGTCCGATCAAGTAGTTGTTATTTTATGAAATAATCTACGTGACATGAACTAAACATGTGCAAAATATGGGGGTGATAGGGGCTGTTTTTCTTGAGTTATGCAAAGAAAGTTGCAGAAACATAGAAATATCTCAGCACATCGAAGATAAGCTTTAATTTCAACCAAGTATTTTAACATGATCCCGACATTATATGAATAAAGCAAAGGGCACGTAACGATAGCCCAAAGTCTGAGTTACAACATATTAAAATCTGAGAAAAATTCACCGAAGGGTAAGTGAGCTAGTGCTCGATAAAGACAATCGTGTCAATATTAACATCTAGAAAAATTCCCTCCCATAGAGATAACACGTCATAACGAAGATACAGAAAAAAGTACATATGACCTTTCACCCCACTTTGCACAGACAAGATGGCATCTGAGCAAAAAGTGGTTATATAGTGAAATGATTCTTGTAATATGGTCTTTACGTGTGCAAAATATGGGAAAGATAGGACATGTATTCACCAAGATACAGGACGATACATTTATGACCTTTGACCCTAATTTACATACCCAAGATGGCGTCTGATCAAGTAGTTGTTATTTTGTGAAATAATGTTCGTGACATGAACTAAACATGTGCAAAATATGGTGGTGATAGGGTATGTTTTTCTTGAGTTATTGCACATAAAGTTGTAAAAAGAAAGAAATATTACAATACATCGAAGATAAGCTTTAATTTCAACCAATTTTTTTGACGTGATCCCGACAATGTATGAAAAAATGAATGGCACACCTACGATAGCTCATGTCTCAGCTACAACATATCAAAATCTTAGAGAAATTCACCGAAGCATAAGTGAGCTAGTGCTCGATAAAGATAGTCATGTCAATTTTCATTTCCCTAAAAATTGCACTCCCATAGAGATTACACGTAAACTGGTCAAATTTGACAAGGTTACCTTCAATCCATTTTTTCGAGGTGATGTCGTCATCTAATCAAAATTGTGTAATTACATTTATGAAAGAGCATTTCATAAGCTACAACATATTGAAATTTAGGTGAAAATTGGCAAAGGATAAGTGAGATACACTCGAGCAAACTTGAAATTTGATGACGTCATTTTGAAAATTTACTTTTTTTACTTTATTAAGAAATTTGATATCTTTCAATCATTTTGTCAGCATAGCCAGCCCATGAAATGACATGTACAACTCATCAGCTTTCAGAATATGTCAAGAAAATGGGAGGTCACCGTCCATCCTGACGAGTAAAATCCGATTTAAAATTGGCGGTTTTTTGGCATAGTTGCACTGTGTATCCCCATTGACGCACGCGCGGAATTTTGAATTTGACGGGCCCGTATGACGTCATATTGAATCGGATCGACTTGAAACTTGGCATAAATATTCCTTGACATTTCGGACATCCGATCCATGTGAAAAAATTGAAAATTTCTATTCCATATGAGCTGTGCGTGCGAATATGTGCGCGCGCGTACGCGTCCGTCCAATTTTTTCAATTTTTCAAAAAATGCTCCAAATGGTCTGAAACGTGTGCAAAAAAATTTTGAGCTCGATTTGAGCATACAAATATTTCAACGCGCGCGTACGCGCACGTTTTGAGATAAAAATGAATTTTGAGAATATGAGTAGAATTCGCATGACTTGAAATATATGTGACGTAAATTTCATTGAAATATTCTGTTCCATTAATGAGATATGCATGAAAATGTGTTTTCATATAATGACGTCATAGTGACGTCACGGTCGACTGATCACTATGATTTTACTTGCGCTGTCGTCTTTGCGACATGATACATATATGGTATAAGTTTGACATTGAGAGGCAATACACTTTCTGAGCTAACCTCTGCACAACTTTTGAGGAGAAATAAAGAAACAAAGAAAGACTAGAGATTGTAATTTGTCATCACTGACAAATTAAGGTGATCCGATTTTTTTTATCAATGATTCGAGTCCTGATCGCAATAGGCATGACCATACAAGTTTCATCTGTGTTTAGAGACATTGGCCGTGTGATGTTTGCATTCTCATTTAGCAAAGGGAGTCATATCTGCCATGTTAGGTACCAAATTCTGTATACACTATAACGAAGAAACAGCAACAAGTACATATGACCTTTGACCCACCTTTGCACTCCCAAGATTGCATCTGATGAAATAGTGGTTATTTTGTGAAATGATTCTCGCGACATCGTCTATACGTGTGAAAAATATGGGAAAGGTAGGACAGGAATTCACTAAGATACACGATGAAACATTTATGACCTTTGACCCTAATTTACATACCCAAGATGTTGTCCGATCTAGTAGTTGTTATTTTATGAAATAATGTACGAGACATGAACTAAACATGTGCAAAATATGGGGGTGATAGGGCGTGTTTTTCTTGAGTTATTGCAAAGAAAGTTGCAGAAAGAAAGAAATATCTCAATACATAGAAGATAAGCTTTAATTTCAACCAAGTTTTTATCGTAATCCCGACATCGTATGAAAAGACGAAGTAAACAAAACGATAGCGCAAAGTCTCAGCTACAACATATTAAAATCTGGGAGAAATTCACCGAAGCATAAGTGAGCTAGTGCTCGATAAAGACAGTCATGTCAATTTTCACATTAAAAAAAATTCCCTCCCATAGAGATAACACGTCATAACGAAGATACAAAAAGAAGTACATATGACCTTTGACCTCAATTTGTACAGACAAGATGGCATCTGAGTAAAAAGTAGTTATTTTGTGAAATGATCCTTGTAACATGGTCTTTGCGTGTGCAAAATATGGGAAAGATAGGACATGTATTCACTAAGATACAGGGTGAAACACTTATGACCTTTGACCCTAATTTACATACCCAAGATGGTGTCCGATCAAGTAGTTGTTATTTTATGAAATAATTCACGTCACATGAACTAAACATGTGCAAAATATGAAAGTGATAGAGGCCGTTTTTCTTGAGTTATTGCAAAGAAAGTTGCAGAAAGAAAGAAATACTTCAATACATGGAAGATAAGCTTTAATTTCAACCAAGTGTTTTGACGTGATGCAGACATCGTATGAAAAAACGAAGGGCACACTTACGATAGCCCTGCGTCTCAGCTACAACATATTAAAATCTTAGAGAGATTCACCGAAGCATAAGCGAGCTAGTGCTCGATAAAGATAGTCATGTCAATTTTCATTTCCATAAAAACTGCACTCCCATAGAGTTAACACGTAAACTGGTCAAATTTGACAAGATTACATTCAATCCATTTTTACGAGGTGATACCGTCATCTAATCAAAATACCGTTAGTATGTTAATGAAAGAGCATTTAATAAGCTACAACATACTGAAATCTTGGTGAAAATTGACAAAGGATTAGTGAAATACGCTGGAATAAACTTGAAATTTGATGACGTCATTTTGAAAATTTACTTTTTTTACTTTATTAAGAAATTTAATATCTTTTAATCATTTTGTCAGCATTGCCACCCCATGAAATGACATGTACAACTCATCAGCTTTCAAAATATGTACAGAAAATGGGGGGTCACCGTCCATCCTGACGAGTAAAATCGGATTTAAAATTGGCAGTTTTTTGGCATAGTTGCACTGTATATCGCCATTGACGCGCGCGCGGAATTTCAACTTTGACGGGCCCGTATGACGTCATATTGAGTCGGATCGACTTGAAACTTGGTAGAAATATTCCTTGACATTTCAGTCATCCGATAAGTGTAAAAAAACGGGAAATTTCTATTGCATATGAGCTGTGCGTGCGTATATGTGCGCGCGCGTACGCGTCCGTCCAATTTTTTCAATTTTTCAAAAAATGCTCCAAATGATCTGAAACGTGTGCAAAAAAAATTTGAGCTCGATTGGAGCATGTCAATATTTTAACGTGCGCGTACGCGCACGGTTTAAGTGTAAACTGAAATTTGAGAAAATGTGTAGAGTGCGCTTGATTTGAACTATATGTGACGTAAATTTCATAGAAAAATTCCATTCCATTAATGAGATATTAATGAAAATGTGCTTTCATATAATGACGTCATAGTGACGTCACGGTCCATTGATCACAGTGATTTTACAAAATCTGTCGTCTTTGTGACATGATACATATATGGTATAATTTTGAAATTGATAGGCAGAGGACTTTCTGAGTTAATCTCTGCACAACTTTTGTCCAGAAATAAAGAATCAGTACAGATACAGAAGGTGATCCGAAGGATACTCGGATCACCTAACTAGAGATTGTAATTTGTCATCACTGACAAATTAAGGTGATCCGATTTTTTTTATCAATGATTCGAGTCCTGATCGCAATAGGCATGACCATACAAGTTTCATCTGTGTTTAGAGACATTGGCCGTGTGATGTTTGCATTCTCATTTAGCAAAGGGAGTCATATCTGCCATGTTAGGTACCAAATTCTGTATACACTATAACGAAGAAACAGCAACAAGTACATATGACCTTTGACCCACCTTTGCACTCCCAAGATTGCATCTGATGAAATAGTGGTTATTTTGTGAAATGATTCTCGCGACATCGTCTATACGTGTGAAAAATATGGGAAAGGTAGGACAGGAATTCACTAAGATACACGATGAAGCATTTATGACCTTTGACCCTAATTTACATACCCAAGATGTTGTCCGATCTAGTAGTTGTTATTTTATGAAATAATGTACGAGACATGAACTAAACATGTGCAAAATATGGGGGTGATAGGGCGTGTTTTTCTTGAGTTATTGCAAAGAAAGTTGCAGAAAGAAAGAAATATCTCAATACATAGAAGATAAGCTTTAATTTCAACCAAGTTTTTATCGTAATCCCGACATCGTATGAAAAGACGAAGTAAACAAAACGATAGCGCAAAGTCTCAGCTACAACATATTAAAATCTGGGAGAAATTCACCGAAGCATAAGTGAGCTAGTGCTCGATAAAGACAGTCATGTCAATTTTCACATTAAAAAAAATTCCCTCCCATAGAGATAACACGTCATAACGAAGATACAAAAAGAAGTACATATGACCTTTGACCTCAATTTGTACAGACAAGATGGCATCTGAGTAAAAAGTAGTTATTTTGTGAAATGATCCTTGTAACATGGTCTTTGCGTGTGCAAAATATGGGAAAGATAGGACATGTACTCACTAAGATACAGGGTGAAACACTTATGACCTTTGACCCTAATTTACATACCCAAGATGGTGTCCGATCAAGTAGTTGTTATTTTATGAAATAATTCACGTCACATGAACTAAACATGTGCAAAATATGAAAGTGATAGAGGCCGTTTTTCTTGAGTTATTGCAAAGAAAGTTGCAGAAAGAAAGAAATACTTCAATACATGGAAGATAAGCTTTAATTTCAACCAAGTGTTTTGACGTGATGCAGACATCGTATGAAAAAACGAAGAGCACACTTACGATAGCCCTACGTCTCAGCTACAACATATTAAAATCTTAGAGAGATTCACCGAAGCATAAGCGAGCTAGTGCTCGATAAAGATAGTCATGTCAATTTTCATTTCCATAAAAACTGCACTCCCATAGAGTTAACACGTAAACTGGTCAAATTTGACAAGATTACATTCAATCCATTTTTACGAGGTGATACCGTCATCTAATCAAAATACCGTTATTATGTTAATGAAAGAGCATTTAATAAGCTACAACATACTGAAATCTTGGTGAAAATTGACAAAGGATTAGTGAAATACGCTGGAATGAACTTGAAATTTGATGACGTCATTTTGAAAATTTACTTTTTTTACTTTATTAAGAAATTTAATATCTTTTAATCATTTTGTCAGCATTGCCACCCCATGAAATGACATGTACAACTCATCAGCTTTCAAAATATGTACAGAAAATGGGGGGTCACCGTCCATCCTGACGAGTAAAATCGGATTTAAAATTGGCAGTTTTTTGGCATAGTTGCACTGTATATCGCCATTGACGCGCGCGCGGAATTTCAACTTTGACGGGCCCGTATGACGTCATATTGAGTCGGATCGACTTGAAACTTGGTAGAAATATTCCTTGACATTTCAGTCATCCGATAAGTGTAAAAAAACGGGAAATTTCTATTGCATATGAGCTGTGCGTGCGTATATGTGCGCGCGCGTACGCGTCCGTCCAATTTTTTCAATTTTTCAAAAAATGCTCCAAATGATCTGAAACGTGTGCAAAAAAAATTTGAGCTCGATTGGAGCATGTCAATATTTTAACGTGCGCGTACGCGCACGGTTTAAGTGTAAACTAAAATTTGAGAAAATGTGTAGAGTGCGCTTGATTTGAACTATATGTGACGTAAATTTCATAGAAAAATTCCATTCCATTAATGAGATATTAATGAAAATGTGCTTTCATATAATGACGTCATAGTGACGTCACGGTCCATTGATCACAATGATTTTACAAAATCTGTCGTCTTTGTGACATGATACATATATGGTATAATTTTGAAATTGATAGGCAGAGGACTTTCTGAGTTAATCTCTGCACAACTTTTGTCCAGAAATAAAGAATCAGTACAGATACAGAAGGTGATCCGAAGGATACTCGGATCACCTAACTAGACTCGGAATTTGTCAACACTGACAAATTAGGTGATCCGATCTCTTTGAAAATCAATGATTTGAGTCCTGATCCAAATATTCGTGACCATAGAGGTTTCATCTGTGTTGACGGGACATTGGCCGTGTGATGTTTAGATTGTCATTTAGAAAAGGGAGTGAGACCTGCCATCTTTGGTACCGAATTCCGTATACACTAACGGAAATACAGAATGAAGTATATTTGACCTTTGACCTCACTTTGCACACCCAAGATGGCGTCTAAGCAAAAAGTGATTATTTTATGAAATGATTCTTGTAACATGGTCTTTGCGTGTGCAAAATATGGGAAAGATAGGACATGTATTCACCAAGATACAGGATGAAACATTTATGACCTTTGACCCTAATTTACATACCCAAGATGGTGTCTGATCAAGTAGTTGTTATTTTATGAAATAATGTACGTGACATGTACTAAACATGTGCAAAATATGGGACTGATAGCCATTGTTGTTGTTCATCTATTGCACAGAAAGTAGTAGAAAGAAAGAAAAATAAAGAAAAAATTATGTTATTTTATAGAAATTTGAAGGAGAAGCATAAAAAAATCAGAAAAAGATAAAGTAAGGAAAGGGAGATTAAGATTAACTAAAGAAAAAGAAGAAAAAAGGTGTTTAAAAAAATAAAAAAAAAATATTGGCAGGGGTGAGCCTCGAACCAGGGACCTTAGGGTTACGAGTCGGATGCGCTACGCAATGACCTATTTCATTCTCCATAGGCCCTGTGTATTAAGCAAAATGACGCTGCATCGAAGCCTCGTGCCATTTTCAACCAAGTTTTTTGACGTGATGCCGACGTCGTATGAAAAAATAAAGGGCACACTTACGATAGCCCAAAGTCTCAGCTACAACATACTAAAATCTGGGAGAAATTCACCGAAGCATAAGTGAGCTACTGCTCGAAAAAGAGAGTCATGTCAATTTTCACTGCCAGAAAAAACTGCTCTCCCATAGAGATAACACGTAAACTGGTCAAATTTGACAATATTACATTCAATCCATTTTTACGAGGTGATGCCGCCATCCAATCAAAATGTTGTTATTATATTAATGAAAGATCATTTAATAAGCTACAACATACTGAAATCTGGGTGTAAATTGGCAAAGGATAAGTGAGATACGCTCGAGTAAACTTGAAATTTGATGACGTCATTTTGAAAATTTACTTTTTTTACTTTATTAAGAAATTTGATATCTTTTAATCATTTTGCCAGCATCGCCAACCCATGAAATAACATGTCCAACTCATCAGCTTTCAGAATATGTACAGAAAATGGGGGGTTACCGTCCATCCTGACGAGTAAAATCGGATTTAAAATTGGCGTTTTTTTGGCATCGTTGCACTGTATATCGCCATTGACGCGCGCGCGGAATTTCAACTTTGACGGACCCGTATGACGTCATATTGAGTTGGATTGACTTGAAACTTGGTAGAAATATTCTTTGACATTTTAGGCATCCGATAAGTGTAAAAAAACGGGAAATTTCCATTCCATATGAGCTGTGTGGGCGAATATGTGCGCGCGCGTACGCGTCCGTCCAATTTTTTCAATTTTTCAAAAAATGCTCCAAATGGTCTGAAACGTGTGCAAAAAAAATTTGAGCTCGATTTGAGCATACAAATATTTAAACGCGCGCGTACGCGCACGTTTTAAATGAAAATATGAATTTTGAGAATATGAGTAAAATGCGCATAACTTGAAATGTATGTGACGTAAATTTCATTGAAGAATTCTATTCCATTAATGAGATATGATTGAAAATGTGTTTTCATATAATGACGTCATAGTGACGTCACGGTCGACTGATCACTATGATTTTACTTGATCTGTCGTCTTTGGGACATCATACATATATGGTATAAGTTTGACATTGAAAGGTAATGCACTTTCTGAGCTAACCGCTGCACAAATTTTGCCCAGAAATAAAGAAGAATAAAAAAAATATGAAGAACAAAGAATCAGTACAGATACAGAAGGTGATCCGAGAGGATACTCGGATCACCTAAAAAGATTCAGTACAGATACAGAAGGTGATCCGAGAGGATACTCGGATCACCTAACTAGACTCGGAATTTGTCAACACTGACAAATTAGGTGATCCGACCTTTTCTGAAATCAGTGATTTGAGTCCTGATCGAAATATTCAGGACCATACAGGTTTCATTTGTGTTGACGGGACATTGGCCGTGTGATGTTTGGATTCTCATTTAGAAAAGGGAGTGAGACCTGTCATCTTTGGTACCGAATTCCGTATACACTAACGGATATACAGAATGAAGTATATTTGACCTTTGACCTCACTTTGCACACCCAAGATGGCGTCTAAGCAAAAAGTGATTATTTTATGAAATGATTCTTGTAACATGGTCTTTGCGTGTGCAAAATATGGGAAAGATAGGCCATGTATTCGCCAAGATACAGGATGAAACATTTATGACCTTTGACCCTAATTTACATACCCAAGATGGTGTCCGATCAAGTAGTTGTTATTTTATGAAATAATGTACGTAACATGTACTAAACATGTGCAAAATATGGGTTTGGTAGCCATTGTTGTTGTTCATCTATTGCACAGAAAGTAGTAGAAAGAAAGAAAAATAAAGAAAAAATTATCTTATTTTATAGAAATTTGAAGGAGAAGCATAAAACAATCAGAAAAAGATAAAGTAAGGAAAGGGAGATAAAGATTAACTAAAGAAAAAGAAGAAAAAAAGTGTTTAAAAAATTAAAAAAAAATATTGGCAGGGGGTGGGCCTCGAACCAGGGACCTTAGGATTACGAGTCGGATGCGCTACGCAATGACCTATTTCATTCTCCATAGGCCCTGTGTATTAAGCAAAATGACGCTGCATCGAAGCATCGTGCCATTTTCAACCAAGTTTTTCGACGTGATGCTGACGTCGTATGAAAAAATGGAGGGCACACTCACGATAGCCCAAAGTCTCAGCTACAACATACTAAAATCTGGGAGAAATTTACCGAAGCATAAGTGAGCTAGTGCTCGAAAAAGAGAGTCATGTCAATTTTCACTGCCAGAAAAACTGCTCTCCCATAGAGATAACACGTAAACTGGTCAAATTTGACAATATTACATTCAATCCATTTTTACGAGGTGATGCCGTCATCCAATCAAAATGTTGTTATTCTATTAATGAAAGATCATTTAAAACGCTACAACATACTGAAATCTGGGTGCAAAGTGGCAAAGGATAAGTGAGATACGCTCAAGTGAACTTGAAATTTGATGACGTCATTTTGAAAATTTACTTTTTTTACTTTATTAAGAAATTTGATATCTTTTAATCATTTTGCCAGCATCGCCAACCCATGAAATAACATATCCAACTCATCAGCTTTCAGAATATGTAAAGAAAATGGGGGGTCACCGTCCATCCTGACGAGTAAAATCGGATTTAAAATTGGCGTTTTTTTGGCATCGTTGCAGTGTATATCGCCATTGACGCGCGCGCGGAATTTTAACTTTGACGGGCCCGTATGACGTCATATTGAGTTGGATTGACTTGAAACTTGGTAGAAATATTCCTTGACATTTTAGGCATCTGATAAGTGTAAAAGAACGGGAAATTTCCATTGCATATGAGCTGTGTGGGCGAATATGTGCGCGCGCGTACGCGTCCGTCCAATTTTTTCAATTTTTAAAAAAATGCTCCAAATGGTCTGAAACGTGTGCAAAAAAAATTTGAGCTCGATTTGAGCATACAAATATTTCAACGCGCGCGTACGCGCACGTTTTAAGAGAAAATATGAATTTTGAGAATATGAGTAAAATGCGCATAACTTGAAATGTATGTGACGTAAATTTCCTTGAAGAATTCTATTCCATTAATGAGATATGATTGAAAATGTGTTTTCATATAATGACGTCATAGTGACGTCACGGTCGACTGATCACTATGATTTTACTTGCGCTGTCGTCTTTGGGACATCATACATATATGGTATAAGCTTGACATTGAAAGGTAATGCACTTTCTGAGCTAACCGCTGCACAAATTTTGCCCAGAAATAAAGAAGAACTAGACTTGGAATTTGTCAAGACTGACAAATTAGGTGATCCGATTTGTTTTAATCGATGATTCGAGTCCTGATCGCAATAGGCATGACCATATAGGTTTCATCTGTGTTTAGAGACATTGGCCGTGTGATGTTTGGATTCCCATTTAGAAAAGAGAGTCAGGTCTGCCATCTTTGGTACCAAATTCGGTATACACTATAACGAAGATACAGAATGAAGTATATTTGACCATTGACCCAACTTTGCACAGCCAAGATGGCATCTGAGCAAAAAGTGGTTATTTTGTGAAATGATTCTTGTAACATGGTCTTTGCGTGTGGAAAATATGGGAAAGATAGGACATGTATTCACCAAGATACAGGTTGAAACATTTATGACCTTTGACCCTAATTTACATACCCAAGATGGTGTCTGATCAAGTAGTTGTTATTTTATGAAATAATGTACGTGACATGAACTAAACATATGCAAAATATGGGCGTGATAGGGGCTGGTTTTCTTGACTTATTGCAAAGAAAGTTGCAGAAAGAAAGAAATATCTCAATACATCGAAGATAAGGATAATTTCAACCAAGTTTTTTGACGTGATATCGGCGCCGTATGAAAAAATGGAGGGTATAGTCACGATAGCCCAAAGTCTGAGCTACAACATATTAAAATCTGGGAGAAATTCACAGAAGAGTAAGTGAGCTGGTGTTCGATAAAGACCGTCATGTCAATTTTCATTTCCAGAAAAATTCCCTCCCATAGAGATAACACGTAAACTGGTTAAATTTGACAAGGTTACATTATATCCATTTTCACGTGGTGAAGACATCATCCGATTAAAACTTTGATTAACAAAACTTAAAGAGTATTACATTGGCTACAACATACTAAAATCTGGAAGAAATTCACCGAAGGGTAATTGAGCTAGTCGTCGATAAAGACAATCATGTCAATTTTCACATCTAGAAAAATTCCCTCCCATAGAGATAACACGTCATAACGAAGAAAAAGAAAGAAGTACATATGACCTTTGACCCTACTTTGCACAGACAAGATGGCGTCTGAGCAAAAAGTGGTTATTTTGTGAAATGATTCTTGTAACATGGTCTTTACGTATGCAAAATATGGGAAAGATAAGACATGTATTCACCAAGATACAGGATGAAACATTTTTGACCTTTGACCCTAATTTACATACCTAAGAAGGTGCCCGATCAAGTAGTTGTTATTTTATGAAATAATGTACGTGACATAAACTAAACATGTGCAAAATATTGGGCTGATAGAGCTTGTTTTTCTTGAGTTATTGCAAAGAAAGTTGCAGAAAGAAAGGAATATGAAAATACATGGAAGATAAGCTTTAATTTCAACCAAGTTTTTGGGCATGATGCCGACTCCGTATGAAAAAACGAAGGGCACAATAACGATAGCCCAAAGTCTCAGCTACAACATACTAAAATATGGGAGAAATTCACCGAAGCATAAGTGAGCTAGTGCTCGATAAAGATAGTCATGTCAGTTTTCATTTCCAGAAAAACTGCACTCCCATAGAGATAACACGTAAACTGGTCAAATTTAACAATGTTACTTTTAATCCCTTTTTACGAGGTGATGCCGTCATCCAATCAAATTGTTGTTATTATATATCTGAAAGACCATTTAATAAGCTACAACATATTGAAATTTGGACGAAAATCAATTAAAGAATAGGTGAGATATGCTTGAATGAACTTGAAATTTGATGACGTCATTTTGAAAATTTACTTTTTTAACTTTATTAAGAAATTTGATATATTTTAATCATTTTTCCAGCATTGCCAACCCATGAAATGACATGTACAACTCATCAGCTTTCAGAATATGTAAAGAAAATGGGGGGTCACCGTCCATTCTGACGAGTAAAATCGGATTTAAAATTGGCAGTTTTTTGGCATTGTTGCACTGTATATCGCCATTGACGCGCGCGCGGAATTTCAACTTTGACGGACCCGTATGACGTCATTTTGAGTGGAATTGACTTGAAACTTGGTAGAAATATTCCTTGACATTTCAGACATCCGATCAAAGTGAAAAAACGGGAAATTTCCATTGCATATGAGCTGTGCGTGCGTATATGTGCGCGCGCGTACGCGTCCGTCCGATTTTTTCAATTTTTCAAAAAATGCTCCAAATGGTCTGAAACGTGTGCAAAAAAATTTTGAGCTCGATTTGAGCATACAAATATTTCAACGCGCGCGTACGCGCACGTTTTAAGGGAAAATATGAATTCTGAAAATATGAGTAGAATGCGCATAATTTGAAATATATGTGACGTAAATTTCATCGAAAAATTCCATTCCATTAATGACATATGATTGAGAATGTGTTTTTATATAATGACGTCATAGTGACGTCACGGTCGACTGATAACTTTGATTTTAGTTCGATTGCCGTTTTTTGGGACATGATACATATATGGTATGATTTTGACATTGATAGGAAGAGGACTTTTTGAGCTAATCCATACACAACTTTTGAGGAGAAAGAAGAAAAAGAAGAACTGAAGAGTTTGTTTGCAAAAACCGATAAGTCCATTTTTAAAGATTTTGAAGTACGGTCTCTGTCATAAAGTACAAAATGACACCTTTTAAATGATATATTGGTCACCACATATAAAGGTATAATTTTGAAGTTATGGTCAAAATAAGCAAAAATTTTCTTATTATTCTCTTTATTTTTCTTGACCTTTAATCGCAAATATCTCCATTTGACAAATATGGACTTATCGGTTTTTGCAAACAAACTCTTCAACTAGAGATTGTAATTTGTCATCACTGACAAATTAAGGTGATCCGATTTTTTTTTTTTTTTTAATCAATGATTCAAGTCCTGATCGCAATAGGCATGGCCATGCAGGTTTCATCTGTCTTCGAGACATTGGCCGTGTGATATTTGGATTCTCATTTAGAAAAGGGAGTCATATCTGCCATCTTTGGTACCAAATCTTTATACACTATAACGAAGATACAGCAACAAGTACATATGACCTTTGACCCCACTTTGCACAACTTAGATGGCATCTGAACAAAAAGTGGTTATTTTGTGAAATGATTCTTGTAACATGATCTTTGCGTGTGCAAAATATGGGAAAGATAAGACATGTATTCACCAAGATACAGGATGAAACATTTGTGACCTTTGACCCTAATTTACATACCCAAGATGTTGTCCGATCAAGTATTTGTTATTTTATGAAATAATGTGCGTGACATGAACTAAACATGTGCAAAATATGGGGGTGATAGGGGCTGTTTTTCTTGAGTTATTGCAAAGAAAGTTGCAGAAACATAGAAATAGCTCAATACATCGAAGATAAGCTTTAATTTCAACCAAGTATTGTAACATGATCCCGACATCATATGAAAAAACAAAGTGCACGGAACGATAGCGCAAAATCTCAGTTACAACATATTAAAATCTGAGAAAAATTCACCGAAGGGTAAGTGAGCTAGTGCTCGATAAAGACAATCATGTCAATTTTCACATCTAGAAAAATTCCCTCCCATAGAGATAACACGTCATAACGAAGAAACAAAAAGAAGTACATATGACCTTTTGACACCACTTTGCACAGACAAGATGGCATCTGAGCAAAGAGTGTTTTTTTTTTTGTGAAATGATTCTTGTAACATGATCTTTGCGTGTGCAAAATATGGGAAAGACAGGACATGTATTCACCAATATACAGGATAAAACATTTATGACCTTTGACCCTAATTTACATACCCAAGATGGCGTCTGATCAAGTAGTTGTTATTTTATGAAATAATGTTCGTGACATGAACTAAACATGTGCAAAATATGGTGGTGATAGGGTATGTTTTTCTTGAGTTATTGCACATAAAGTTGTAAAAAGAAAGAAATATTACAATACATCGAAGATAAGCTTTAATTTCAACCAAGTTTTTTCACGTGATCCCGACAATGCATGAAAAAACAAATGGCACACATACGATAGCCCTACGTCTCAGCTACAACATATTAAAATCTTAGAGAAATTCACCGAAGCATAAGTGAGCTAGTGCTCGATAAAGATAGTCATGTCAATTTTCATTTCCATAAAAATTGCACTCCCATAGAGATTACACGTAAACTGGTCAAATTTGACAAGGTTACCTTCAATCCATTTTTTCGAGGTGATATCGTCATCTAATCAAATTTGTGTAATTACATTTATGAAAGAGCATTTCATAAGCTACAACATATTGAAATTTAGGTGAAAATTGGCAAAGGATAAGTGAGATACGCTCGAGCAAACTTGAAATTTGATGACGTCATTTTGAAAATTTACTTTTTTTAGTTTATTCAGAAATTTGATATCTTTCAATCATTTTTTCAGCATAGCCAGCCCATGAAATGACATGTACAACTCATCAGCTTTCAGAATATGTCAAGAAAACGGGGGGTCACCGTCCATCCTGACGAGTAAAATCCGATTTAAAATTGGCGGTTTTTTGGCATAGTTGCACTGTGTATCCCCATTGACGCACGCGCGGAATTTTGAATTTGACGGGTCTGTATGACGTCATATTGAATCGGATCGACTTGAAACTTGGTAGAAATATTCCTTGACATTTCAGACATCCGATCAAAGTGAAAAAACGGGAAATTTCCATTGCATATGAGCTGTGCGTGCGTATATGTGCGCGCGCGTACGCGTCCGTCCGATTTTTTCAATTTTTCAAAAAATGCTCCAAATGGTCTGAAACGTGTGCAAAAAAATTTTGAGCTCGATTTGAGCATACAAATATTTCAACGCGCGCGTACGCGCACGTTTTAAGGGAAAATATGAATTCTGAAAATATGAGTAGAATGCGCATAATTTGAAATATATGTGACGTAAATTTCATCGAAAAATTCCATTCCATTAATGACATATGATTGAGAATGTGTTTTTATATAATGACGTCATAGTGACGTCACGGTCGACTGATAACTTTGATTTTAGTTCGATTGCCGTTTTTTGGGACATGATACATATATGGTATGATTTTGACATTGATAGGAAGAGGACTTTTTGAGCTAATCCATACACAACTTTTGAGGAGAAAGAAGAAAAAGAAGAACTAGAGATTGTAATTTGTCATCACTGACAAATTAAGGTGATCCGATTTTTTTTTTTTTTAATCAATGATTCAAGTCCTGATCGCAATAGGCATGGCCATGCAGGTTTCATCTGTCTTCGAGACATTGGCCGTGTGATATTTGGATTCTCATTTAGAAAAGGGAGTCATATCTGCCATCTTTGGTACCAAATCTTTATACACTATAACGAAGATACAGCAACAAGTACATATGACCTTTGACCCCACTTTGCACAACCTAGATGGCATCTGAACAAAAAGTGGTTATTTTGTGAAATGATTCTTGTAACATGATCTTTGCGTGTGCAAAATATGGGAAAGATAAGACATGTATTCACCAAGATACAGGATGAAACATTTGTGACCTTTGACCCTAATTTACATACCCAAGATGTTGTCCGATCAAGTATTTGTTATTTTATGAAATAATGTGCGTGACATGAACTAAACATGTGCAAAATATGGGGGTGATAGGGGCTGTTTTTCTTGAGTTATTGCAAAGAAAGTTGCAGAAACATAGAAATAGCTCAATACATCGAAGATAAGCTTTAATTTCAACCAAGTATTGTAACATGATCCCGACATCATATGAAAAAACAAAGTGCACGGAACGATAGCGCAAAATCTCAGTTACAACATATTAAAATCTGAGAAAAATTCACCGAAGGGTAAGTGAGCTAGTGCTCGATAAAGACAATCATGTCAATTTTCACATCTAGAAAAATTCCCTCCCATAGAGATAACACGTCATAACGAAGAAACAAAAAGAAGTACATATGACCTTTTGACACCACTTTGCACAGACAAGATGGCATCTGAGCAAAGAGTGTTTTTTTTTTTGTGAAATGATTCTTGTAACATGATCTTTGCGTGTGCAAAATATGGGAAAGACAGGACATGTATTCACCAATATACAGGATAAAACATTTATGACCTTTGACCCTAATTTACATACCCAAGATGGCGTCTGATCAAGTAGTTGTTATTTTATGAAATAATGTTCGTGACATGAACTAAACATGTGCAAAATATGGTGGTGATAGGGTATGTTTTTCTTGAGTTATTGCACATAAAGTTCTAAAAAGAAAGAAATATTACAATACATCGAAGATAAGCTTTAATTTCAACCAAGTTTTTTCACGTGATCCCGACAATGTATGAAAAAACAAATGGCACACTTACGATAGCCCTACGTCTCAGCTACAACATATTAAAATCTTAGAGAAATTCACCGAAGCATAAGTGAGCTAGTGCTCGATAAAGATAGTCATGTCAATTTTCATTTCCATAAAAATTGCACTCCCATAGAGATTACACGTAAACTGGTCAAATTTGACAAGGTTACCTTCAATCCATTTTTTCGAGGTGATATCGTCATCTAATCAAATTTGTGTAATTACATTTATGAAAGAGCATTTCATAAGCTACAACATATTGAAATTTAGGTGAAAATTGGCAAAGGATAAGTGAGATACGCTCGAGCAAACTTGAAATTTGATGACGTCATTTTGAAAATTTACTTTTTTTACTTTATTCAGAAATTTGATATCTTTCAATCATTTTTTCAGCATAGCCAGCCCATGAAATGACATGTACAACTCATCAGCTTTCAGAATATGTCAAGAAAATGGGGGGTCACCGTCCATCCTGACGAGTAAAATCCGATTTAAAATTGGCGGTTTTTTGGCATAGTTGCACTGTGTATCCCCATTGACGCACGCGCGGAATTTTGAATTTGACGGGTCTGTATGACGTCATATTGAATCGGATCGACTTGAAACTTGGCATAAATATTCCTTGACATTTCGGACATCCGATCCGTGTGAAAAAATTGAAAATTTCTATTTCATATGAGCTGTGCGTGCGAATATGTGCGCGCGCGTACGCGTCCGTCCAATTTTTTCAATTTTTCAAAAAATGCTCCAAATGGTCTGAAACGTGTGCAAAAAAGTTTTGAGCTCGATTTGAGCATACAAATATTTCAACGCGCGCGTACGCGCGCGTTTTGAGATTAAAATGAATTTTGAGAATATGAGTAGAATTCGCATGACTTGAAATATATGTGACGTAAATTTCACTGAAATATTCTATTCCATTAATGAGATATGCCTGAAAATGTGTTTTCATATAATGACGTCATAGTGACGTCACGGTCGACTGATCACTATGATTTTACTTGCGCTGTCGTCTTTGCGACATGATACATATATGGTATAAGTTTGACATTGAGAGGCAATGCACTTTCTGAGCTAACCTCTGCACAACTTTTGAGGAGAAATAAAGAAAGAAACAAAGAAAGAAGAAAGATTCAGTACAGATACAGAAGGTGATCCGAGAGGATACTCGGATCACCTAATAAAGAATCCGTACAGATACAGAAGGTGATCCGAGAGGATTCTCGGATCACCTAACAAAGAATCAGTACAGATACAGAAGGTGATCCGAGAGGATACTCGGATCACCTAAAAACAAAGAATCAGTACAGATACAGAAGGTGATCCGAGAGGATACTCGGATCACCTAAAAACAAAGAATCAGTACAGATACAGAAGGTGATCCGAGAGGATACTCGGATCACATAATAAAAAAAACTAGAGATTGTAATTTGTCATCACTGACAAATTAAGGTGATCCGATTTTTTTTAATCAATGATTCGAGTCCTGATCGCAATAGACATGACCATACAAGTTTCATCTAGAGACATTGGCCGTGTGATGTTTGGATTCTCATTTAGAAAAGGGAGTCATATCTGCCATCTTTGATACCAAATTCTGTATACACTGAATAACGAAGATACAGCAACGAATAGATATGACCTTTAACCCACCTTTACACTCCCAAGATGGCATCTGAGTAAAAAGTGGTTATTTTCTGAAATGATTCTTGCGACATCGTCTATATACGTGTGCAAAATATGGCAAAGATAGGACAGGTATTCACCAAGATAAAAAATGCAACATTTATGACCTTTGACCCTCATTTACATACCCAAGATATTATCCAATCAAGTAGTTGTTATTTCATGAAATAATGTACGTGACATGAACTAAACATGTGCAAAATATGGGAGTGATAGGGGCTGTTTTTTTTTTTTTTTGAGTTATTGCAAAGAAAGTTGCAGAAACATAGAAATATCTCAATACATCGAAGATAAGCTTTAATTTCAACCAAGTTTTTTAACATGATTCCGACATTGTATGAAGAAAAAAAGGCACACATTCGATAGCGCACAGTCTCAGCTACAACATATTAAAATCGAGGAGAAATTCGCCGAAGGGTAAGTGAGCTAGTGCTCGATAAAGACAATCATGTCAATTTTCACATTAAAAAAAATTCCCTCCCATAGAGATACCACGTCATAACGAAGATAAAGAAAGAAGTACATATGACCTTTGACCCAACTTTGCATAGACAAGATGGCATCTGAGCAAGAAGTAGTAATTTTGTGAAATGATCCTTGTAACATGGTCTTTACGTGTGCAAAATATGGGAAAGATAGGACATGTATTCACCAAGATACAGGATGAAACATTTATGACCTTTGACCCTAATTTACATACCCAAGATGGCGTCTGATCAAGTAGTTGTTATTTTATGAAATAATGTTCGTGACATGAACTAAACATGTGCAAAATATGGTGGTGATAGGGTATGTTTTTCTTGAGTTATTGCACATAAAGTTGCAAAAATAAAGAAATATTTCAATACATCGAAGATAATCTTTAATTTCAACCAAATTTTTTGACGTGATCCCGACATCGTATGAAAAAACAAAGGGCACACTCACGGTAGCCCAAAGTCACAGCTACAACATATCAAAATCTTGGAGAAATTCACCGAAGCATAAGTGAGCTAGTGCTCGATAAAGATAGTCATGTCAATTTTCATTTCCAGAAAAACTGCACTGCCATAGAGATTACACGTAAACTGGTCAAATTTGACAAGGTTAATTTCAATCCATTTTTACGAGGTGATACCGTCATCCAATCAAAATATTGTTATTTTATGTTTCAAAGAACATTAAATAAACTACAACATACTGAAATCTGGGTGAAAATTGACAAAGGATTAGTCAGATACGCTTGAATAAACTTGAAATTTGATGACGTCATTTTGAAAATTTACTTTTATTTATTTTATTAAGAAATTTGATATCTTTTAATCACTTTGACAGCATTGCCAACCCATGAAATGACATGTACAACTCATCAGCTTTCAAAATGTGTAAAGAGAATGGGGGGTCACCGTCCATCCTGACGAGTAAAATCGGATTTAAAATTGGCGGTTTTTTGGCATAGTTGCACTGTATATCGCCATTGACGCGCGCGCGGAATTTCAACTTTGACGGGCCCGTATGACGTCATGTAGAGCCGGATTGACTTGAAACTTGGTAGAAATATTCCTTGACATTTCAGGCATCCGGTCAAAGTAAAAAACCGGAAAATTTCTATTGCATATGAGCTGTGCGTGCGTATATGTGCGCGCGCGTACGCGTCCGTCCGATTTTTTCAATTTTTCCAAAAATGCTCCAAACGGTCTGAAACGTGTGCAAAAAAAATTTGAGCTCGATTTGAGCTTACAAATATTTCAACGCGCGCGTAAGCGCACTTCTTAAGAGGAAATATTTATTTCAAGAATATGAGTAGAATGCGCATAACTTGAAATATATGTGACGTAAATTTCATTGAAAAATTCCATTCCATTAATGAGATATGATTGAGAATGTGTTTTCATATAATGACGTCATAGTGACGTCACGGTCGACTGATCACAATGATACATTAGATTTGTCGTCTTTGGGACATGATGCATACATGGTATAAGTTTGAACTTGATAGGCATAGCACTTTCTGAGCTAACCTCTGCACAAATTTTGGGGAGAAATAAAGAAAACTAGACTTGGAATTTGTCAAGACTGACAAATTAGGTGATCCGATTTTTTTTTTTATCAATGATTCGAGTCCTGATCGCAATAGACATGACCATATACGTTTCATCTGTGTTTAGAGACATTGGCCGTGTGATGTTTGGATTCTCATTTAGAAAAGAGAGTCAGGTCTGCCATCTTTGGTACCAAATTCTGTATACACTATAACGAAGATACAGAATGAAGTATTTTGACCATTGACCCAACTTTGCACAGCCAAGATGGCATCTGAGCAAAAAGTGGTTATTTTGTGAAATGATTCTTGTAACATGGTCTTTACGTGTGCAAAATATGGGAAAGATAGGACATGTATTCACCAAGATACAGGTTGAAACATTTATGACCTTTGACCCTAATTTACATACCCAAGAAGGTGCCCGATCAAGTAGTTGTTATTTTATGAAATAATGTACGTGACATGAACTAAACGTGTGCAAAATATGGGGATGAAAGGGGCTGTTTTTCTCGAGTTATTGCAAAGAAAGTTGCAGAAAGAAAGAAATATCTCAATACATCGAAGATAAGTTTGATTTCAACCAAGTTTTTTGATGTGATCTCGGCATCTTATGAAAAATTGTAGAAATACTGACGATAGCCCAAAGTCTCAGCTACAACATATTAAAATCTGGGAGAAATTCACCGAAGAGTAAGTGAACTAGTGCTCAATAAAGACCGTCATGTCAATTTTCATTTCCAGAAAAATTCCCTCCCATAGAGATAACACGTAAACTGGTTAAATTTGACAAGGTTACATTATATCTATTTTCACGAGGTGAAGACATCATCCGATTAAAACTTTGATTGAAGAAAACTTAAAGAGTATTACATTGGCTACAACATACTAAAATCTGGAAGAAATTCACCGAAGGGTAAATGAGCTAGTCGTCGATAAAGACAATCATGTCAATTTTCACATCTAGAAAAATTCCCTCCCATAGAGATAACACGTCATAATGAAGATAAAGAAAGAAGTACATATGACCTTTGACCCTACTTTGCACAGACAAGATGACGTCTGAGCAAAAAGTGGTTATTTTGTGAAATGATTCTTGTAACATGGTCTTTACGTATGCAAAATATGGGAAAGATAAGACATGTATTCACCAAGATACAGGATGAAACATTTCTGACCTTTGACCCTAATTTACATACCCAAGAAGGTGCCCGATCAAGTAGTTGTTATTTTATGAAATAATGTACGTGACATAAACTAAACATGTGCAAAATATTGGGCTGATAGAGCTTGTTTTTCTTGAGTTATTGCAAAGAAAGTTGCAGAAAGAAAGGAATATGAAAATACATGGAAGATAAGCTTTAATTTCAACCAAGTTTTTGGGCATGATGCCGACTCCGTATGAAAAAACGAAGGGCACTTTAGCGATAGCCCAAAGTCTCAGCTACAACATACTAAAATATGGGAGAAATTCACCGAAGCATAAGTGAGCTAGTGCTCGATAAAGATAGTCATGTCAGTTTTCATTTCCAGAAAAACTGCACTCCCATAGAGATAACACGTAAACTGGTCAAATTTAACAATGTTACTTTTAATCCCTTTTTACGAGGTGATGCCGTCATCCAATCAAATTGTTGTTATTATATATCTGAAAGACCATTTAATAAGCTACAACATATTGAAATTTGGACGAAAATCAACTAAAGAATAAGTGAGATATGCTTGAATGAACTTGAAATTTGATGACGTCATTTTGAAAATTTACTTTTTTAACTTTATTAAGAAATTTGATATATTTTAATCATTTTTCCAGCATTGCCAACCCATGAAATGACATGTACAACTCATCAGCTTTCAGAATATGTAAAGAAAATGGGGGGTCACCGTCCATCCTGACGAGTAAAATCGGATTTAAAATTGGCAGTTTTTTGGCATTGTTGCACTGTATATCGCCATTGACGCGTGCGCGGAATTTCAACTTTGACGGACCCGTATGACGTCATTTTGAGTGGGATTGACTTGAAACTTGGTAGAAATATTCCTTGACATTTCAGGCATCCGATCAAAGTGAAAAAACGGGAAATTTTCATTGCATATGAGCTGTGCGTGCGTATATGTGCGCGCGCGTACGCGTCCGTCCGATTTTTTCAATTTTTCAAAAAATGCTCCAAATGGTCTGAAACGTGTGCAAAAAGATTTTGAGCTCAATTGGAGCTTACAAATATTTCAACGCGCGCGTACGCGCACGTTTTAATAATAAATATGAATTTTGATAATATGAGTAGAATGCGCTTGACTTGAAATATATGTGACGTAAATTTCATTGAAAATTTGCATTCCATTAATGAGATATGAATGAAAATGTGCTTTCATATAATGACGTCATCGTGACGTCACGGTCGACTGATCACTATGATACATTAGATCTGTCATCTTTGTGACATGATACATACATGGTATGATTTTGAAATTGATAGGCAGAGGACTTTCTGAGCTAACCTCTGCACAACTTTTGAGGAGAAATAAAGAAACAAACTAGAGATTGTAATTTGTCATCACTGACAAATTAAGGTGATCCGATTTTTTTTTTTAATCAATGATTCAAGTCCTGATCGCAATAGGCATGACCATGCAGGTTTCATCTGTGTTCAGAGACATTGACCGTGTGATGTTTGGATTCTCATTTAGAAAAGGGAGTCATATCTGCCATCTTTGGTACCAAATCTGTATACACTATAGCGAAGATACAGCAACAAGTACATATGTGTGACGCTCCAACAAAATGAGTCATAAGTCGCACGGGGAGTTTTCCCGTAATGAGCCGAAAATGAAGGGGAAGCACTGCTCGGGTCGAAATTTTTTTATGACGGATTTTGATTCCTTGATGTTTTATCTATTTGTACAGAAAATTTCAGCGTGTAAAAATGAGTACAAGTGTCCCAAATCACAGTTTTTCTGGGACCATTTTTTCGGTTACATTTTTTTTCGAACGCTCGCATTTGCGTTGCGTTTCGCACCTATTGTTCTCGCCCGATCGAGACTCCGCCTCCGTTGCTAGGGCGTATGCTAATGAAGCATTGCTCTTGACCCCATTGAAGACAAAACAAAGCATGGTGCGTGCGGCGGCGGCGGCGAGGGCTTTAGAATTACGCAATAACAGTGAGCTGACCAAGGCTATCAATTGCATGACCAACGAGTTGCGTTTGATACATGCACCACATTTCATGAAGTGGTGATTGATGTGACGCACAAATGGCGCTGAAAAATTTTATTCCAACGACGATCACGCAAAATTTATGATACCTTATCAATGAGCTAAAATGATCACATATCGAACTTGAAACCTCTCTAGTGATGCGTGTGTGTACTTTTACAACGGTTATTGGCCTCATTAATGAATTCATTCAAATGATTATAACTTTCGTTCCCTGGTATGTGACTTGCTGTTTAAAGTTCATCTTTGGAGATGATTATAGTAGGGCCTAAGTTGTCAATTATTCTCGTTTTTATAAAGTCGACAATTCGTGTGATAATTAGCTAATGTATGTAATGCGTAATATTATTTCCCTGGTTAATAAAAATTATTGCCCTATTTACTAAAAGATGGTTTGGGCCATGACGGCATGGAGAGAAATCGGAAGACAAACATTCTTATTATGCCCAAATAGCTCGTGTTCCCTTTGGAGGATATTCTGACTCTTGTCATCTGTGTATCTTTTAGAAGACCTATTTGAGAAAGTGACAGAAAGCTGTGTCGCTACTCAAAAGTGTGCTTCTTCATTTTTTTTTAAATCAGAATGTTTGTAATGATAGCTGTTTGTCGTGCATTACGTGTAGCTGACATGTGAGAGGTCAAGTCTGCAAAGAATTTGGCTAACAGCTTTGCGAAGTAGCAGCGCTAATTGCCTATTGAATTGTGTATTGTGTGGAATTCGAATGAAAGAACTCGGGCGACACTGTTCACGCCTTTTATCCGAGTAAACCCCGCATCAACGAAGCCTTGAACAATGAAAGGTAAACTTCCTGCTATCAAGGGGTGGATAATCACGCAACCATTATCTTTTCTTCTCCATTGATAGCAGAATCAGTGACATACTGTAATGGAGCAACAGTGTTGGAGGATCGGCATTATGTCTGCTAATTTGTAAAAGAATTTTTCAGTCCCCTTTTGTGTTCAGAACCACAGTCAGGGACGCTAACTTACTTAATCTCTTACAAGATATCGTTACTATCTTAAAACGTGAATTTTATGAAAGGTTAAAAGCGATCGCGGAATCAGTTCTTCTGCGTGACACCAGGCTTTTTTAAAAGCATACCAAGCTTAAATCGTTTACCTGTATAGAAAGGGCGGGAATACACACTTATCGCAATAATCCGGATTTGAGAGTGATACACTCTACTATTTTTCTTCATCTTTACCCCGACAAAGACCATGGTAATTCAAAACAAACAAACAAACAAACAGTTGCATTTTATCAGAACGTACAGACAATTTTTGTGTTTCATGTATGTATAGGTCATCTCTTGATGTATAGTAGGCATTTGTTGTCGTTTTTTTATAGCGTTTCCTAATAAATGCCTTTAGCGAAAACCCAACACAACTTTTATCAAGGAGGGAAGGGAACTTAAATTTGAATATAGCCTAGTTTACAAAAATAAGACATGTAAATAAGGCAATCATATACATCCGCATGGCCGATTGTAATCTCTTACTTTGACTATTAAACATGATCGCCTGCATTTACATGCTTTTTCGAATTTCTTGAACTTTGCCTCATTTTCTCTTTCTTTGTTTTTTTTTAGCAATTGTTCGCAATATTTAAAAATCGTAACACAGTCTGCTATCCCACAATATAATGTTCCATTTGATTCGGCACTTATTAATGGTCGGGTGACGCCAAATGTTGGAAACTCGAGCGATGATACATGGCACTTTGTTTGTTGGTTTTCGTCTCATCGCTCAAAAGAATTTTGACTACGATTACAGAGGTATCATCTGCAAGACTTAACTGATGGTTTACAGAAGTGATCATCAATTCAGTAAGGATAAGTCAACAAGTCACGAATTCACTTTACCCATCATGTCTAATCGCACTACGACATTGTTGAGGTAACCGCGCCTTTTTATTCTCATAGTTCAAACTAATTCTATACATAATCAAAACAAATAGTTCTTTATATAATTTCTCAAAATACTCAAAAGATGGCCTAAGTCAAAACTTTCTACAAAGATTGCATACGGCAATCTTTACTGGCCTAAACAAGTTTTCTAGAGCTATCAGTTCCCCCTATGACGATGCCAGGTACCCATTTATACACCTGGGTCGAGAGGGACACAGTGGGTAAAATCATCTTGTCCAAGGACGTAAGCACTGGGCGGGATTCGAACTCGGGTCCTCCGATCGGGAGTCGGGAGTCTTATCCACTATGCCACAACGCATTAAAATACATCGTGTACAATGTAATGTTTTAGTATACGGTTTGAAACTTTGAATTTGCGAGTCCTTTATAAAGTTATAAGGGTTATTACATTATCAAGCAAAAATTAAAGTATTTAGGGTTTCAGATTTGCTCAGAATACTAACAATGCTATATACATGTATGACGATCGTTCGCAACAGAGACAATCCGCTTCAATAGATATACAATGTAATTCTGTTTTCATAAATTGAAAGAGAAACGTAAAGAAGTCAACTTTTTAACTTCATTTAGCTTTCTCACCAATTGAAATTGATTTGATCTGCCATGCATGATATCGCTGTGTACAGTGTGTTCTATCAATTCTATTAAATTATTTAATTGGCGTGCTTGTTTTTTATGCAGAATATTACAGGTAAGTATAAATTCATAATGTTTGTACATATGGCATGTTCGTTGTTTTGTATTTTCATTTTTATAATATATCACGTGTCCATTATCTGATTCTGACCACGAAAATATGGCGACTGTTTAAATGCGGAGTATGTACTGGAAAACTAATGTCTCCTGCCAGTATAGACAAACTAATTTCTAGTCTATCCCCGCTTGAAATGGAAATAGAAAGAAAGAAAAAAAAACGAAGTTCGACTTTCAGCACATTTCAACCGTTTTGTATAGTGCCTGATACATGTAATGGACATAATTATTTAGCGCATAAGCAATAACACAACTTTCGGGAATAATGTATGTCTTAATGATTGTATCTCCTTGCCTCAATTTTAGCTTCTTCCTTTTCAAGTTTGCGGGAAAGAAATAGTTGAACATCAATCGCAATCATAAAGAGAGGCACATCCTTAAAAATAAACACAGGAGTACTGAGACACACTACGAAATAAAAACGGGCCTTTTATCACTATTGACAACGCATGACATTGAAATGCTTTTTTTTTGGGGGGGGGGGGTAATACAATTGATTGTTCTGAAGGTTCGTTAATCACACAATGAAATATGGTTCGCTATTAGCTTAGGTTAGTTCACAAGAAAATCAAATGCGGTTCCTTCTCCGGTGGTTCCTTTACCCGAAAGTAATCAAGCAATCATTTATATTTTAGTAAGGTTTGTGAATACAAAACGAAATGAGGCAGGCCTAAGTATTAATTCCGAATATTTGTCAGTATAATTATCTATCTCAAATGCAGAAAGATTGTAACTGTAAATGTGATGTAAAAAACATTAAGTTAATGGTTCTTTATATGCTATGGTATTACAAAAGTGACCGAGAATAAGAAGTATATTTATGATAAAATCATATAAACCCAACGTGAAGCTGTCAGGCCTACATCAACCTTTGCTTCTGATACGTATAGTATGTGCAGCATTGGCAAGTGTGATAAGCGATAATTACTGTGGACGCAACGTCTATAAAGAAATGCCTAATATGGCTGGAAATCAGAATGTTACGACTGTATACAGCTGCAGCAGAATAGACGCGAAAGCAGTCTTTGATGCTCTGCAACATTACGACCATGTGCATAATTTGAGGGTTTTTAGTACATGCAAAGAACACGATCTCAAAAGACGACTGCATAATTTGAGGGTTTTTAGTACATGCAAAGAACACGATCTCAAAAGACGACTATCGTTAATTAACTTCATTGATTTTCTCTACCGATGCTGTCTTTTGAACTCCAGCCTACAATGGGTTCACAGGTTCTATTTAGCTATTGGTACTTGCTAAACGTTTCCATTGACAACAACATGGGAGGAGAATGGAAGCGATCAATGCCCTCACTAAAAGACGCTTCTCGTAATACGCATTGCGTGCCTTTTTTTCTTTCTACTGTTTCCTATTGTTTGTGAGTTCAAAACTTGCGGCAAACTACACCGCAGCCGACACACAACGCGTACCGACTCATTCATGCGGCGGCAGCGGCACGGACACAAACGCACCGAAGTTTACATTCGGGCTGCCGTATTGGTCAGAATCGTTAATGATAGACCTGTCCTGCGATTGGTTAATTATCTTAGACACTCAAGCTATCGCTTTATATGGTAGTGCGTGCGATGGAGCGTAAACGCCGTCGCTAAGCAGGACTGTTGTATTGTTTCGTCCCGTGAAAGAAACAGGTCGTGAGCTTGAACATAGCCTGAACTTTGAGAGCGATTTTCTCCGTTATTTAGAAAATGGACTGACATCATAAGCGTAGTTAATATTCGTTTTTATGATCTATAGGGATGTCGAAATGAGTTGTATTATATATCAGTGTAAAGCTTAGAGTCTGTAGAATTCACATATAGGCATAACTACGATTTCATTTTTTGCGACTTTTGACTCATTCCGACGGAGCGCATCACATATGATCTTTGACCCCACTTTGCACAACCTAGATGGCATCTGAGCAAAAAGTGGTTATTTTGTGAAATGATTCATGTAACATGATCTTTGCGTGTGCAAAATATGGGAAAGATAAGACATGTATTCACCAAGATACAGGATGAAACATTTGTGACCTTTGACCCTAATTTACCTACCCAAGATTTTGTCCGATCAAATAGTTGTTATTTTATGAAATAATGTACGTGACATGAAGTAAACATGTGCAAAATATGGGGGTGATAGAGGCTGTTTTTCTTGAATTATTGCAAAGAAAGTTGCAAAACACAGAAATATCTCAGTACATCGAAGATAAGCTTTAATTTCAACCAATTATTTTAACATGATCCCGATATCATATGAAAAAACAAAGGACACGTAACGATAGCGCAATGTCTGAGTTACAACATATTAAAATCTGAGAAAAATTCACCGAAGGGTAAGTGAGCTAGTGCTCGATATAGACAATCGTGTCAATATTAACATCTAGAAAAATTCCCTCCCATAGAGATAACACGTCATAACGAAGATACAGAAAGAAGTACATATGACCTTTGACCCCACTTTGCACACACAAGATGGCATCTGAGCAAAAAGTGGTTATTTTGTGAAATGATTCTTGTAACATGGTCTTTACGTGTGCAAAATATGGGAAAGATAGGACATGTATTCACCAAGATACAGGATGAAACATTTATGACATTTGACCCTAATTTACATACACAAGATGGCGTCTGATCAAATAGTTGTTATTTTATGAAATAATGTACGTGACATGAACTAAACATGTGCAAATTATGGTGGTGATAGCCTATGTCTTTCTTGAGTTATTGCAAAGAAAGTTGCAGAAAGAAAGAAATATTCCAATACATCGAAGATAAGCTTTAATTTCAACCAAGTTTTTGGACGTGATTCCGACATTGCATGAAAAAACAAAAGGCACACTTGAGATAGCGCAAAGTCCCAGCTACAACATATTAAAATCTGGGAGAAATTCACCGAAGCATAAGTGAGCTAGTATTCGAAAAGGACAGTCATGTCAATTTTCATTTCCAGAAAAACTGCACTCCCATAGAGATAACACGTAAACTGGTCAAATTTGACAAGGTTACTTTCAATCCATTTTTACAAGATGATGCCGTCATCCAATCAAAATTAAATTAGTACATTTCTGAAAGACCATTTAATAAGCTACAACATACTGAAATTTGGGTGAAAATCGGCAAAGGATAAGTGAGATACGCTAGAGTAAACTTGAAATTTGATGACGTCATTTTGAAAATTTACATTTTTTACTTTATTAAGAAATTTGATATCTTTTAATCATTTTTCTAGCATCGCCAACCCATGAAATGGCATGTACAACTCATCAGCTTTCAAAATATGTAAAGAAAATGGGGGGTCACCGTCCATCCTGACGATTAAAATCGGATTTAAAATTGGCCGTTTTTTTGCATAGTTGCACTGTATATCGCCATTGACGCGCGCGCGGAATTTCAAATTTGACGGTCCCGTATGACGTCATATTGAGTCGGATTGACTTGAAACTTGGTAGAAATATTCCTTGACATTTCAGACATTCGATCCGTGTGATAAAACGGGAAATTTCTATTGCATATGAGCTGTGCGTGCGTATATGCGCGCGCGCGTACGCGTCCGTCGATTTTTTTTGAAATGCTGTAAATGACCTGAAACGTGTGCAAAAAAATTCTGATGTTGATTAGAGCATGTTTAAATTTCAACGCGCGCGTACGCGCACGTTTACTATGAACGTGAATGAATTTTATGAAATATTTCAATAGACCTTGACTTGAACTATGTGATATCTTAATTTCATATAAAAATTCCGTTTCATTAATGAGATATTGATGTAAACGTGATTTCAGATAATGACGTCATAATGACGTCACGGTTAACTGATCACATTGATACACTAGATCTGTCGTCCTTAGAACATGATACATATATGGTATAAGTTTGAAAGTGATAGGTAGGGGACTTTGTGAGTTAACCGCTGCACAAGATTTGAGGAGAAAGAAATAAAGAAGAAGAAGAAGAAGAAGAAGAAAGAATCCGTACCGATACAATAGGTGATCCGAGAGGATACTCGGATCACCTAATAAAGAAGAAGAAGATTAAAGAATCAGTACAGATACAGAAGGTGATCCGAGAGGATACTCGGATCACCTAAAAAAGAAGAAAGAATCCGTACAGATACAGAAGGTGATCCGAGAGGATACTCGGATCACCTAACAAAGAATCCGTACAGATACAGAAGGTGATCCGAGAGGATACTCGGATCACCTAATCAGTACAGATACAGAAGGTGATCCGAGAGGATACTCGGATCACCTAACAAGGAACGTCAGTTCGTCGAATTCCCCTTTTTTGCGATCTCCATAGACCCCGTGTATAAGGGCGAGTACGACGAAGTGACAAAATGCCGCTGTGCGTCACTTCGTCGAATCTCGGCGCGTAGGCGCAACGCGTGTAAGTCAATGGGAATGATGATATTTGTCACTTATTACATGGTTCGGCCCATGCTCTAAAAATGCAAATGTTCTTTTGTCATGCCTGGAGTTTTAGACCAGGTACCACGCCAAAACAACAAAATAATATAGACGTAATTTGTTGTTTTTCCCCTCGTTCTGTGGATTTCCATGGTTCATTGACAAATCAACTTGTGTTCTTGTTAATATATTATGTACATGTACCTATGTGCTCTCTATTCTTCCCCTTTTTCACATCATTTGGTTCTTAAGAAAAAAAAAAAACTTCAACATGAAAAGCAACAATTAAAAAAAAAACATTTTAGTGTTCATTAAATAGGTCAGTGTTTTTTCATCATTTCTAGCATTTACTGGTGTGATTCCGTCTTGCACATTGGAGCTCTATGACTTTCTATATTATGTACATGTACGTATGTGCTCTCTATTCTTCCCCTTTTTCACATCATTTGGTTCTTAAGAAAAAAAACTTAAACATGAAAAGCAACAATTAAAAAAAAACATTTTAGTGTTCATTAGGTCAGTGTTTTTTTATCATTTCTAGCATTTTCTGGTGTGATTCCTTCTTGCACATTGGAGCTCTATGACTTTCGGTCTATTTAATGTTTCAGTATATCTTTTTCTGACAGATATCAGATATCAGATGTGTCGTCTCTATTCAAAAGCGTAAATGGGGGGAACCACCTCACCAAACACTGTCCTTTAGTGGGAACGATACATAAAGGAAATTTAAGGAGGGGCTCCTAGGAAAATACGTACATGCCGCCTTTGTCTCTCTCACACAACTCTCAGCTAGCAAATAAACTTATCATCACCGTTTTGCATCATGTCATATTTAGTTATATTGCAGAATTTATTTTTTTTTGGGGGGGTGATTTTGCAAGTGAACTTGCAAAACAGTAGGAAGTACACTTGTAATCAAAATGTAAAACTCAAGGAAACATTCAGACATAGACAAGAACACACACACACACAATCTCTCCCTCATACATACACAAATACAAAAGAGCATTTTGTCACCCAATAACTTACGAGTTGAAAATCACTTTAGATTTATTACATTACAGGAGTACAGTGATTAGTAAGCTATTCTTTATTCTTCTTTTCAAATCCTACAAGCATTGCTTTTAGTAGGTTCCTCATATTTACACATCATTATATTACATGTCCTTATGCATTATTTGTGAAATTATGTCTAAAATTGAATGTTGTGTTATACATATTTTACTCTGAAATCAAATGGAATATGAAACCTGAAAATGGAATGTGGAATATGGAACTTGAATTCCCAAAAAAAAAAAAAAAAAATCAAATGAAATTGCACAGATAAATAAAATTTACTAACTGGGTTACATAAAGTTTGCTGTCACACGCCTGGAAGTAGAAATATTAAGAATGCATGGCAACATGACAATAGATGGCTAACATATCTTTCATAATCAGTAGAAATATTTTTCATAGTTTATCAAGCAAATCAAGAAAGCAGCTGAACTGCCAGCAAATCTATCATGGCAGAGGTTTACTCGCATATACTGACATGTGTTCCACCAGCCACCGTATTGGTCATTCCTCTGCTGGCGTAAATTTGACAGTACACACAACGCACGCCGTCAGTAGTTGGTAGCCTTTATAAAAATGGTTTCAAGCATGGAGGTGGGAAGAGACCTCCCTGTTTCAAGGATAATACAAAATTTGTATAGCCAATCAGAAGTGTGGAAATAAGTCGCGTTTGCGCTCTTTAGTTTGTTACAGACATGAATGGGCGGCGCCCTTTTTTCCGTAACCAAGCGAAAGATTATCTCATGAATAATGTAAACATGAGCGCACCTGCTATGTGTACTGTCCTACCAAGTGCACACATAAGGTGTTTGTTTTTGATTGTTTTTAATTTGTTTGTTTGTTTGTTTGGCAGTCACGTGTCACTCTATGTGTTGAATGCAAAGTTGTATGTATTTCGGGTCCCGCAGCAATTGTTATGTGAAACAATAGAAATCAAATAAAGATTACTTAACAGAAAGTGTGTGTGTGTGTGTATGTGTGTGTGTGTGTGTGTGTGTGTGATGTGATGTGAGTACGTGTGTGTGTTTTGAGTGTATGATACGTGCCTGTGCGCTTATATGTGTACGTATTGTACGTATTTGTGGTGTCATCTGTATGTGCACCCATGTACATATTGCGTTGGTATTCCTGGAGCAACCGTGTCTTAGATAGTAACCTTGGACATAAATTTATTATAAATTTGATAAGAACTGCAGGAATACTCATTTAAGGGGCCCTGAAATTCAACCGTTTTTGTCGCAATCACTGGGTATGCACCCTCACTTGGCTTAGCACAATACAGCGGGCTTCTGCACAATACACAAGCTGCAACTCAGAGAAATAAAGACGAAATAAAAGCGGCTAGGAATTAAGACTATAGGGTCAGTAATGCTTGTCGCTATTGGGGCACTGAAAATGACAAACTTTAGTTCTGGCACTTATTTCATGAAAAATTCATCAAAACTGCATTAAACTATATAATTATGTACATGTTGCTAGAGAGGTCAGCAGAACACTGGGATTCATTGTAAGTTATAATATTGTGCATGGTAACCATGGTAACGGGATGCCTATAGGTGATTGGTAACCCCCCCCCCCCCCAAAAAAAAAAAAAACCCACGAAAACAAATATATATATATATATATATATATATATATTATGTATATCCATTTTATATATCTGGAATTTAGACAGATTTGTTTCTTTTGCCTTTCGTGCACATCACCCATTGTAGACCTACCTCAACACTGTTAAATTAGCCTGGATAAATGGGAAAAGACGCCCAAGAGTTTTCCCTCATTGTCTCCTTAGCATTAATTCATTACTGCACGTTTTGATACAAATTTACATATCATGATTTTTTTTTTCATTTTATATACATATATACAAAAGCTAACGAACACAAAAGTACGTTTAATTCTTTGGTGGATAATCCAGCGCACGTGTGTATTCCTTCTTAACAAAGAAATTCATCTGCATTCTTGAATAAACTTCCTTTACGAACATGAACAATTATTGCTTTCCTCTGCTCTCTTCCAGGATTGTTTTGCATAACCATCGCTCTGTTAATGCTCAAAAGAGCTAACATTAGAATATAATTGGCTTTGCTCTCTATATTCACCTGTATTTTTAAGGGAAATTTGTGTCCATACATTACTAAAAACTACATTTGCCTATGTACTTTGAAGTCAAATTTGTGTTGAAAGTACGACGGATGGAACTTTTTCATGCATTTTACTATTCTAAAATGATATCTTTCTTTCAATGACCGTTTATTATGCCTTTGTTTACAAATATTGCTGTAACTTGAGAATGCTTCAGTATATTCTTCACATAAGTTCACAAAATATGCAAAAGGAAGGACATGCTCATTGAGCTTTTTGAAATTATGGGCTTTAGTTTTTGAGTTATTGACAGCTGAATCATGATTGGATAATACTAGTTGCCTTGGCAGCAAAAGATTTTTTTTTTTTTTTTTACAATAGTCAATAAAAAGTTTTTTTTTTAATTGCATCTATAAGATAAAAAAAAAATCTAAGTTTGCAGCAGTAGGAGGCATTTTGGGGGTTACCAATCACCTGTAGGCATCCGGTTACCATGGTAACCATGTACAATATTATAATTTACAGTGAATCCTACTGTATTGCCGACATCTCTAGCAACGTGTACATATAAAGTTTTATGCAGGTTTGATGAATTCTTCATGAAATAGATGCAAAAACTGTGATAAGTTTTGTATTTTCAGTGCCTCAATAGCGACAAGCGTTACCGACCCTAGTCTTTATTTCTCTGAGTTGCAACTTGTGTATTGGGCAGAAGCCCGCTGTATTGCGCTAAGCCGGGTGAGGGCACATACCCAGTGATTGCGATTCGGGCGTCGCAATCACTGGGTATGCGCTCTCACTCTGCTTACTTCAACTTGGAGAAGTAAAGACGAAATAAAAACGTCTTGAAACTACACTATACCGACCCCCAGCTTGGTGTGAAAAGTTAGTTTGCAGGCAAAACCCTTGTTTGTCGAAGACTACTACACGCACCACTGCACTGGCGCATGTAGCAGTGCTAGTGGTGAGTGTAATAGTCTTGGCGTGCGCAGACCCCTTTGCGTTTGTTCCAACAAATAATGATGAAAAATGGCCAGTAAAATTCTACTGACACCACAATTTGGAATCACATACTACCTGGGGATGTTCATGGAGGTCCCATCTAATTACCATACTGTCTAGTCAAACCTTTTCTGCGGGGTGGGTTGAACGAACTCCTTAATTAAGCCTCCTACAGGAAATAGCGCCTTGACTACTTCGAAGGGAACCTGTGCTGCAGCTCCGCGTCAACCGCTGGACTTTGCCTTACTCTTGATAACACAGACACACAGACGACGCACCAAGTACTGCACCAGCCACCGTATTGGTCATTCCCCTGCTGACGTAATTTTGACAGTACACACAACGCACGCCGTCAGTAGTTGGTAGCCTTTATAAAAATGGTTTCAAGCAGGTTTCAAGAAGGGAGGTGGGAAGAAACCTCCCTGTTTCAAGGATATGGCCAATCGGAAGTGTGGAAATAAGTCGCGTTTGCGCTCTTTAGTTTGTTACAGACATGAATGGGCGGCGCCCTTTTTTCCGTACCAAGCGAGAGATTATCTCATGAATAATGTATACATGAGCGCACCTGCTATGTGTACTGTCCTACAAAGCAGTCAGTCCGCAGCACGTATGCTAATGAGCCGATCCAGCAAGATTTATTCAGCACTCTCGTTGACGATCTTTGCGTTCGAAAGGTGTCTCGTCGTGCGAGATTTTGCGAGACTTTGATAGGGCTATGGTTTTCACAGTGTAGGGACTTGTACATACATTTGTCATGGCTACAAGTCACGGTAAATTGTTCTCCAGTCTTAGATCTTTATTTTGATACTAAATTTGGGTATAACATCGGATCTTATCATGACTAAATAATCAGTTGAATTTGCGTAAATTTTACCTGCTTTTCACGGAAGATTAATATGTCGTCTACAGTTCTTTTTTGGTTCCTGACCGGATTAAGAAACTGTTGTTTCTGATTTTGGCTTTTTTGAAGAGAGGAAACTTAGATGCTCATCATATATTGGAGTCAAGGAGACGCAAGCATGATTTATACTAGTTTTTCCGTTTTGAAATGTCTGTAAAATTCACTCCTAAGCCGGAAGTACGCTCCACACAAAGTCAACAGTGGCGCGATAAGAGCTCTCTGATTGGACAGTGCTTGCATTCAGCGCTTGAACTACACGCGTGCCAAGAAACCGCAAGTGGCATTAAACCGTTTTATAAAATGGGTTCAAGAATGTAGCCAATTGAAAGCGCTGAAATGAGTCACGTGTGCGTGCATTAATTTCTTCAGGTATGCACTAAGAAGAGTCTCTCTTCCACCTCCCTGGCCTGACGTACGTCACAATGTTTACACTAGCAGTTGTTACAAGTGCGTCACGCGCTACTATACGCGCTGTCAATCCTGTAAACAACTTCTAGTTCGGGCCGCGGGCTGCCACAACAGCCGGCGGCCTTTCTTGTGCATAACAGTACGTGGCGTACGTATACTCTTATACGTACGTATACTTATGTGCGGGATTTCCGAGTGCGACGTGCGTAAATGTTTGGGACGAACATCCTCGGACATCTTGACTTTTGAGCGAGTGCTACATGTAGCTGACTGGTATTGACCCACAAAGGTACGTGAATAATGCTGTTAGTTTTCGACCCATTTTATAAAACAAATGATGCACAGGATTATTTCGTGGCGTTAGTGAAGGTGCGGCGCACTCTCGAGTATTGACAACGGTTGCAAACATGCACTCGGCTGCGCCTCGTGCATGTCGCACCATTGTCAATACTCTCGAGCGCGCCGCACCTTCACTAACACACTCTATCCTGCGCATCATTTGTATGATGTAGCAGCGTAATGACATAATGCAAGCGCTGAATGCAAGCGCTGTCCAATGAGAGAGCTTACTCTTGAGATTACACGGTTTCAAGCTGATCAGCACTGACATCGATGTATATTTTACTGGTTCCTGACCGGATTAAGCAACAAATTGTCAAGATATTTACATGGATACAAAGATTAGGAGATGGACTACAAAATAAAGCATTTCCATTGAGACGCAAGGTGAATTTGATATTTTTTTGACGTCTTGAACGTGTACTGCACGAATTACTTTTTTCATCATTTTTCACGCTCAAATTACGCTATGATATTTTTCATTTACAATAATTTCAGTAACATTTGACGATAGATTACATATTTTCCTTGAATTTGATACCAAATTTGTGAACATAAGGTGTATTTTTGTTGCCGAAAGCCCAAGGACAAAATCCCCTTACGCAGCTTATTACGTATGCAAGCCTAGAGCGGGCTTGCATACGAGTTGAATAAATACGAGCGAATTATCGGGTGCTGCGGACTGACTGAAAGTGCACACAAAACGTGTTTGCTTTTGATTTGTTTTGATTTATTTTTTGTTTGTTTGTTTGTTTGTTTCTTTGGCACGTGTCACTCTATGTGTTGAATGTAAAATTGTAGGTATTTCGGGTCCCGCACCAATTGTTATGTGAAACAATAGAAATAAAATAAAGATTACTAAAACAAAAAGCGTGTATGTGTGTGTGTGTGTGTGTGATGTGAGTACGTGTGTGTGTTTTGAGTGTATGATACGTGCCTGTGCGCTTATCAATGTGTACGTGTTGTACGTATTTGTGGTGTCATCTGTATGTGCACCCATGTACAAATTGCGTTGGTATTCTTGGAGCAATTGTGTTTTAGATAGTAACCATGGACATTAATTTATTATATTTTTGATAAGAACTGCTGGAGTACTCATTAAAGGGGCCCTGAAATCCAAATGCATGTTGATTTGTGTTGCTTTATGATACCCTCAACATCACTTTTGCGGTGAAATGAACAACTTGAAACATTCCTTGTATTTTTAACAGTTTTCTTTTTCTATTTTTCTTCAGATCACTTGGGAAAGCCAAAAAAAAAAAAAAAAAACCTTCCAAACCAATATTCCTCAGATGACCTCAATTGTCAATCATTGCTATTAGAGTACTGAAATGTTTAACGAAAGACAATACAATACAATACAACGTCAAATAATATCATAGGCTTACATGTAAACATGCTATGACGCGAGCAACTCGGGACCATCTGCAAATTATGTACGAAACCAAACAAACAATAACAAAAAGTATACCGCCATAAGTGATCCCCCCCCCCTCCAATTCCCGAATCATTCCTGAAACGATGATGACTCTGATACATCTATGGGCATACCCAGGGATGATCAGGGGCGTCGAATCTACCGGGGGGGGGGGGTGGGGGCAAAAGGGCATTTGCCCCGCCCCTACGGAAATGTTGGGGGCATACAAATCATTAATTTTGTCCCCCAAGCAGTTCCCGAACTTTCTTTATGGGAAATTGTCCAACTACCGCCAGAACTATGCACCGGATCGTTGAATTGCAATCATAAATATGCAAAAGCTCTGCTACTGGGTCCCTTTCGATAGACTTTGTACACTTTTGAGATTGACGTACAGCTGTATTTCCTGATTTTATCAAAGAGTGTGCAGCATATCTTTCACTTACAAAAGCTCCCTCAATATGCAGAGGCATCGATGGAGGGGTAGGGGGATGGTTCCCCCATAAAAGTATTGGGGACAAACACATCGTTTTGATCCTCCTCGTAAATCCCGAGATGTGGAAATGTTTTACTTTTTTGATAGAAAACTGTCTACATATTTCACCAAAAGATGGCTGAATTTCAATTTTGAAAATACAAAATCTCCCTCGTGTAAGAGGGGGATAGGCCTAATCCCTTCCATACCCTCCCCGTACACTCCTTTCTACTAAATACACTTTAAATTGATAGATTTTAAAACATCTAAGTGTGCACCAGATCTGTTACCAATACCTCAGTTTAAAAAATGCAAATGTTATGATATCTAGATACTTTCAATGGATAGGTAGTTCGCTCCCAAACAGAAAAAAAAAAATAGTATACACTTTTGGGATTGAAATTTTCCCAGATTACATCAAAAATGTGTTTACGAGATATTTTCATCTGAATTCTAAAAATGCAAAAGCACCCTCGCATGCAGGGGGGGGGGGTCGATCCTGGAGGACGGGGAGCGCGGACGGGGGAAGAGGGGAGGGGCAATCATTATCATTATGATCCCCAATGATTCCCGAAATGAGGAAAATTTTCTTGCGTTTTTTGATAGAAAACTGGAAGGATGGTGTTAGCACTCGCCCATGCCTTCTCCCTGCTCGTCTGCCCCCCCCCCCCCGCCCCTTTACATACAAGTAGACTGTGTTTACACTTGGAATATAGACAGTTTTTCAAATATGCCACAAAATGTGTGCACCAAAACATTTAAATGCAATCAGAAAAACAGAGAATCTCCCTCGTGTAGGAAGGGGGAATAGGGAATACGGCCTATCCCCTCCCATCTTCTCTGATTGACAAATTTCAAGACATTCCAACAAAAGTGTGCACCAGATTGTTGAATTTCATTTCTAAAACTGAATAAAAAGCTCTCTCGAATATGGGAGACGTATCTTGCCATCCTCCAATTGCTCGGTCCCCTCTATAGACTTACTATACTTTGGGGAATGACAATTTCCGAATTTACCACAGAAAGTGTGCTTCAGATCGCTATATTTCAATTCTAATTTATAACGCAAAAGCTCCGTCTTGTGCTCCCCCTCCCATCCCCCCCCCCCAGCTCTACACCACTAGACTTTGTACATATAACACAAAGATGGTGCCCACTCGAAATAAGAGCTAAGTTCCATGATTTTAACACTTCCTTGAAAAAGCTCTATTCATTTCTTCAATTATTTTTTTTTTTGGGGGGGGGGAGGAGGGCTCGCTTGGGAAAATTTCCAGTATTGCACCAAAAGTTTGCACCAGATTGCTGAATTTCAGGTCTAAAAATGCAAAATCACCTTCGTGTGGGAGGAGAAAGAGAAATGCCCCTTATGCACACCCTCGTGTGCGTGCTTCTTCTGTTTGAATTGCTTAATAATTATCTATCGTAAAAATTAATACAATGAGTTCATTCAAATAATACCATTTTATAGGCAAATTGTTAATTGTTATCTACATCAAAACATTGTGCTACCTTAAAAAAGAGGGACTGTTTGGAGTCGATAAAACACCCAAACATGCATAAAAATGCATCTTTTACAACATGAAAATGTAAGAAGTTCTCACCGTGGGAGGGGGACACCCCCTCCCACACCCTCCTACCCCCCCCCCCCCCCCCCCCCGCCGCCGCTCGCTCCGCTCGCTCGGGGTCAGTCGCGTTCATGACATTCAGTTAAAGAATTAATGCAAAAAAATTATATTATACTATTTAAGGCAAATTGTTCAATAATAATCGACATCAAAATATTCTGCTACTATTATAAACAAGTGGGACTGTTTCAAGTCGAAACTAGAAATGTCGCTATGGCGACTTGTATGCCTCCACCATAATGCATGATTCTCCTAATAGGTCTAAATATTACATGTGGACAATGTGTGATTACATTTTCACAAAACTGGCAAAATGTTAAAATGACAAGTTACCTTTGTCACAAATGTGTTGAATGCTCACCTTCCTTGACGTAGGTTTAATTGGATGAATAGGAGAGCATGTATTTGGGATTTATGGACTTTAACTTGACTTTGACCCATTCATACGTTTATGCATTGAGTAATTTTCAAGGTATGGAGAAAAAGTGCAATTTCTGTATTGAATAGTAAATTGTTACCATTTTCATCTGGCCTTTGACCCTAAAATTCATAAGATAATCACTGTCAGGCAGAAGATGCATAGATATGTAGTACGTTTCAAGATAACTTGAGCCACTTCCGAGATATGGAGGAAAAACTTGGACCTTTTGACCTTTGAGGCAAAAACAAAAGAAAAAAAAATTTCCAGAAAATCTCTATTAGGTTAAACATGCATACACCTAGTGTGAAAATATATCATGCTGGCATTGCATAAACATGAGGGAAATAAAATATTTAGTAAAAATTTTTAAGTGTTGCCCTTGACCTTGACCCCTGACCCTTGAGCCCATGAACCCATGAACCCTAAATTCTCTAGATAATTACTGCCAGTCAGTACATGTATATATACTATGTTCCATGAAGAGACCTTGAACAATTTCCAAGGTACAGAGAAAAAAGGTGAAGTTTTAATATTTTTACTTGACCTTTTGACCTTTGACCTCATGACCCAAACTTTCACCAGAGAATCTTAATTGGGTAATACATGTATACACTAAGTTTCAAGAAAAACATCTTCAGGCATTGCATAGATATGATGGAAATAGTGAAATTTTATGTATTTGACCTTGACCTTTTGACCTTTGACCTTGAGCATATGCACCCAAAAGTTGATAGGCACAACTTCACCCCCTAATACACATATATGCCAAATTTCATTAGGATACCTCAAAAGGTTTTGATAGTTACCTTGTCCACAAAATTCATTACGGACGGACGGAAGGATGGAAGGACGGACGGACGGACGGAAGGACGGACGGACGGAAGGACGGACGGACGGACAACCCGACAACATAATAGTGAGCTTTAGATTTTAGACGCGCGGACGTTCAAAGGGAAAAAAGCATGGTCTGAGCGTGCGCAGTAGCGCACGTCAAGCTACTGCGCACGCTCATACCATGTTTTTATACCCTTTGAACGTCCGCGCGTCTAAAATCTAATGCTCCCTAATGCCTCCGGCACCACTTCGTGGCGGAGGCATTTGGTTAGGAATTGATACAAGATGTTTATTCAAATGATACCATTAATTTTATAGCAAAATTGTTTTATATTAATCGACATCACAATATAATGCTACCTTAAACAAGAGGGACTGTTTCAAGTCGACAAAACGATCAAAACATGCATCAAATGGCAACATGTACAACATCAAAATGCAAAAAGTTCTCACCGTGGGAGGGGGAACACCCCCTTCCCCTTCCCCTCCCTCCCCCCCCCCCCCCCCGCCCCCTCCGCTCGCTTGGGTTAGGTCGCGTTAATGATATTAAGTGTAATAATTAATACAAGAAGTTTATTCAGATAATACCATTTTATAGCCAAATTGTTTAATAATAATCGACATCGAAATATATTGCTACCATAAACAAGTGGGACAATTCATAAGTCGACAAAACGCGCAAAATCATGCATCAAAATTGCACCATGTACAACATCAAAATGCAAAAAAAAAAAGTTCTCATCGTAGGAGGGGGGACACCCCCTCCAACCCCCTCCCCCTCGCTTGCTCGGGCTCGGTCGCGTTCATGACATTCAGTTTAAGAATTAAGAATTTATACAAGAAGTTTTTTTAATGTGACCGTGCACCACAAAACAAACAAAAAGTCGCACCCCTTGATTTTAAGTGAGGACTCAAAAAAGGTGAAATTGTTCCACCTAATAAATCTTGAGTTTTTCATATTTTCTGAAAGAGCTATCCTTCTTCTATATTATTCTTTAGTTTGGTATCTTAACATGAATGGGAAAGTGTGTTTTCAGCAGTATTTCTACAACCCTTTTTGGGGGAAGAGTTAAGAATGCAGGTATGTCTTTTAGAGGCTGCTTTTCATGTCTTGAAATCCTTTGCACCCTCTTTACTTTTAAGTCTAATAACTTTTGAAAGGATGATGCTACTGCTTTGAAAGTTAGCATTAATCATGGGCAGAATGTGCTAATAAAACATGCCGAATTTCAGCTTAATATAATCTCTTCATTGTTGTTGCTCCGGTGGTTTACATCCTGTGTTTTGTCCCTTTCATAGCACAGCTAGCACGGCTTGGTAAAGATTAAGGGCTTGAATAAACTTTGTACTTCAGAGTCTCTTTTCTCAGTTCACACTTTTCCAGAGTGGGTGCTTTCTTCCAGTGTTTAGGTAGGTTAGGGGAGTCCATTTGAATTGAGTTATACATCATTTTAAAGCTTAGAGTATGCTCTTTCAGAATCTGTCCTTAACTTCTTTGAATATCATGAACGTGACTGAGCCCGAGCGAGCGGAGCGAGAGAAGGAGATGGAGGGGGTGTTCCTTCTCCCACAGTCAAGTGACAGTGAGAACTTTTTGCATTTTGAAGTTGTAAATGGTGCAATTTGATGTATGCTTTGGCGTGTTTTATCGACTTGAAACAGTCCCACTTGTTTAAGGTAGCAGAATATTTTCGATGTAGATTATTATTGAACAAATTTGCTTGAAATGATATCATTTGTGACCCTGCACCACAAAACCAACAAAAAGTCGCGTTTACAACAGAACACCAGTCCTGTGAACATACAGAAGACAGTGCTCTTCTTTGTATAGCGGTTGGTCTCGATTCAGAAGTACAGGGATATAACAACGAGACCAAATTGGTTAAAAATTCATTTACTACAACTAAGCTACTCATTTGGAAATGCTATCATAGCTTGATAAGCATATCTATGCCCGACAAACACTCGACAAACAAAATGACACCAAAAAGGTATTGCCACCTCAGATGGTACCAATATCTGGCCTGGCCCATGGACTATCAGTGTTAGAATTAATACAAGAGGTTTATTTAAATGATTCCATTTTAAACAGAAATTGTATAATAATCATCGACATCAAACTATATTGCTACCTTAAACATTAGTGAAACTGTTTTCAAGTCTACAAAACGCGCCAAAACATGCATCAAATTGCACCATGTACAGCATCAAAATGCAAAAAAGTTCTCACCGTGGGAGGGGGGGGGGACACCCTCCTCCCACATCCCCCCATCACCCCTCCCCCCTCCCCCCCCCCCCCCCCCTCGCTCTCTCCGCTCGCTCGGGCTCGGTTGCGTTCATGATCTTCAGTGTAAGAAATAATACAAAAAGGTTATTTGAATGATACCATTTTATAGGCAAAAGTGTTCAATAATAATCTGCATAGAATGTACTGCTACCTTAAACATGTTGGACGGTTTCAAGTCGATAAAACACGTAAAAAAAAATCGTCAAATTGCATCATTTACAACATCAAAATGCAAAAAGTTCTCACCCCTCCCACATCCTCCTCCCTCACTCGCTTCGCTCCCTCGCATCTAAAACCGCCCCCCCCCCCCCAAGATCAAATCCTGGCTACGCCGGTGATGGGCCCCACTATTTAGTAGGCCTTCACAGTGATGTCGCACAGGCGGAGGAAGAGCTGAAATACCATGATGTAGTCATTCAATTATCTATGAATATTTCAATATCTTACTTGTTTTTAATAGGGAAAAATCACTAATTTCACCAAAAGTGTGCACCAGATCGCTGAATTTCAGGTCTGAAAATGCAAAATCTTCCTCGTGTGGGAGGATGGATACCCCCTCCCCCCCCCCCCTCCCTAGGTCGCTCCACTCCCTCGCACAGCTATTCCAACTCCAAGTCCCTTCCCCCACCCACCATCCTTAAAACGGAACGATGCCCCTGGGATGATTGCTTTATTGACTTAAATCAAGAAAATTGAAGAATACAATTAAGAGCTACAAGAACCGTGTGTACTAGGATTGTGGTAGAGGGTATGATCTCCTCTCCCGTTATGCCACCAAAATTATTAATTAATCTGATTTGATATGTAATCTCAAGCGTTCGGAGATGACGCTGAATGAAGGTACGACCTGGCTTTTGTCACACACACACACACACACACACACACAATACTTTATCGATTAAAAAGGGGGGGGGGGGCGGGAAACCAGGTCAGTTCTTAAACTCCAGCATGTAACTGTCATTTAGCACTAAAATCGATATTTAGGGTACGCGACATTTTTGGTTAATGGCGCCCTTAATGTTCGTGACAGAGATGACGCAAATTTGGTGGGACACACAATTTTGAATCATTGATTTCATTTTTTCTTAGAAGGTTTGATATTGGTTTATCTTATGCTAATAATTTAATAGTACGTTCTGAAATGAAATAGATAAGCATTTAAAAACGTTTCAACATCCTTCAATCTTGAAATACGACATAATCTGTAGTATCACTGGGACATGGGGATTTTAGTGGTACGGATATGGGAAAATTAGAATAATATGTCAGGATAAATAATTCATCCCTCTTTTTTATGTAATCTTAATTAAATGAATGTAAGTCATTGAAAACAGAACAGAAAGTAATGAAATGACCTTTTGTTTTTGTACATATTACCTTTAAACTAGTGAGACAAAGATTTTTTACACTTAGCGAAGAATGACCCATTATATTGATAGATTATCCATGAAATTTTCATATGAATTGTTAAGCGTGATAGCAAATCATCCCTGAAAAATATACACGAAAGTCACAGAGACCAGTCATTGAAACAACATTTATAGCTGTATAGGTCTACATCATCATTTCTGAAGACAAAATAACGGGCACTTATATACGTACATACACAATCGCAAACAAGGATTAAACGCATAAGTACTTGCTTCCAGCGAGATGGTTTGAATTTTTGAAAAAGCTACTGTTTCTCACGATTCTCAATTTTAACAATTTTTTTTTTTGTTCCAAATTTAACTGAAGACCCCATTGACATCAGCTGCGCAAAGGAAAGACGACTGCATGTATGGGATGTGTGGTGGAGATGGGACAAACCTGCCGTTCCCTATCAACCAGTCCTTCATCGTCGACATCGTGAATGCGGTGAAAGACCAGTGCGGTGATCACGAGCTCATCTAGTTTGACTGTACCTGCAAGTTGCTTGCCATCGAATCAGACATCGTGGACCAGTTCTGACTTCAACGAAGATGGTGACTGGCGATGCGGGTATCCTCCTTATGGCTATACAGCATTCTGTTAAGCAGTCTGCTTGAGGGCCAAACTCTTTGTAAGTGCTTTATTCGTATTGCATATTTTCAAGTTTAACACAAACTTAAGAATTTTTGGTTTGAAAGTCGGCCTACATAACATTGTAACTTCAGCTGTTTATGGGATTTACTCCGAAAATCAAGCCTTCTTCCAATTTACCGAACACACTTGTTCTTTCCCCATTCTGTGACTGGACTATTTCTTTTAATTCATGTCTCTGAACATAATCTCGATCAATTTTCCATCGTTTATTATTTTGTAGATAAATTAAGACATTGTTGTCCATGATAATATTACGTGAGTGACTTTTTTAAACGGAGGCTTAGCGATAAAAAAATGTTCAGGTGTTTGGAAACAAATGGTTTTGTATTGAGCAAATTGATATTCTTGGCACTATCATCAAAAGCAAGTAACTACATTCAAAGGAAACTCACTCTTGAAAGCAAATCATTTCTCTTTCCTTATAACGTTTGTTTGTGATGATTTTCCTAGCGGTTTATACCAACGAAAACAACCGATAGAATGAATATCCTAAACATGCTTTGCAGATAGCTGCGGCGAAAGTTCAGACTAATTGAAGGTATAAACCATGGAGTCAACCCATCTCAATTCTCGGATTTCCTGTCTACGATAATAGTCAAACCAAGGCCCGAATCAAGTCCGAGATTGCAATGTGAAAGTAACTCCAAGTTGGGACAACGCATTTAGTATGTAAATAATAACACGATGAATGGAACACTCTACAAATGTGTTCCAGAGTTCATCTCTGGGCTCCTTCATGTCAATTGTTGCATAAGTTCTGTTCTTGGAAAAGAGATGTAGGTTCAATCTAAATGAGTTTTGTGTATGTCCATGTTCGTCCATCCCAGGAGATAGCTCCAAATAAATGTTTTAGTTCTGCATTTTCCCCATGAAGTACACGAGATGAAAATAAGTTTCAAACTCTAAACCTGCCTGCATAAAATTAGGTGAATACCAGATGAAAATCTGCTTTCGAAGTTAGCACATTAAACTGCTGACAAGTTTCTTTTTCTTTCATTCGAAACATTGCTGTCTTCTCTGTTCCCTAATCCTTATCCAACAAGAGTCTTGTCAATACTTTGTTTACATAATATGCCCTAGATCTACGTTACGACAGCCGAGATGACAAGAAAGGTCTCGCCATAAAGATGGTTGATGGCGCCCTACAGTTCTATGCTCTCGCCTACAGTCGTTACAATAATGGCAGATCTCGCGAAGTTTGCGTGTGATCCTGGTTTGACTGTATTAATCCGGTTCTAGTCAAGCAAGAGAAAGTCTTGTTGGTCCATGCAGGTCCTTTGTAAACCTGTAATGACAATAGGCTTATATATCATAATACGTATGTACATTGTACTATAGAATCGAGGAATGCAAATATTTAGATCCTTTGGTTAGTTCTCTCGACAAATAAAGTTGCCACCTGCAGGGTAGTAAAATCGTTTTGAGAAGGCTTCTTCAATAATGCTTAACCTGGAATTCCGTTGTACCTGATTTCCGGCATCACTGCAAATAATTAAAACATTTGGATTGAGTGAATGCAGCAACATTTTGTTGAACGCAGTACGTAGTGAAATTAGAAAATCTTAGACAATTCCATCAGGTTTTGAAGGTTTTCAAGTGACCCAAGCAATGTATACCGTGGCAGTATACGGCAGTTTATGACGGTGTGGTAAAAAAGAAAGATATAGTTATATGATTATATATTTTTCTAGCATATCTTTTAAGAGAGATCAATCGACCTCTTCCAGAAAGCAAGGGTAATATACCCTCAACATAAAGATATATTATGTCAGTAAAGAGTCAAAGAAATGTGAGCTTTCGGAAATATCGCTTGTAGAAAATATTTAAATTGATGCTCGAAATGTTGACACAAATAAACTGTCAGACTGTATTCATGAGTACAAACCGAAGCTGCGTGCACAACGAACACTTAATGTAAAACAATGTACGTCGTTGAACATTTTCAAACGAGAACTAAAAAACACCCTCATAATCCAGTATACTTCTGATACATAAATATTCATACCACCTGGTCAACAAACATCCTAAACAATGAGTTCACGGCCATAACTGAAGTAACATTCACCTCATCACACTGATACACAAAATAACACTCAACGTACAAACCAAGATTCACCCCAGCACAATGCACACCGCACTGCACCGCACGCCCTTCGCACAATACTTCCCACTCAGTGAGTGGCAAGATTTTCTTTATGTATCTTCTTATTGTGCCCTTCGCACAATTACCCCCCACTCAGTGAGTGGCAAGATTTTCTTTATGTATCTCTTTACCTGGGGCCATCTTCCTCGTCAAGCTTAGCTTATGATGATGGTTCCCTGCATTTCATTTTTATAATTTCCTATTGCTTCCTTTTATATATAATATTCGTTCTTGAAGAAAAAAAAATGTATGCATGATCCAAACAAAGAGGTTCTATATGTAATAGAGCGCGCGCTCGGAAGCGGGGCCAATTGAACGACCCGCCGCCATTTTCAAAGAGGTCGACTACCAGAAGACTGAACCCGGAAGTGCCTATAGTAATACACGTAAAGTACAGTTTCGGAGATGGGGTTGGGTTGGAAAAATCATTCTAATTTTCAGGAAAATCAATATTTGTCCATATGCCTCCGGATTTTATAAGAGAGATATATTCTCAACACAGTATACGTGTTTTGATGAAAAAAGGACTTGCTCTAATGTGTCAAATAATGTGCCTTAAACATGAAGCCGAAATTGCCAAACAGGCATTCATGCATTCATAAGATTGCAAAAAGGTACAGTGTATGCTCTTTGGTATGGGAGTACTGATTTCACATAATATATGTCACTTAGAAACATCAGACACACATACAACACACACTCCCACACACATACAACACACATTTCCACACACACCCACAGCAAACACACACTCACACACCCACACACACACGCACACACATGTACACACCAAACCACATTTTTTTTCAAATTCCTACACACACACACACACACACACAACTGTGTGTGTGTGTGTGTGTGTGTGTGTATGTATGTTGGAATTTGAAAAAAAATGTGGTTTGGTGTGTACGTGTGTGTGCGTATGTGTGTGTTTGTTGTGAGTGTGTGTGTGTGTGTGTGTGTGGGAGTGTGTGCTGTATGCGTGTGGGAGTGAGTGTTGTATGTGTGTCTGATGTTTCTAAGTGACGTATATTATGTGAAATCAGTACTCCCATACCAAAGAGTATACACTGTACCTTTCTGCTGTATGAATGCATGAATGCCTGTTTGGCAATTTTGGCTTCATGTTAAGGCACATATTTGACACATTAGAGCAAGTCCTTTTTTCATCAAAACACGTATACTGTTTTGAGAATGTATCTAACTTATAAAATCCGGAGGCATCTGGACAAATATTGATTTTCCTTAAAATTAGAATGATTTTTCCAACCCAACCCCATCTTCGAAGCTGTACTTTACGTGTATTACTATTGGCACTTCCGGGTTCGGGCTTCTGGTAGTCGACCTCTTTCGTGCGCGCGCACCACTGTTCAATTGGCCCCGTTTTCATTTTGTACGCACTGAATAGTGAGCGATTACTCTATTACATATAGAACCTCTTTGGATCCAAACGTTACGAATATTAGCTCTGTAAATGACTATGTAAGTATTTTGTTGATTTGTTGATTTGTATTGATTTTGAAATGCAGAAATAAAAACTGAACTGAACTTATAAATAGCCTCAGCCTTGATGAACTGGGTTTGCTAGTAGCAGTGTCAAGTTGACGACAGACGGGAAATTAATTTGAAGGAACAACAGACTCTCAGTGTCTATAGGCATACTGAGTGTATACTTTGAATGGAACACCTGTAAAATCATATCATATAAAATTTCCTGGTTTGATATGATTCCGTTACAAAGTTATCATTTCCCTAGATAGCTTTTAAAACGATTTGTTTGGATTATTATGTACTAGTATTTTCCAATCAGTGACAGTCATAATTGTGATTGAACAACAAGCTGTGTAAAATTTAGCAAATTTTTGTGGTTGTGCCGCACTTGGAACCATGTCATCACAGCATATTTACCTATCGCGTGAAACTGTAGTCTCACACTGTCAAGACATACATTATTAACGATATTATTAACCATGCGGTTTAGCGGAAGCATACCAGTTGTCACAGCTACACTTTTGGTTGAGCGGGTTGTACATTGTATTCACTTACGCATATTTTAAAACACATGCAGAATACTCACACCATTGCCATACTGTGTCTAGGTCTTTGCACTCACTGATGCACGTCGGTAAATGTAAATAATCTAAAAGAATTTAATAGCCTCTTAGAGAGTAACGTTTATCTTTTTTATTTGGTATTACAAGGAATATAGAACTTATATGAGATTTCACAGAGAAAAAAAAATCCTGAAGGAAACCGCAACTAATAACAGGAGTCGCTCCATCAGCTTTCCGTACTGCAGACGTGATGGGTATATTTTTAAATCTCCAGGAAAGTGAACACTCTTTGTTAGCTTGGTTAGTAGTGGTCAGTGGAGTCATTGATGTTGTATGATAGTTGTTTTTTTTTTTTTCAAGGCGTGCAGGGGATTAGGGTTTCAACTATACTTTTTGTCATTGTTCGTGGAGAAGAGAGGATTGATGGATATTTGCTTGCTCTTTAGATTTTTTTTTTTTTTTTTTTTTTACCGTATCTGCTTATTGATAAATTGAACATCTGGTCGTGATGATTGTTGAATGTCATATCATCATGCCCATGACATTAAAATTTTTCAACATTATTACGTACTATAATATTTGAAACAGAGTTCTCACTATAGGTTTCGTCTGCACTGAGTAACGTTAACTGGTGATTGATGCACGGTAATAAAATTGATTCTGAGTTGAATCACACTTAAATTCATCATTTTTAGACATCTCTATGTTTGCTTTTAATTTTTACTTGTGTAACAAGAGACCATCCAAAAATCAGCTTACTGATTAATGTTCAGTTGAGAAATTGGAAAGTTGCATGCAAATCCACTATCATCAACATTTTCAACTCACAGAAATATTAATAACTGATGAGTAGAGAAGTGAGATAAAGATAAACTTATCCTTGCATAATCTTTACTGACTGTGTGCGTGTGTGTACAATGTATTTCATACTCTCATATATGTGACTTTAATATGATATGATATGAAATATATACATATAAAGATATGATGCATACTTGGATGTGTGTGTGTGTGTGTGTGTAGGTGAAATAGATTTAATTACTGTAGTCGGATGTGCATTTATTCATTTCAGTGAAATGAACTTTATTCCCATAGTCGGATATTGTGCTTGTGTTAAAAGTCTAATATATGCATATAATGTATATATAAACATATACATACATGGTATGTATAAAGTATGTATTATGTTTATGTACGTTATATATATATATATATATATATATATATATATATATGTATATATATATATATATATATATATATATATATATATATAGAGAGAGAGAGAGAGAGAGAGAGAGAGAGATAGGGGGGGGGGACATTGAGATGCATACATTATCTTTTGTACGCATAATGCATATTCATACATATAAGCATATAATACATAGCATGAACTCTTACTATTTGCCTTTCACTAGTAATTAGTGAGTGCCATAACCAATGTTAGCGACCGACAATATGGTTTACAATTATTCACAAAAATACATATTCCTACTTCATTTACGTAAAGGAGAGAGAGAGAGAGGGAAGGGGGGGGGAGCGGGGAGAGAGGGGGAGGAAAAAAGTATAATATGTATATAATAGAGAGAGAGAGAGATTGAGATGCATATATCTTTTATATACATAATACATATTCATACATACAAGCAGTCTTACAATATGGTTTAAAATTACTCACAAAAATACATAATCTTATATTCCAACTTCATTTAGGTAAAGGAGAGAGAGAGCGAGAGAGAGAGGGGGGGGGGGGGTGGGGGAAGGAAAAAAGTTTCCCCATCAAGTACCCTCAATATGCCGAACAGTCAAAAGGCGTATTGTCAGAGACGCTAAGTTCGTTATCCACAATCTCCGTGTCATCCTATATACACACCTCGTCGTACGTGGCGCTGTCTCGAATGGCCTAATATGGACGATAATTTTCTCATCTTCAGATGAAGGGATATAATCCAATATACAGCTTTAAAGCTGCACTGAATCACCAGACATCCCGAGAAACTTTCTTAATCATCTTTTCTTACTTAATTTCTAACAAACAGGAACACACACTAACATGCCGTCTTCGTGGGTGTTTGTGTTAGTGTTTTTATGTCCTCTCTACATGTATCGTCTTTCCTGTTTTGATTTACTTTACTTTAAATTTTTTGTCGATTGCTTGAGTTGTCCACAATAAGCAAACACTGCTTTGAAGTTGCTGTTCAACTTTCTTCTAATAACATAATACTAATCATGCAGAACGTTTGGTTTGAAACTCTGTTTACCTGCTGTGATTTATTCATTAATACTGATTTTTATCTTTTAATAGTCAAGCAGAGTGTACTTACTAATGCTTACGATTGTTCATGAAAGCTCCTACTATGTTCTTTGGAAATAAAAGAGGAGATCAATAAATTTGATATAGCTTAATTCAATTTAATTCAATTCATTAAACCATACACATGCTTGACAATACACAAGTTACACAATACAGTAAAACATAAATTATCATACTTTGATTAAGAAAAAATGCATTCATTGTCTAACAAATTTCTTATAGTGCCACTTCACACCATGTCCGGTTGAATCTATTATAAGATAGGAGTATGCATGGTCAAACCATTGAAATTACAGCGTTTTTAGAGTCTGTTTGTTTCTTCTATTCGACAAATGTTCCGGCATTATTCAAAATATTGAAATATCCCATAAGTACTCGTATGACATGCAGCTTAATGAAGACATCGAATTTATTTTACTATATCAGCAGCAATGGTGTTGATGCTTCAAAAACTACTAAATTTTGGAATTTTGAAACAGAAAACAAACAAACAAACAAGCAACAAACAAACACAAACGAAGAGGAGATTAAGGAGAAGAAGATATAGAAAGAAGAAGGGAAAAAATGAAGCGGGAGAAAAATAATGCAAAATAGTAAAATAAAGAAAGAAAAAGATGTAGAATGAAAGGAAAAGAGGAAGAGAAGAGATAAGAAGCACAATGAATATTAGGACGAGAAGAAGGAGAAGATGACAGGTAGAAGTAGAAGGAACAGAAAAATAGAAAAAGGGAAGATATTAGCATTAACAGAATCGGTGAAAACGCAGCTGAAGTTCAACTGCAACATATTGGAGTGGGCTTGAGCCTCTGGCTTGGGCAATAATGGAGAACCACATCCTCTTGTACTTATGATCACAATAAATAGGTCCACAGACAGGAAATAATTGAGACAGTCTTCTACTAGAAGAGTTTTATTGCAAAACTGTATGACTCGTATCAAGCTCGTGGCGTTCACCCATATCATTATTCCGTGCAACACTCGGAATCTCCATATGATTTTGTATATCTTTATATCAATTTTCTTATTTGCTCCCTAGGCTATTATGTGTATTGAAATGTGAATTTAACTTTGGAATGGCATCTGCAACTTGATTTGGCAAGCTGGCCGGAATCCTACTTATAATAATAAGTGGAATATGGGTAGGGCTTGATTCTATAAGCATGATTAACGAATAGCCAACACCGTCAATATCATTTAGAGCGCTTTGCACACGATGACCATGACAAAGTACACAAGGGGAAAAAACTTTCTATACTCACCGATATAACCTAAACTCAAATTGCCCATCACTGACATTGACATGTCAATCAAGTGACAGCTAGGTCGGCATAATTGTTATTGCAGCCATGTATGATGCACAATGATCACGTATTAAACCTTTTAACGCTTACCGTAAAAAAAAAAAAACAGAGATGATCAATCATGTATGCACACCTTTGTTTTTTCTCTCTCACTCTCGTTCTACAGGGCGAAGGTTAATCAGTTTCGGGTGGCTATGAATTAATCATGAGAACCAACTGATGGCTGGTATATGACGGTACCTATTTCTTATAGAACGAAGAAGTAAATCATTTGTATGCATATATACTTACAACACATACCGTATGTCCCAAAAAAAAATTACAACGGGGCCCTACGCAATGATATCTTTAAAAATATTGCCTCAATCTAAATAAAAATTCAGGGTATGAAACTATACCTCATTGCCCACATCTTACAGAAAACCCCATTCGATTTGCTTCAGTGGTCAAAGAGAAATTAGGAATTTTGTAGGGGATGTCGGGAATCTCTTTTGTCCAAGTTCTGTCTATTGTTCACACACAAAATCATCGAAGTGCTAAACTTGGAAGAATCAGACTCATGACATGCTTTACTATAATCCCCATTTCTCTGTGACCGCTTAACCAAATCGATTGGGGGTTTCTGCAAAATAGAGCTAAGATGTTATATTTTAGGACCCTGAAGTAGCATTGAAAAAAAAAAATCACATTGGATGTTATCAATGCAAAAATCTGATTGTAATTTTAGTGGGACATACTGCAGTATGTCCCTCAAAAATTACAATCAAATTTTCGAATTGATATCATCCAAAATGATCAACCTATCTAAGTGCTATTTCGAGGCCTTAAAATATAACATCTTAGCTCTATTTTGCAGAAAACCTCATTCAATTTGGTTAAGCGGTCACAGAGAAATGCAGATTGTTGTAAAGCATTTCATGAGTCTAATTTTTCCAATTTTAGCAATCCAATGCTCTAGTGCGTGAATAATAGACAGAACTTGGACAAAAGAGATTCCCGACATCCTCCACAAAATTCCTAATTTCTCTTTGACCACTGAAGAAAATCGAATGGGGTTTTCCGTAAGATGTGGGAAATGAGTTATAGTTTCATACCCTGAATTTGTATTTCGATTGATTCACTATTTCTAAAGATATCATTGCAGGGGGTCCCGTTGTAATTTTTTTGGGACATACTGTACAAGAGATTCAAAACTCAGCTATCTTGACCTAACAATACAATACACCAAATATCACTGATTTCAACAGCGAAGGCCGTTTTGGATCATGGCAACAGCAGTTGACACACCAAAGATTGGGGACAAGCATAAATACCCAAATATTGTTCAGAAAGGAGTTTAATGTGGCCTCTACAAATGTTTTGTTCTTCTAAGTTTGAACAGGGCTGGCAGTTGCTACAAATACTAACACGAAGTCAGATAAGAGACAGGTGATAGCTTAGTGTCATAAAAAGAGACTCCAACCTTTTGAACTTTGAGCTGATGGAAATTGTAAGTATAGTGAAAGTGTCAAGTAAATGAATTAAACACGATTCTATACATCGTCAAGAAATGTAGCACGTAGCTATGGTGAATCGACTATATAGGCCCACTGCATCTTTGCGCCTTCTCTTCATATACACCGATATACTTATTTTTTTTTCAGTATTTTTTTTTAAACCCAGGATAGCCCCATCAGTGGCTCATATAACATGGGGGTCCTGCTTCAGAATAACAAGATACAACAATAATTCAGAATACACAAAGTAACAAATCAAGAACGTTCTGTTTTTTGATACATAATAATGTATAATATTTTTATGCAAGATAAGTTTTGATGATAACAATTCATGAATTCTTCTATCACATTATTTGAAATATAGGATGATACTCTACACAATTTATGAATTAAAAAAGAAACAAACAAACAAACAAGCAAAACAAAACAATTCTACTCCAAGAGAGATAATCATGAATGCTCATTTATATTCGAAAGGACTTTCTAACCTTTATAGCGGGGAGCTCTTTCGCAGAAATAAGTGTGCCTTAAATCCAAGCCGTTTTCTTTCTTTCTTTCTTTTTTATAATCAAGACAGTGTTTTTCATGCTGTGGGGCAGGCTTTCATTTCGTTCCTGGGATATGTTTATGGTAATGTGAAACGAAGGAGGGCTGTATCCTTGCTTATGACCCTTCATTAAGACTCTCTTCTCTATGAAGGTATAGGCTTTGTATGCATATTATGGATTTTGAATGTGGTTTGAAATCACACAACTCCACCCCTGCTCAAGAGAAGTTTTGTTAATATCATCACACCCCTTTACTAATTCCTTCCTTGAAGCTAAGATGCATATTATTATCCTAATTTACTATAAATTATTGCTTTGAGTTTATGAGGATTTTGAAACAAGAAATAAAACTACAGAGGTTTGTGCGCTCGGGTCAATGCCGTAACTTGTCAGGCGACTGCAGATAGCATCACCTCACCTGAACTGCTATTTGATTGTAACTGCTGTTCTTGAAAGTGTATTTGTTCGAAATGTGTGTGTGTGTGTGTGTGTGTGTGTGTGTGTGTGTGTGTGTGAGTGTGTGTATGTGTTTTATTTTGTTTTCAGGAAGACGATTCCACAATCTACGAATAAGCAGAAGATAAGAATATACCAACAGATAGATAGATAGATAGATAGATAGATAGATAGATGAATAGATAAATAGATAGGTAGATATCGGTTTAAAGAACAATGAATAGTGGTCAAAAGGCTGAACTGTTGGATATACATGTAAATGTAAAACGATAAAGTACTTCAGTAACTCTACACATTTAACTTTTGATAAACCACATTCAGGATTTACCTACAAAGACAATTCCATTTTGAAATTCAATCTTTAGATAAAATTAAAACTGAATTGAATTAAAAAGCATGAAAATGTGCTAAGATCTGAAGACCTACATATATTCTTGCATAATGTGTATATTTTATCTGAAAACGGAAATAAAAACATCATCAACAGCAGCAGTATTTGTTTTAGTTACATTGTTGCGCTTTCTTATGTCATGATGTGTATTCAATTATTTTCATTCAATTACATTGTATTTTTTACTGTTACATTTTCATTGAAAATGAAATAGATATGAAATGAAATGAAATGTTACGTAAGAAGCTTGATGTGACACCATTCTGATGGACGAGAGCTAATCAGCAAAACGTGATTGTGGGTTGTTAAAGGGATGGTATAGTTGCGGTAGAGATGGGGCTCAAGTTTCATACTTTCTTTTTGTGAGAGGAGAAACCTCTTATGAAATATGAAAGAGCTTATAATTATAAGAGAAATTCAAAGACTATTTGGTGAAAATTGGTTGCGAAATGGATGAGACATCCAAAACAAAGCAATCCTAATAGAAGGTGGGACCCACCTTTTATTAGGATCGCTTTGTTTTACTTTGTTGTTGAACATCTTAGCCGTTTCAAACCGATTTTCATCAAATAAACTTTGAATGCCTCTTAGAATTGTATGCTCTTTAGTGTTATCTTCATTTAGTGGTGTGTAAGTACGTCGCAAAATATTGAAAGCTGAATCATCTCAGCAATTATTTACAAAATTTTTGACACCATTTTAGGAGGCGTTGACATAGCAGTGGTAAATCACAAATTGTCAGTGCATTTGTATAAATCAAAAATGAGGGGCCAAGTATGAGACGGGATGCATTCATCTGGAGTTCCTATTTCCGATTTCTTGGTATTTTTAAAAATCAATAGAATACCCTATAAGCACACCACCACATCGATGAGGATTTATGGCCCACTTGAGATGTATAAAAGCAATATTATCATCTCATTTAAAACAACAATATCGTATATAAATATGTTAAATCAACCTTATTCCCGATGTAAGCTGCTTCTACATCCGTTCTCTTCAATTTCATTCTAAATATAAATATATGGAACAAAACATATGGGCATCAATGATTCCTCAATGACACTGAAATCAGTGATATCAATGCTTAGATTATGAAATTATAAGGCAATTTTGTAATAAATTTTATTCATTTATTTCAGTGACTGTACCTTTGGCAGTTGTGCTATGCATTTCATGATTAAAACGTACGTAAGGTTATTCACAAAGAGATGAAATGATTACTGCATTGTCATAATTAAAAAAAATCATATGATTAATAGCGCTGTATAGATAATTTATGAATAAGTGCAAGCAGATCAGGCGTGCTGTACTGGCGATGCATCTATATAAGCTCACTAAACCACGTAATACCTGGTACAAGGCCTCCAAACCTTCATCCCCATGGCAACGCGCATGCGTCGGTCAATCCTCAAAACCAGAATTATAAAGGACGACCGATTCTCATGCATCCCACTACTTACAAAATTTTGCATACATGTGCATATCAGGTCGTTTAAGGTGATTTCTCCGCTGTCTGCGAATCTTTCATCATCACTTGTAGCGCTCCAGTGAGGTGAGATTTTTTTTTTCATCAATTGTATTTATTTTGTTTATTCCCCCCCCCCCCCCCATTTATGCTTGCTTAGGATTGCCTTAATCGGGATATTATCATGAGAGAATATTAAAGCAAGTCAAATTAGTCTTCAGTCTACTAGATTATGATAACTTCGATTACTCACATGCAACGATGTACATCTCAGTTTGACTTCTCTGTTAAGAGATCCCCCCAAGGAAATAAATGAATAAAAAATAAACAATAATAAGAATGATAATAACTCGAAGTTGTCGCACGTAACGTGCTCTGCATTATTGCATTCTGCATTATTGCGATATGAAAAACTGAAATTCAATGTAATAATCAATGAGCTTTAAGACCTCTATCAGATGTATTCTAAATTACAATTAAATTCTCATCCTTTTCCTGACTTTGACCAAGGAACTCAACCTCACACTGATAGTAATGATCATAATAGAAAAAAAAAAAACCACTGCTTGATGGTGTGATAAAATTTTACCCATTGCAAAATATATTCATTCGTATAATATATATATATATATATATATATATATATATATATATATATATTCATTTATTTATATTTATGTTACAATCATTACCTTTGACTGTGTTAACCTCCTCATTTTAAAGGTCGACCATGGAAATTCATCGTATCTACGTTTATTTCCTACTCGTCATACTTTGTGGGTACGTCAGCTGTGAATATAACGAATCCGACGGGATATCAGAATTACCATTTAATATTTCAGAAAAGAGAGACGACACCGAGGCTTTCAACATATACGAAGTCATTACAAGCGTTTTTTTTTTGATAACGAGTCATTCGTCAATTCCTGTGGCAGAAGACTCAGAGAGTTCGTTAGTTCTGTCCGAAAGTGACCAATCACCACGAGTGACTTGGTTATGGCAGCCCATCGTCTGGAGCTGGGTGACCATCTTAAAAATGCTTGCGGCTTTGCTTGGAATCATGGGGAATCTCTTGGTGGTGCTCGTCCTGTACGCCAGGCGGAGGAGCAGCAGATCCACCGATGTCCTGATCGGAGCACTGGCCGCTGCAGATCTCCTGACGTCAGTCTTCATGCTCCCGCTGCCGGTGCCTCTCAGGGTTCCTCAAACCTTCCTGGGAACGATCTACTGTAAGGTGGTGTCAACATCTCTGTGTTTATGGATCTCGATTGATGCGTCCATACTCACCCTGACAGTTATACCTCTTGAACGATACCTTGCCATAGCCTACCCACTTCGCTTCAAGCGACTTGTCACAAGAAAGAGAGTGACCATAGTAATCGTCACCATCTGGATTTCGACTTTCATGGCAAACTTATTTTTGCTCGTTGTCACTCGCGTCGAGGGCTTCAAGTGCGTGGAAATATTCCCTTCCCGCGGAACACAGCTCCTTGTTGGGTTTATGCTGTATTTTGTCATGTTTCTTTTCCCCGCTCTCATTATGCTAATCAGTCAGGCGCAAACAGCTCTGGTTCTCCATCGCCAGTCCCGCCTGTACCTTAGGGAGGGTGGTCACCAGGAGGAACACTCAAATCCGTCAGCCAAGCATCTCGTTGCTAAGAAACGTGTCTTGAAGATGCTGTTCGTGGTTGTAGCCGTTTTCATCTTATGCTGGTCATCGTCCCAAACCGCTTACTTGGCCTACAATCTTGGTGTCATCCCAACAACGTATCTCTACAGTCCACTATACAACTTTATTACTGTCCTTGCCTTCTGCAATTCATGCGCTAATCCAATCATTTATGCAGTCAGAAACCAGGCATTCCGTACAGCAGTGAAAGATCTCTTTATGATGTCATCAGCGACGGGGAAAACCTCTATGTTTAGCCAAAGGATACAGAGCAAACCTGAAGTGTCCACCGACAAAGACGTTGTGTAATGCCTATCAACGTCTTTATAATAGTTGTAAAATGATTACAAAAGACTGGATGATGACTTATCTACGTTTTCTCTTTACATTCCTGTATTGAAATTTGTTGATTCTTGTCAACAATTGCATTTGCTGAGACGGCACGTGTAGGGTGTGAGGAGTGCGTTTACGTGTGAACAAGATGAATTCTCGTTTTTGTGAGAATTTGCAGCACACTTCTGGTCGTCTCTAGCCAGTTTAATGTGTGAATACACCTTTGAGGAGAGCTACATGGTTGTGATATACTTGGATGTGATATATAGACAATTTTGATCGGAATTCTGAGCCAATGAAGTGTCGCCTGATGACCACCCTACTGACCAAGTCACTGGTTAGTCCCACATATACGTGCTGTGATTTCAAACGTTGCCCTTCAACATAAACAAGTGGATGCTTCGAAATTTCCCGTAAGTGAACATTATACCTGTTTTGTTCTGAAATGTTTCCGGCATTCTTTATATCATGCAATGAGCAAGTAACTTTAATTCTCATCTAATGGACAGTTTTTGGAATGCATCGGTATCAGTATCTCTATTTGTGGATTCGACGCTCTCTATGCCTAGATGGCGGACATCGTAACGTCACCCTTTAAACCGCTGAAACATATGATATAGTATCGTTTTCATCACGGGAAATCTCATCAGGGTGGATGTTTACCCTCCGACTACCCTAATCTCTACCCGTGTTAACATACTGCTACCATTATGATTGAAGATTTCTACTTGTTTCATCATAAATCCAAAATGGCGTCCAAAGCCAAGATGAACGCCGAAGCCACCGTCGTTCAAGCTATTCAAGACTATCTGAAAAGCAATGCCTTTTTCAATGTCATTGGAATGGCAGTAGAAAAAAGCTGTCGACAAGCATGTCAATCAAGTCATCGAGTGACTGACCAGCCTAGAAAAAAGCAACTCCGAAATAAAGGAAAGATAAGACCACAATGATGCCCTGTCACTGCAGCTGGAAACGGATTTGCGGCAAAGAGAAAAGGAGCTTCATGAATTAAAGCACTCCCTAGCGACTCAGATCACGTCCATTGACAACCTGAAGAAACCCATGAATGAAGCAGACCAGTACTTCGTCGGAATTGTTTGAAATTCTATGCATGGTGTAAAAGAATCTGCCGGTGAAAGGACTGATGAAGTCATCTGCCAGATTGTCTCCCAGCAACTTCAAGTACCCCTCACGCTGGATGACATCGAACGGTCACATCGCGTTGCCTCAAGGAAACCAGGCATGACGAATGGTTCCTCCGCTACCACTGCTACTGTTGCCACTGCGCAGCCTCAGAACGGCGAACCAGGAAAGCGACCGAGAGCGATCATTGTCAAGTTCTGTTCCTACCGTAAGCGGAGTGCAGTGCTACACGCTCGAAGGAAATTGAAAGGCTCCGGCATGGCAATTGATGAGGCACTAACTTCCACCAATCAGGATCTTATCTGGGCGGCGAAAAAGCACGATGAAATCAAAGAAGCGTGGTCGATCGACGGCAGAATCTGTGTATTGCTACCAGCGTCTGGCGGAAAAGCGATCAAACGGACAATAAGAGGTCGAGATGAACTGAATAAACTGTGAATGTGAATTATGGACACATACATGACATACAGACTTACTGATGTTGCATTCTAATTGACTCTATATTTTTTACTGAAATATAGAGACATATTGCGTTCTCTTTTTCTCATACTTACCGTACTCAACTTAATGCCCATAATTTACTTATGTACACTTATTGACATTGCATTTCTTTTGTGTATTACTGTTTTTCATAAAAAAGAATTTTCATAAGTTTGAAACAATAATTTATTTATCCGCGAAAAATGAATGCTCCGTCATTGCTCTTTCTAAAACGTGGTTAACAGAAGATGAGGTGAAGTGATGCCTTTGGACGGTTACTCATACGTGGGTAGCGAGAGAAGGGAGAAACGAGGTGGTGGTGTTGGATTTTATGTAAATAATGAAGTAAAGATTGTAAGACGTAAAGATCTTGATGTTTTTAATGATAGTATTGAATCAAGTTTTATAGAAATCCGTATGAAATATAAGAATGTTATACTTGCCGCTATTTACACACCACCTTTTCATTATTGCTGAATTTTTGCGATATCTGGAGAACTCATTAAGTAAAGTGTGTGATGAGCAGAGAGAATGTCTTTTATTGGGTGATTTTAATATTGATTTACTGAATGTTACGTTATGCCCAGATGTTGATAAATATGTTGATGTTTTGAAGACGTACTCATTTAGTCCATTGATACTTAAACCAACCAGAGTAACTGAATATTCAAGTTCATTGATTGATGATATTTTTGTAAATAGATCTGAAATAGTTAATAGGGCAGGGATTATAGTTACAGATGTAAGCGACCATTTGCCTGTATTTTGTCATTATGATTTCGGTAATATTGAAAGTCCTGAAAAGATTTATAAACGCAATATTCATGATGATAATATGATACAATTTTGTGATAAGTTACGTGGGATTGATTGGAATAACGATGTAATGCAGGGGAATGTTGATGATCAATTTGATAGATTTATGAAAGTGGTAACCCAATTGTATGATCAGTGTTTTCCATATATTGACAGTAATTGGAGGTGTAATCAATATAAAAAAACAATGGTTTGATAATACTCTTAGAGAAATGTGCAATAAGAAAAATGCATTGTATTCGAAGTATCTAAAGAATCCAACAGAGTATCGAAAGGCTATTTATATTGCAAGTAGAAATAAAGTTGATGCTGAGTTACGTCAAAAGAAGCGAAATTATTATCATACCAAATTTAAGAATGTTCATAATGACATTAAAGGTACGTGGAAAATTATAAACAGACTTCTTTGTAAGGTGAGGTAAAAAAAGTTTTGCAACCAAATGGGCAATTTCTGTGTGATCAATATGCCATTGCTGATACATTTAATGTATTTTTTTTTTGTAATATAGGTTCAAAAATTGTAAACACAGTTCCGTCTACCTCTTCACATTTTACGAAATTTTCATCAACAAGTAATAATCCTCACTCTATGTTTTAAGGCCTATACAAGTATGTGATATTCTTGAAATTGTACAAAATTTAAAAACAGGTAAAAGCCCTGGATATGATGATATTGATAGCTATGTTATAAAAAGGAGTATCATTTCGTGAGTCCCTTGTGCAATATGTTTAATACATCTTTAAAGGATGGTATGTTTCCAAAGTGTTTAAAAATAGCAAAACTTATTCCTGTCTACAAAGGAGGTGATAAAGACCTTTTAGCAAATTATTGGCCTATTTCGCTTTTATCTGTTTTTGTCGAAGATATTTGAAAGGTTGATATATAATCAGCTGATTAAATTTTTACGTGAAAGAGATATTTTATAATTCGAAACAATTTGGTTTCAGAAAAGGGTATTCTTCTTATATGGCTTCAATGGAATTGAGTAATATAATAGCACAGTCTTTTGAAAACAAGAAGGTTTTGATTGGATTAATTTTAGATTTGTTTAAAGCGTTTGATTGTATGGATCATAGTGTCCTTATCAAAATGGAAATATATGGTATTAGAGGAACTGCAATGAATTGTTTCGGAGTTACTTATGTGACAAAGTGCAATATGTGTCCATAAATGGTATATCGTCTACATATCGTTGTGTAAATGTTGGTGTTCCTCAGGGATCTGTTTTAGGGCCTTTATATATGTTAATAATATGTCAATATGTTAATGTTAATATGTTAATGTTAATATGTCGATATGTTTAATGTCCTTATATATGTTAATGATTTGCATTTTTCAAGTAAGTTACTTCACACTATTGCTTTTGCAGATGACACTAGTCTATTTTTGTCTGGTAGTGATATAAATTTTCTTTGTTCAACTTTTAATCGTGAACTTTGTTTAGTTAATGATTGGTTTCAAGCAAATAGACTTAAATTGAACGTGGATAAAACATGTATGCTTTTTAAGCCTAGAAACAAATATATTGTAAATGAAGTTGATATATGTATCAATAAATTGTAAGATTTCTTTTGTTAAGTCAGTGAAATTTTTGGGTGTAGTAATTGATGACAAATTAATGTGGAAGGAACATATCAATATGGTGTGTGTGAAAATAAGGAAAACAATTGGTGTTATGTATAGGCTAAAGCATATTTTACCCTTTAACTTTGTACGCATTAGAGTTTATCAAACCTTGATCTTGCAGCACCTTACCTATTGCAATATGATTTGGGGGAACAGTGCAATATGCCATTTGAATAGAATTTTAAATCTTCAAAAGCGTGCAATAAGAATTACAACGAAGTCGTAACCACATTCGTAGTCCAGTCATCTGTTCGAAAAATCAAATTTTCTGAAAATATTTGATATCAATAAGTCCCAAACTGTCTGTTTTATGTATCTGTCTAGAAATGATATGGTGCCATGTTTCTTTGATTTTAATTTTGTAAAGAATAGTGAAGTAAGTAGATATCGTACAAGACAGGCGGAAGATTTTCACGACTGCCCAATTTCAAGTATGAGTTCTCAAGATCCACAATATTATATATCGGCCCTAAGATGTGGAACAGTCTCCCAAATGAAATCAAGCAGTGTGTCTCTATGTCTGCATTTAAGAGAAAATATAAAGAATATATCATAAAATCATATACGTGCAATAATGCCTTCCTGCAATAATCCCCTTTATGCTAATATATGAAGTGGTTTTCGTTTTGTCTTGGTTGGATTTGTCTTGTTTTGCTTTGTTTTTTTGTATTGTGTCATATTTGTTACTCTTTACTAGGGAGAAGCCTAGACAGGTCAATGGCCTTTGCTTCTTCCTCCACACTCTGTATTGCATGTGATTGACATGTTGTCCTGTATTGTTCATTTTTTACCAATTGTGCAAGTTGTGGAAATTCAATTCAATTCAATTCAATTCAAATTCAATTCGGTTTTATTTCAAATCAAAAGAAGCATAACAGTTAGTCCGCAGACTAATAGTGTCATGCGTACAGAATAAAAAATGAAATGAATGAAATGAAATGAAATTTGTAACACTCTGAAAGCATATAATTATCTATCCATATTTATCAAGTCAGAAATGAAGGCGTTACAACGCAACGCCGATCCGTTTCAAAATAACGTTCATGTTATATTTCCAAGAATGTATTTATTTTGTTCCCCAAACACACTTTCCGAAGGGGACACTGTCTAATAAACATCCAAATCAGGTCACCACGTTTTCAACTTTGTCTCTGTTAAGACGATTTGACAGAATAGATAGAATTAAGGCTCCGCTTGTTAGTTTAGTTATACAGTGCTTGCATATCAAACTGTCTCGTTGGAAACAAGTGAATTTTCATTTAAATACTTATAATTCACACATGATAATTGTGATATAGTTTCCAACATAAAAAATTACAGTAGATTGCGATGAAGAATATAAAAACGTTAAGATATCTTTTATTTCAAATGCTCTTCCCCTGCTAACGGGTTAATTACTAGCAAATCTAAAAATCATTATGAGACATGAGATGACAGTAACAAATCAATAAAGAAGTATGATTCGCACAAGATTCTGGACTGCTTAAAAAAGGAACAAATACATGTATGTGACGTTTGATATATTTTCCCAACTCACGTAGTTTTCCAGTTATACGTGTACGTATATCTGTGTCTACTACATCTTGTGTATATTTCAGTTGTTGATCTTTTCGAACTAGGAAATGATAGAAGATGTTTTGCTAGAGTTAAGGGAAAGTATTATGATATTGCTCTTTGTAATTGAGTGTAAGTATCTCCCAGCGAAATCGAAACATTAAAAGTGTACATCCAGATTTACAAATGGAAGGAAAGATCCTTAGATAATTAGTTTTTTTATTCTATGGCTCTTTAATGTGCTTGGTTTTCTGGGACCAGATGTTATGTGATAGTTATGTGTTTAAGCAGTTCACAGTTAGCAATGTTCATCTATGATCTCTCATCCACAGACTTTCAAAAAAGGGGTCCATATTTAATGAAACGTGAAGTTGAAAACATCTGTAAAGAAAACCTGTAAGTGTTGCATGAATGGCTTTTGTCTATTTGGTTTAAAAACACTTACTTTTTCATACAGGAGCAAACATCCTCAAATGCCCCAGTAATAAACTAGTTTCAAGAGAAGGTCTGCAATCAATGACCTTTATCAACACATAGTCAGAATGTGATTATGAAATTACTGTAGTCGTTAAATGAAAGTTAAACTATGCTTAACCGCACTTTCCTTGTAAATGGTGGTTATACGACCATTGTATTGTTTGGTAGCGATAATTTGAGTATTTTCTTTCCACGTTTGAACTCACTCAATGCTGTCATTTAATTTCGAGTGTTTTCTTGTGAGGACAGATACATCATTCTGTTCATTTGATTTTGATGCTATTAGTGGAATGGACTTTTATTCAAAGTGGTAAAGACGGTATACTCTCTAGAAGGGGAAGAAGGGGGAAAATTTAGTATATGCAGGTCTTGTTTCACTAAATGATACATTAAAATGCTATGTTGCTATGCAGAGCGCTGGCACAACACCAACGTTGTAACCATGGTGACAGTGGGCAAGAGGACTTAATGATTATTCTCTCCACTTTGTCACCTTGAAAGTGATTTTCGATGTATACGCAACATAAGTGAAATACAACTTTTTAAAGGAAATTATACCATTAAAGAAAATGGAGGAAATCCTAATTATCCGGCAAATGAGCACCTAGGTAGAGAGAACTGTAGCAAAAGGAAAAATACATAAATACATGGCAAATATACTAATGTTTGATGACAAAATACTTTATGAAGTGCTTTGTTTCATTGTTCTCTTTTGTTTTGTTTTTCTGTTTTTATTCTTTTATAGGGGGGCCGTTGGTTTTTTTTTTTTTTGTTAGTTTTTGGGCTCAGGGTTGTTTAATTGTTTCCCTGTTTCGTTCGTATGTCTCCATGTTTTATACGATCTGAGAAAGATTATAGTAGTTAGACTTTATGCAATATTGCCCGGAGGAAAGCTATTTAAAGAAAGAAGAATATAACAGAAAAAAAAAAAAGAAAAACGAAGAAAGAGAAGTACATTGACCCACACAGTCATGTTTTCACACATAGAAGGACAAGTTCACCTTCATAAACATGTGGATTACAGCAATATTAATAGAACAATTTAGTGAAAGTGTGAGTAAAATTGGACAATTCGTTCGAAAGTTATGAAATTTTTGAAGTTTCAGTTCAGCGATCACTGGATGTGAAGACTACTACAGCTTGCGATGTCATAATGTTTAGAACGATGTGAAGAAAATATACAGAAAATTCAACATATTTTCACTTTTCTCGCGTGATAAAAGAACAAGACCTGCCTTTTCCAGAAGGCTGGGGGAATAATACTGCCCTTAACATATGTCAATTACAAGTTGAGGGAATATGTCATTCTATTAAAAAAAATGAAACATTGTGGATTTTTTCTTTATTTTCCTCGTATCATTCCACGCACGTGACATCACCAACTGTCGAGTAGTCTTCTCATCTAGCAGTGACTGCCAGTCAGGCACAGGCGCAGAAAACTGCGCCTGTCGAAAAGCGCTGATTTCTGCTATCATGAATATTATAATGACAATACCCATCATGCCACGCGATGCTCGTAGTGTAAAAGGCATGGAGAAAATTTAGGTGATGAAGACACCAAATCGATATTAATTTCGTACGAAAATTCTAACCTTGACACTTTTCTGATATTTCATCTGTAGTAAGCCAAATACCTAATCTTGCATATTAATCCATTTCTAGGGGAATTAAACCATGACATCTGGCGTAATTCTGGTCGGAATACATAATTAGGTAAATGTTTTTTGAATGACCACCGTTTTGCCCTCTTTTCAGCCTTGTGCAACAGGCGTTGGATAGTGCAACAGAAATGTACTCCTGTTCTCTACGTCTCTCTCTTCTCCTCTCTCATCTCCTCTCTTGGCCTCTTTCCCTTTCTCTCCCCCAGCACAGCCACCTTCCATTTCTCAACGCATCATCTCTTTCCCCCTCTCTCTTCTCCGTGGTACTCTCCCTGGCAGGTTAGGTTCTTATCTCTGTTGAGTAAACATAGGGCAGCATTTTAAAACAAAGAAAGTGTTGTGAAAGTGCGGCCAGCCTCCTACCTCCCTGGTCTTGAACTGACCATGAGCAAAGCACAGAGGCAGGGGCTATGCGATGGGTATTGCAGTTTTAGATTAGATTCCAGAGAGACAGAGTTATACAAAGAGAGCACATATAGTTATATAAACATGAGTTATCAGAGTTAATTGCAGATGATTCTGCAAAGGAAGCAGAACAGCGTAACAGCGTAACAGCAAGGTACTCCCAATGACTCCTACTTTTCATTCTTACTAGCCAAGTCCTTGATGTATAAATGAGCTATGGTCAGTGTGGATAGAGCTATAGCGCATGGTGTTTGTTGGTGAGAGCGTGTGGCTCTATGATGTGCCTGCGATGCATGCCGTATTTCGATATATTATGGTGATACAGTGCAGTATACACATACATACTATCGTGTTTTGGCAATTTGTCTGGCATAGAGTAGTGCACTACAAATCAGTGGAACAGGGTGGGGGATGTAAAAAGCAGTAACGAGCGCCTGGCACATGGACGGCATCAATGGAACCGACTGTTCGCAGAAACTACGAGAATCGATTGTAGCGGGCACACTTGCTCAGCGCTCGGGCGGATAACCATAAAGTAGCAGTTTTCTGCGCCTGGCGGGAGGCGCAGTTTTCTGCGCCTGTGCCTGACTGACTGCATAGAAAGTTTTAGAATTTATATGTTTTGAACGGATAGTCCAATTTTCCTCAAACTTTCACTGATGTGTTGTACTTTGATAGTTTGCTGTATTAATCTCAATCTACATGTATAGTTCATTGTGAAGGTGAACTTATCCTTTAACACACGCTTGTCAACTCACATCGTTATATGAACACCATCAAATATTGGTACCTTCATATGGACACAGATGATTGCTTCTTACCTTGGTCGTTCAAGAATATATATTTGCAATCACGCTCGTTATTCAAACTGATCGAGCACGGTCTCGCTTCATGGGATCTATACTGTAGGCCCAGACATCAGCTTAAAAAGGACTTCTCGGCGTTATGTGAAGAACACGGATGATTGAGAGATCAAGAAATTTACTGTGGTGTTTCCTTTCATTTTGCCTTCGTTATTGAAATCTGCATCGCGGGCACGTTCCTGTATACTAGTCCCTGTACTTTTGCCGCACTAGCAACAATGGTAAGTCATTGCATTCCTGTTTCTTTGAGGCCGCAATATAATTATCAAAGCAAAGATCTAGTTAATAATGGTATAAAAATGTTACTTCGCCTACCCATAGGGTCCTACATTTATCTATCGTTATGCATCGCATTTACTTTTTTTTTCTGAAGGTCCTTAAATTCTGTCCTGTTTAGTATAAAATTTGACAATTTTGATAGCCACGGAAGTGCAAAAAGACACATCGTTGCAAAGCAAAGCGCGTTAGAACAATAGTCTGGCAGAATGTGTTCCGTTTCAAAATAAGCCTGTCAAAGTATTGCAGTGTTTACCCGAAGGAACCAAGTATTTGTCATTCGTAGATTAGTATGTCTTAGAACATGAAGCCCTGAATACGGCAAGAAAATGTTGGCTTAATTTTGCACCGATGTTGATATTTTCTCCGGTCTTTAGTTTTGTCACAGCACAATTTGATTATCATCAGTCATTGCTGTTTGCAGAATTATCTACTTGCTTTCGTTTTCTTTTATACAGCGGATCATCCTTGCAATTGTTCTGTTGTTCATGGTCGCCATGATGGGTAATTACAGTCACTATGCGTACACTTATTATTATTACAGTTTCTAAATCTTACAATTGAAATCGAGTGTCATTCCTCAATTTCATCATGTCTGGATTTACTTTTAAAACGTAGTGTGCTGAAAACACTACAAGTTTCATTAGATATGACTACTAAAATTGGATACCTGCCCGGAGAATGAGGGTTTTAATGTCAAGAAAGAAAGAGAGCAAGAGGGTGGGGTGCGTTTGGAAAAGAATATGTGGCACAATTAGATGCAATAAAACATAACACAGAAAGGACAATGGAAGCATAGAGGAAAGGTTGAAATAGGGGGAGAGAGAAAAAAATAGATAGATAGATAGAGAAATAGATTTATCACTCCATAGAGAGGGAAGGAGAGGAAGAGAGAGAGAGAGAGAGAGAAGAGTAGTCTGAGTTTATTAGGAAGAAGTTACTCTAATTTTGAAACATGTTTTGATCTTAAATATCTGTATGTGTGTGTGTGTTTGCCTCGTTTTTTTTTTCTTCCCCCACCCCCCGAGTACTTTTGAATCTTCAGAAAGATGGTTTCAGAACAGTTTTAACTGCTCTGTAATGAACGTTTATCGAAAACGACTGTTCTGTCACACTCAGTTTCCTCTGGATATTATCACACAAAATATGCTATTAGTGTAAGCGGTTCAACCTTGGAAATGAAATAAGTTTGAAATACTATTAAATTTGTTGAAATTAGTTGAAATCAAACAAAACAAAAACAAAACAAACAAAACCAAGCCAATCATTGGCATATTGACATTTTGAAATTCATTCTGATATTCATTCCATCATTAACACTGATTAAGCAGCATCATGCAAGAATTCCCTATATATGCGCAATCACACAATAGACACTAAGAGATCCGAGTTAGATATTAAAGTGTGTTGAGTAATTTTTTAAAACAAATTCAGTCCCAACGAACCCATTTTGTCGTTGCGTTTTCAGTTTACGGTGGACACTGGAACAAGTACAATCTGAACTACACCTTCCCAAAGTACACACATTGCAAGACCGTATCATTCAACGGCGCCGAAATCCAACTCATCCCAAAGCTGGGTGATCTCCCTGAGACTGCCTCCCCCAAGGGTTGCTATGGAAATAAAAGGACGCGCACTGAACCTGAACACTGGACTTGTCGCATTCCGGGTAAAGTTGGCTGTTCTACATTGGGGATTGACTGATTGGACTGTGTGACAAGTTTTCTAATCTAGCATTTTAGCCCGTGGAACATACAGAAAATCGAAAATATCGAAATAGCCTCCCCGCTTAACTCCCTGGATACTAGAGTTGAGCCTTCTCCATATCTCATTTTCTGCAGAATTTCTATATCTTCGTCTGCAATTACAGTGGGTATTTTCTTTCTTAAGGGAAAGGATTCGCATTATATTGTGTGCACATTAAAAAGCGACGCGGGGATAAGTCGAGTAGAAGCACACTGAAAGGTGTTCGTCGGTGAATTTGTATAAAAGATCAGATGCCCTTTTCAGATGCACTGTCATGTCATTTATGACGATGTTCTACTGGTATTTCAAGTGTGTTATCATGGAGAATGAAAAAAAAAAAGGGAAAAAAGAAAAATGGTTGAAGTGTTGTTGTGGCCACTCGTATGAATTCAGTTTATTGCATTCTTCTCCCAACAGCTTCACAGTGGCCAGATCAGCCATTCAACCTCCACATTAAGTATGGGCAGATGGAGGAGTCTAACAAAAATCAAAATCCGCCTTATTCTGGCCTTAATGCCACATATGCTTTAAATGTGGTCATTTACACAAGCAAATTGTGATGAAATAAAAACCTCTGGAGCAAGCGGATAATGCCGAAGATCCCCTCGACTGCAAGAACGACCCATACTTGTGTCCCTCGAGAGATCGGCTCAAAGTAAAGACTGCTTGATATGATAAGTCATCTGTATCTTAGCTAATTTGATCATACAGCAAGACGAGAAAAACAACTGTCCTGAAAAAAAAAAAGTAACTGCTGCAGGGGAAAATTGAAGGCAAAAAGACGGGGGATGTTGTGAAGCGTTTTGTCAGACAAAAATTCAAAATACTTTTGAATGCTTTGTCAGGAAATAAACATACACATTGTACATGTATTTGTGCTCTTGAATTTTTACGAAGAAAAATCGGGCTATTTCCAAGCTATACATGGGGAGAAGAGGAGAATTTCAACATTTCGTCTTTTTCTGACTTTTGGTCTTGATCCAAATTTTTTCCTAGAGATCTTTTTTTTTTTCACTACTTCATAATATGCTTTAGTTTCATGAAAATACCCCGAGCATAGATTTGATCTTGACGTGTGATCTTCGACTTGAAGTGTGTGAACCAACAGGTTAATAGGCACAGCTTGGTCCACCTGTAAGCATATAATTATGTAAAGTTTCATTTCATTACCTTAGGCGGTTCCTGAGTTACGTCGTCTACACTCTTACAAACACACACACATACACACACATACACACGCAAACACACACACACACACACACACACACACACAAACGATTAAGGATCTGACGGACGAACCGAAGGACGAATTGAAGAACAGACATACGGGCAACCGGAAAACACAATGCCTCAGTGACACACTTCTTAACCCGTATAATGCATCATTCTTTTCTTTTTTTTTTTAATTAACAGATTATCACCAAGCTGTTTTCAGTCGGTGGATAGATTCAATTTCTAGTTTTCATATCAGTGACTATAACGAGACCATGTAAAGGATTTTTACGAACTCTCTTTGTCTTTCATCATCAAAGCCAGCCGATGTCTGCGTTCATTGGGGAACCTCATATTTTTTTTTCATGAATGAATGAAATCCAACAAATACATTTTGTAAAACTATAATCATGTCTGATTTAAAGATTCTTTGATAGTGAACTATGTAGAAATAAATGGCTGACCGTCTGTTAACCCCATCAATATATTTATCATTTTTTGTAACAATTTATATAAACAAACTTTACTGTTACATTTATAAAAGAACAGGATTAATTTAAAAGTGTTGAAGGCTACTGTACGTAGAAAAGAAATGATTTTATATTGAAAGATGAACTTCAAATTTGATTTGCAACCATCCTTACGGCGAGACCTCTCCTGTTACCTCCGCTGTCGTAACGCAGATCTGTGCAATAAAGAAAACATATGAATGAAAATCTTTCTTTTTGAACCAAACTCGGGGAACTGAGAAGGAATTAATATCTCAAACGAGAGCAAAAGAAAATAGTTCGCGGCTAGATTTACTGACTATCTCCGATAATGGACTTTTACCTTGGATTCACCTTGTATTCACTTTGTATTCACCTCGGATGCAGACTTGGATGAATACTATAAACAGTTTGAAAATTATTTGCGTCTTGTTGATTTCAGGACTTCTGCAAACAATGCAGAACTGAAACTGTGGCGCTATACACAGGTGGATGAACATCGACTTGCAAAGTATTTATCAAAATTGACCTCATCTCTTCTTGACAACCAGAAGTTTCAACATTATTTTGACTGAACATGCTTAAAGGAGTTCTAAGATGAACTCTTAAACATAATATCATGTGAAAGGTTGCAACTGATTGACAAAAATAAGCACTAAATTGATCAGTGTTTGAGTAGTGGCCATGACAAAAAAAAAAAAAAAAAAAAATCATGGGCGTACATACTCGAGCAGGATTCCAACCTACGACTTCCTGATCACCGGACAGGCGTCATCTCCACTAGACCACCGAGCTTTTGCCCGCCCAACATATAAGCGACAGCAAGTGTTGGTTCCAATCCTTATAGCATGCACTGCGTAATTATTCAAATTCATGAAAACATCTTGACGGAAGAATTTCATAAATTTGAATACATGTGAAAGGTTTTCCTTCAGTATTGTGAGGAGATTGAAGAAGCATTGCCCCAACTTGAAGTTCTTTATATCTACTGTTTTTTCAACTGCAATCTTGTTCTTGTGCCAGTGGGTTTGACTCTAATCGCAAATGGGAATTCAGACAACCGAAATTGGTTGGGCTCATAATTTAAACGTTGAATCATTTCGAAACTTTAAAACAGCTGTTGATTTGCATAGCATGTTAAAATAATACATTCGATGAGTTGTTTTCGTTGGAATAAACCGCTACGAAAATCATTGCAAGGAACGAGAATTGTTTTGATTTCTCAGAGTCAGTTTCCCTTGCATATATATGGCATTGTCTGCTGTTAATAATAATGCGAAGGTTATAAATTTGCTTGTGCAGGTCTTTCGTTGCAAACACATGTACATTTGTCTGATGACTAAACCTGTCACCTTTAACCAAAATATATTCCGCGTGTCATTTGCTCTGAGTCATGGAAACAGTAAACAAAAACAAACAAACAAAAAATCATCCCAGTGACTATACCATGAAAAATGATTAACGGTGTCCTGGTTTGTTTACAAAATGATGAAAGATGCAAAATCAATCATGACATTTATTATCTATAAAGATGTTCATAGTGTTCAGTGAATTACATTGATAGTCAAAGATTAATAATCGAATCCTGGGATATGAATGTAAGGTTTCCATGTCTGTTCCTAAATTCGAACGTGATCTTCATGGTAAATCCTACCAAAAAAAAAAAAAATGCAGTTTCAACCCCATCCATAAGGGACCAAAGTTGACATATATTATTAGTTTTGAATTTTGAAAAAAAAAAAATCATATAGAATGAATAAACGCTGCACTCACCGAGAGGTTGGCCCGCAAACAGAGCTAGACTGCTTAACAGAACACTGTTCCCGTTGGGAGGATACCCGCATCGCCAGTCACCTTGTCTGCCGAAATTTTCATCGGTCCATGATGTCTGACCTGATGGCCAGCAACAGGTGCAGTCCAGCCAGATGTAGTCGTGATCCCCACACTGGTCTTTCACCGCGTACACTATGTCGAGGACGAATGACTGGTTTACAGGGCGCGGCACGGGTTTCCCCAATCCACCACACATCCCATACGTTCGTTTCACCTTTTCACAGGTGCTGTAGATGGAGTCTTCGATTATAAAATATGGAACAAAAATGAAATAATATTAAAAGTGATTTATTAGGGGGAAAAAGTACCCGTTCAAGAATATAAACCCTTCTCCTGATGCAAGCAAGCATATTCCTAAGACAATATGCGTTTAATCCTTGCTGACGATGGTACGTGTTCGTATGAAAGTATACGTGTGTTGTCAATAAGAAAGCTGTGTGCATGTCTCTTCAATTCAATAAGAATATTTTAAATGAAAATGTACCGCAAACATTGCTGTATGCACTGATGTACAGCATATTGCTATATGCTATATGCATATAATCGAAGTGGAGTAATTTGACACCCCAACCCCCTAAAAGAGTATAACAGTATTTTTATTTATTCTCTTTTTATTTTGTTTATATGTGTCTTTTAATCCGGTGGTGGCAGAGCAGTATGACGTTAAACCAATTTTCCTCAGAGTTTACTCAAATGTTCTTTCTAATGATGCTGCATACGCATAATTCACAAATGATATAATGAGTTCCATTCCCTTTGAGAGTTTAGTATAGAGAGTGTTGATAATTCAAACCTGCTGAGATGTAGGATTTTCGTTTGGTGGTTCCCGAACCACTGCTCCTCACATCAGAGGTATATGGCTGCTGAGTGGTTTGCTGACCAGTCGACATCCACTCCGTCGTCGACCCGGAGTGAGTGCTTGGCTGGGTCCTGTAGGGAGTGATTTTGGACACAATCCCCATGCTGGGCGATACATGAGGATCCTCCGTCTGTGTTGGAGAAGAGGTGCTCCTCTCATCAGTGACCCCAAGTGACCTAGGGCTTGTAGACTCTTGGATTGGCACGATTGGACAGAAATATGCAAATAGGTACTGATCAGTAGCCCCATGTTTCATCTTTTATTAACACATTAATCAATATTTTCCTTTTTAATTTAGATTTTTAGGGGGTATTCAATAAGATTTAATCAATAGTGAACGCTTTGGAAACGGATTTATGGTTATGGTGGCGCCCTACAGTTCTCTGCTCTCACTAACAGTGTCGGTGAATCTCAAAAAGCGTGTAATCCTACAAGGTTAATTTGCTGCATTGATCCACCGTATCAGGTTTCAGTCCAGCAAGAGAATGTCTTGTTAGGCGTGCGGGACGCATGTAAACTGTAGGCCTACCAACCTATAAATCATTGGATTAATCTTTGACTATCAATGTAATTCACTGAACACTATGAACATCTTTATAGATAATAAATGTCATGATCCTTTTGCATCTTTCATCATTTTGTAAACAAACCAGGACACCGTTAATCATTTTTCATGGTATAGTCACTGGGATGATTTTTGGTTTGTTTGTTTTTGTTTACTGTTTCCATGACTCAGAGCAAATGACACGCGGAATATATTTTGGTTAAAGGTGACAGGTTTAGTCATCAGACAAATGTACATGTGTTTGCAACGAAAGACCTGCACAAGCAAATCTATAACCTTCGCATTATTATTAACAGCAGACAATGCCATATGCAAGGGAAACTGACTCTGAGAAATCAAAACAATTCTCGTTCCTTGCAATGATTTCCGTAGCGGTTTATACCAACGGAAACAACTCATGGAATGTATTATTTTAACATGTGTGGTAAATGGAAATATGCGGTATGTTATTGTTGCGTCAATGCGTTGAGGCGCGTTGTGTCCATGCCAATGGCGCAGTGTGCGTGTGGTTGGCATGGGCACAACGCAACTTTTATTTTTCATGTGAATATAATGACGCAGATTTGATTGATTCTTGATTCTTGACTTCGACCTTTCACTTGAGAGAGAATGGATGGTATACTAATGTATTCTCTACGAGCTCTGCTATGTTAAATAGTTAATAGGCCTGTATCTGTTATTCACTCTGTATTCGACATGTAGCTGAGGATAGTGCGGAGTTTAGACTGTCTGTTTGATTTGCTCAATAAATCATTGCAATTTCAACTCATGGAGGCTGTCAGCGTCATCATTAACCCGGCTTACAACACATGCTATGCAAATTAGCAGCTGTTTTAAAGTTTCGAAATGATTCAACGTTTAAATTATAAGCCCAACCAATTTCGGTTGTCTGAATTCCCATTTGCGATTAGAGTCAAACCCACTGGCACAAGAACAAGATTGCAGTTGAAAAAACAGTAGATATAAAGAACTTCAAGTTGGGGCAATGCTTCTTCAATTTCCTCACAATACTGAAGGAAAACCTTTCACATGTATTCAAATTTATGAAATTCTTCCGTCGAGATGTTTTCATGAATTTGAATAATTACGCAGTGCATGCTATAAGGATTGGAACCAACACTTGCTGTCGCTTATTATGTTGGGCGGGCAAAAGCTCGGTGGTCTAGTGGAGATGACGCCTGTCCGGTGATCAGGAAGTCGTAGGTTGGAATCCTGCTCGAGTATGTGCGCCCATGATTTTTTTTTTTTTTTTTTATCATGGCCACTACTCAAACACTGATCAATTTAGTGCTTATTTTTGTCAATCAGTTGCAACCTTTCACATAATATTATGTTTAAGAGTTCATGTTAGAACTCTTTTACGCATGTTTAGTCAAAATAATGTTGAAACTTCTGGTTGTCAAGAAGAGATGAGGTCAATTTTGATAAATGCTTTACAAGTCGATGTTCATCCACCTGTGTATAGCGCCACAGTTTCAGTTCTGCATTTTTGCAGAAGTCCTTAAATCAACAAAACGCAAATAATTTTCAAACTGTTTATAGTATTCATCCAAGTCTGCATCCGAGGTGAATACAAAGTGAATACAAGGTGAATCCAAGGTAAAAGTCCATTATCGGAGATAGTCAGTAAATCTAGCCGCGAACTATTTTCTTTTGCTCTCGTTTGAGATATTAATTCCTTCTCAGTTCCCCGAGTTTGGTTCAAAAAGAAAGATTTTCATTCATATGTTTTCTTTATTGCACAGATCTGCGTTACGACAGCGGAGGTAACAGGAGAGGTCTCGCCGTAAGGATGGTTGGTGGCGCCCTACAGTTCTCTGCTCTCACCTATAACAGTGTCAGTGAATCTCAAAAAGCGCGCAAAGTTTGCGTGTAATCCTACAAGGTTAATTTGCTGCATTGATCCACCGTATCAGGTTTCAGTCCAGCAAGAGAATGTCTTGTTAGGCGTGCGGGACGCATGTAAACTGTAGGCCTACCAACCTATAAATCATTGGATTATGTGCGCTCGTTCGAGCCACCGAAATATTCTTATTCAAATTAATTTTCTTTTTAATGCTCCTGTCTCGATAACAAAAAGAATGACAGACACGAAAAATAAAATACAGTCATAAAACATGAAAGTAATACGTTAAACCCTGATGATTATAAAGAAATTGCCAGGTAGGAGCAATATGGCGGCGGGTAGAGCGACACGTGCTGTGACAGTGCTCTGAGGAAATTTCATATCATGCCCTGATTTACGCCATTTCAAGTAATTAACATATAATCATATAGTCAGACTATCATTTTGGATCCTCTTGGTTCAAACATGGACTCTGGTTCAGTCTCCAACAGCCCAGTGAAGAAAAAGTTGAAAACTGACAGTGGAAATATGGTCGGCGTGGCCGAAGGTACGGAAATCGACAATGACGCTCCCCGGTGGTTTAAGGCGTACGAGGCTAGGCAAATCGCCCGTTTTGAGCAACTTACTGCTCAGTGCGCGGATACTCATGGCGTGCTGCAACACAACATAGACGAAGTAAGTGCCAAAGTTGATAGTCTGTCGGTGGCTTTAGCCAAGGCTGAGGACCGAATTGACGATCTAGAAAATAGATCTAGGAGAAATAACATTGTAATTTAAAACCTACCCGAAGGGGATAAGGAGGAGAATAACACCACGCAAGTAGTGAAGCAGTTTCTTCAGATCGCCAAAGTTGATGTCGACATTGATAGATGCACTTCAAGAGTACACCGAACGCCCACCTATCATAGCAACAGGCATGATGCACAACAGAGACCCAGGCCAGTGCATGTTGGATTCAACCACTACAGGGATAAAGAAAGAGTGAAAAGGGAGTTGATCCGCTTCGTGTCGAGCAAAGAAGAAAGGGAGAGGAAGATCTTCATCAGTGATGATCTGTCAAAGCGTGTTTTGGAGCGAAGAAAAGCTCAGATGTCATCCTTCAAAGCGCTCAGGGAAAAGGGTCTGAAACCCTTTTTCATTTTTCCCGCTATACTGAAAGCCAAGGACTCTAGTGGACGGATCATAACACCATCAGACCCACCAGCTGTTGCAGATCAGAAGCAATCAAAATAAGATACCAACAAGAATCCTCGTTGGATTTCAAATAGCGATGAAGAATCAAGAGTACATCATGGTTTTATTTTGTGTCCGTGAAAGTGATTTTTAACAGATCATTGGATATAAATGTAAAGAAATCTGTCACCCAAATATGAACGGGATCAAATAAGAGGATCATATTGTCACAGCTTTGTACAATATTTTGGATCGTATCATAAAATGTTACGACTATTCCATGTTTGCTTTTAAATTTGTTTGTTTTCATAAGTATGTTTGTTTTTAAATATGCTTGTTTTAATGTCTGACTATAGTAACTGGATAAAGGGCATGAAAAAGATGTTGCCCACAAACACCAAGCCAGAGAAGTGTGCATTGCGCAGGTCCGTGGTTTGATTTGAGGCCTGCATTTTTCATCTTGCACCACATTTTGCTCAGTTTGTTCTTTCATGATTACACCAATGCTCGGTTTTAGTTCTTTTTTCTTTTATTGTTTTTTACTTAATTTTTTCTTTTTGTTTGGCACACATTGCATAATCTATTTTCAAGGCAACCTAGAAATGTATTATATATCATATATATTTTGTTTGGCTTTGAGTATTGTACACTTTCCTTCATGGGCTCGGCCCTTTTGTTTTGCCATATATGTTGTAATGGTATTATTAATAGATGTTTTTTTAATGTATATAAAACTACATTCGTTCAATTGTCGAGGGTTGCAGGATTATGTGAAAAGGAGAAAGATTTTTCATTACTTTCGCTCTCTTAATTGTGATATTTTGTTTCTCCAAGAAACGCATTGCAGTAGAGAGGATGAAAAATTGTGGCACTCTCAATGGGGTGAACATGCCTTTTTTGCTTCATTTACCTCCAATAGCCGTAGGGTAGCAATCCTTATTAGGAATTCAATAAATCTTAAGGTGAAATCCATTTTTAGAGATCCCAATGGTAGATTTTTAATTTTGAACTCCACTCTCAATGAATTCCCCCTAACTCTTGTAAATGTATATGCTCCTAACAATGATGATTCTGAGTTTTTACTTCATTTGTTTGCTGAAATTAATAAACTTGATGTTTTTTCCCTGTTAGTAGCTGGTGATTTCAATACTGTTCTTGGCCCTCTTGATTACCAAGGTTCTAGGAATAAACATTCTAATATAAAAGCAAGTGAAATGCTTTCTGCATTGATGGACGAATTTGGTTTGTGTGATATCTGGAGACTTTTTAATCCTAATTTGAAAAAATATACAAGACACCAAAAAACACCTCAAGTCTTATCTAGGTTGGATTTTATTTTAGTCTCAGATAACTTTGTAAATAACTGTAAAGAAACTAAAATTTTGCCTGGAATTAATTCTGATCATTCAACTGTTTCTGTTTGTTTCAATGATAATCAGCCTCCCAGAGGCAGAGGATATTGGAAACTGAATACGTATTATTTATATCATGATACAGATTTTATTAATTTAATAAAGGAAAAAATTAAGGACTTTAAGATCATTCATAAAGACTCCCAATGTGATTCTAATATATTGTGGGATTCTTTAAAATGTTTCATCACTGGGGTCGCTATTGAATATTCTGCACGAAAAAAAAAGGATAGAAATAAAGAGAAAAATGAATTATTAGAAAGCATTGACAAGATTAAATCAAAACTGTCAAACAACTCTGTTTTACCTGACGACCCTTTGTACTCACAACTTGAAGAATTGGAAGATAAATTGGATAAAATTTTTGATTTTGAAACAAAAGGACTAATAATAAGATCAAGGGTGAGATGGTTAGAAGAAGGTGAAAAAAGTAACAAATATTTTTGTAACTTGGAAAATAGATCTTGGCAAAAGAAAAATATAAATAATTTGAAAGATAATGATAATAATGTGATTACAGATTCCAAAGATATTCTGAATAATATTTATGGATTTTACAGTAAGTTATATTCAGTTCCTAATACTGATTTTGATAATGAAGCATGTGAAACATATTTGAATAATATTTCCATACCTCTCTTACATGAGGATGACAAACAGTTATTGGAGGCTCCCCTTACCAAAAATGAAATATTTAATGTGGTCAAGTCCATGAAAAAGAATAAAACCCCGGGGTTAGATGGATTGCCTATTGAGTTTTACATTGTTTTTTGGAGTGATATTTGTGATATGCTTGTAAATTCCTTTAATTTCTCTCTGCAAAATGGTTTAATGTCAGCCTCCCAAAGGAATGGTATAATAACCCTTCTTCCCAAAAAAGATAAAGACCCCCTGTTAGTAAAAAATTACAGACCTATTACTCTTTTGACTACTGATTATAAAATTCTAGCCAAATGCATAGCCAACCGATTGAAACGTTGTCTGGATTATCTCATTCATGTGGACCAATCTGGTTTCTTGCAAGGGAGAAATATTGGGCACAACATCCGTTTTATTTTAGATATTATTGAATATGCTGAAGCTTATGACATTCCTGGTTCAATTATTTTGCTTGATATTGAGAAGGCATTTGATAGTGTTTCCCATGATTTCTTATTTAAAATCCTTGAAAAATTCAATTTTGGTCATAAATTTATTGATTCTATTAAAACCTTGTATTCAGCTCGTCAAAGTTATGTAATAAATAATGGGTTTTTATCCAGTCGTATTTTTATGAAGAGAGGAATTTTTCAAGGGTGCCCAATTTCACCTTATCTCTTTCTTCTCGTAATTGAGATTATGGCACTGTCCGTACGACAAAATGACCTAATAAGAGGTATCTCATTTGTAGATGAAGAAGCCAAAATTTCTCTTTTTGCAGATGACTCTGTCTGTTTTATTGATGGGTCTAATATTTCTTTTTCTCAGTTATTTGAAACTCTATCCAATTTTGGCCAGTACTCTGGATGTAAACTTAATTTTAGTAAAACGGAGGCTATATGGATTGGCGCAAAAAAAAAAGGATATTTGGATTTCCCATTCACCAGTCATGGTATATCCTGGCAAAAGTCAGAATTTAATTGTTTGGGTGTTAGATTTTCTTTGAATGTTCACCGTATGTTTGATTTAAATTTTAATAGTAAATTGAACAGAATTGAGCAAACATTAAACTGTTGGCGAATGAGGAATCTTTCTCTAATAGGTAAAGTGTGTGTTGTTAAAACTTTGGTATTACCACAATTGATATTTCTATTTTCTGTGCTTTGTATTAGAATCCCTCGTTCCTTTTTCCAAAAGTTAAATACAATCTTTTTTAGATTCGTCTGGAATGGAGGCAAGGACAGAGTCCAGAGACAGATTGTGTGTAATAATTATGCTGAAGGTGGTTTAAAAATGATCGATCCTTTATCTTTTGCCAATGCCCAAAAGTTGGTTTGGGTAAAACACCTCCTTGATGTAAATTTTGTTGCCCCTTGGAAATCTATTGAATTATCCTTTTTGCAAAAATTTAATGCTGAAATTTCATTTTTGTGGAATTCCTTTGCTCCAGAAAATATTCTTAATTCACTTGGCAGTACACAACTTGCAGAATCTCTCCGTGCATGGTATATATATCGAGAAGTAGCTACTGTAGAGTTTTATGGCCATAAATTTTCAGATTTAAGTGCATGTCAGTGTCTTTGGTTTAACCGGCTTATTCGTTCAAAATCTAAATCGTGTTTATTTTATGAATCCTGGTTCGATAATAATATTCTTACCATGTCGGATTTATTCAACCCTCCTTTAACAGGTCATAAATTATTTGAAGAATTAGTTTTAGATTTTGGCATTCCTTTGAGTGATAGAAGAAAATTTAATTTCTTGATAAAAAATATACCTGAAAAATGGATTAGGAATTTTGACAAAGATATTTTTGGAGTTCATGAAACTATAGTTCAAAAGCTTTTAAGCACAAAGAAAGTTCCAAAGAATGCATATGATATTTTAATAGGCTCCCATGTTCCAGATAAGAGATATCAGTATTGGGGTGATAAAGTACCCGTGCCTGTTAACTTAGACTGGGAGAAAATACATATTTCTATTATTTTTGTACCATTGACACAAAATTGAGATCATTTTATTCTAAAATTTTCCATAAGGCAATTGCTTTAAATCAATTTCTTTATAAAAATTAATAGAAGAGATTCTCCAAAATGTTCATTGTGTGATACTGGGGACGAAACAATGATTCATTTATTTTGTGAATGTGATAATGTCATTTTAATCTGGCAAGGGGTTTTGGATGTAATCTCACAGAAATGTGAGAATGTTTGCAATGTAACCAATTTTGAAAAATTATTTGGCATTTGTAGTGATAAATTTGTTACGTATTTGTTTTTGCTTGTAAAATACTGCATTTATACTTGCAAGTTTAATAACAGTCTCCCCAATTTTACTGCATTTAAATGCTTTGTTAGGAAACAGAAAGAAGTTGAATATTTCTCTGCTAAAAAAAGAAACAAATTGCCCGTGCACTTTAAGAAATGGCGATTTGATTTATAATTTTCCCTCACTTTTTCTTTCTTTCTATCTCATCAAATTTGTATATGCGAGCCATATTTTATTTTGGATGATGGGTTTTGATATATTTTACTTTGTTGTTTATTTGGAGTGATGCGATGTACATGTATGCATTACACTTTATATTGTAGTTCAATGCCTGCTCCTTTTGCTCATTTATATTCATCCCTACACTTGTACTAAATGATTTATTGCCTGTGCTGATATACTTCTGCAACCCTCGACAAAAGTGGTGCACACTGCCACTCTTCCTTTATTTCTTTCCTTGTTAAGATCTTGTTTATGCTATGTACCTGTAATACCATAATTATAAAGTATAAGTACAATGCTCAGTGTTATACTGCATATTCACATACTATAGTACCTTTAATTCATTTATACTTCCAAGGGCGAGCTCCCCGATTAATTATGACATCTTGACTCACAAGGCCTTTGCGAGCAAATAACAATCTGCTTTTAAAATGTCCTTTGAATTCTTAACCTTCCAATGGAATAATACATCTATATACGATTGTACATGTACGTATTTTGGGATGATTGGATGGGGGAGATCGGGTGGCGGAGCGATTCCCTTTATAACAGTGATTTCGAGTGTTGTTTCGGGATGCAATGGAGGTTGAATATACATGTATGTTAAATGTGCATGGGGGTGAGAGAGAGAGGAGGGGAGAGAGAAGGGGAAGGGGGAGAGAGTTTGTTTCAGGTGGCTGCGTTAGCTAAGAAAAGTTGATCTGGTGGTGTAAACTCTATTATGTAGATCGCTCCGCTAGTCGACCTTCAAACTCCAATCGCCTTCAGTACATCAAAGGAATGCCAGCTGGTTGCGCACATCAAGGGATGTTTTGTAATTTATTGGGGTCAAATGAAGTGCAGGGCCAAAATACCAAACTGGAAGTTAAACATAAGACATAATGTGAATACCTTAGCTTCTCTTCCTGTGTTTCGGAGCTCAGCTCTTGAATAATACATATGCATTTTATCTTTGTTCTGCCCTTTATTATTATCATTGTTATTATTTCTTCTTTTATTTTTGTGATTTGTATGCTAATCTTGTAAAATCATTTGTAAATGTGATTCCTCATTGATTTTTTGAATAAAAACAAAATTATAAAAAAAAACTAAAAAAAAAACCTGGAGCTATAACAATTGCTGTGTTTAGCAAAATTACATTGTAAACGCACTGGTTGTTTAACCACGCTGCCGCTCACCAGTGTGATAACTGTTGTATTATCATCATTAAAAAATAAAAGGAATACTCTCATCCCCGATTTAAAGACTAAGAAAAAAAAAATTGCCAGGTATAACACTTTGAATCAAATTCCGCACACTGTGACTATTAAGAAGTATGAGAGAGAAGAAAAAAGAAAAAAAAGAATTGATTAAAAAACACTTAAAAAATTCAAACCTTAATAACTATATAGTGTGAAAATTAGCGGCTATATATCTAAAGGGCTTCAAATGCCATATACAGTGATTACAAGTGTAACATAATTTATTTCACATTGAACTTGTGCTTTAATGGGATTGCCATGACAGTTGCTATTCATGATAATTATGATTTCCCTAATCATGTTGCTAACATAATATCAAAAATAGAAGTAGTCATACAATATTATTGTATGACTACTTCTACTAATCTCGATTGAAATTGAGGGAAAATGGCTTTGCCAAATCTGGCAGTAAATTATTCCAAGTTTTATAATGATGAAGATTTTCTTGCAACCCTGTTCATGGCAGTTAGCTTGAATGCATAGGACCACAGTAATGACAAACACACACACACACACACACACACACACAACAACAATAACAAAAAAAAAAACACACCAATGTACACACTTATGACAGTTCTGATGGTCTTTGATTGTGCCTATTTTTTTCCGGCGAATTTCATACCCTTCAAAGAGGAATAATACCTAAAGGCCCTACATGTGGATTGAATGAATGCATGCGGAAGTACCATCGCATCACGATGCATTAGTGAACTTTGAGGAAAATCGGACATTTCGTTCAAAAGTTTGAAATTTGTACTATTTTGGTGGTCATGGTGGTGGCAACGTTGGATGAGAAGAAAACAGTTCGTGACAGGAAAACGATATAAAGAAAAGAAAAAGGCAATTCTACCTTTCTACTTTTTCAAAGAAAAATTCACATTCCGTCAACTTAGTGACTTAGAGTAGAGTAAATATAATTACCCTTGCTTTCTGAAAGAGGCGAGTCAAGTGCTCTGTCGTTATGCTTAGAGAAATGAAAGTGCATAATATCGAACTTCCCTTAAAAGTTCTAATTATTGTTATATTCATATCTTATAATATTTTCCTATAAGATCAGATACTCCACTGAAATAATGAAACAACAGAAACATCGTATAAAGCATTAGAAAATATTGTTGAGGTTATAATACGAACTCGACACCCACAATTCAAACAGCACACACCAAAGGCAAAAGGGGAAAAAGCAAAAAAAGCTCACCAGCGTGATCCCAGGCAAGTAGGACCCATGAGCTCGGAACTATACGCAAACAAGGCTCATGAGACCGATACTAGGCAAATAATGCCCACAAGCTTGACACAAGGCAAAAAAGGTCCATGACACCAACATTTCGTAAATTAAGCCCTAAAATGTAATGTCGGTCGCGTGGGCCTAAATTTCTTGCTTACGGTGGTGAGCTTGAGAGCCTTGTTTGGCTGTAGTGTCGAACTCATCATGCGCCTTTTTTGCTTAGTGTCGAGCAGGTGGACCGTAAAGCTCGTATAGGCCCATTTTCCTTATTAGGCGTTTTCACATCAGCCCAATGTTTCGAAATAGCACGCTATTTTCTGACTTGGGAAATAGGAAAATATCTCGAGCTTGGATTTTTATCGGGCTGATGTGAAAACGTCTAATGTCGAGGGTGATTTCAAGTTCGGTGCTAGTGCTAGTGCTAGTGCTAGCCCCCGAATAACAGCGTTAAATCGAGCTCCAACACCGACGGTCAGATTAACGAGGCGATACCGATCAAAATTATCGATCACCAGCACTTGGTGTTGGAATCACAGCACCGCGAGCTCCGCGGGAATTGCGCGACGAAAAAAAGCGATTGCGCGTGATTACAGTCAAATATTAAAAGATGTAGCCAAAATTGCTTAGTTTTAGGGACATAGTGGGGAAGAAATATTAAAATGCCACAAATTTCATCCACTCCTCAAAATACAACTGCTCCCAGACTCAGATTTACGAAGCCATGTTGAGAGTGTTCGTGTACGTTACGTGGGCGACCACTGCATTAGCATAGACTTTGCACGTAAAACGTGCATCTATTATGGACGTGAATATGAGTCTCGCACGGCAACGCTAACACCAGCACCGAACTTGAAATGACGAAAATGTTAATCCCTAGGGGCTAGTGTTAGTCAATGGCGAAAAAGCACGTAAATCGCTAACACAATCGGCGGAGCTCGGTTCAGCAGACGACATTCAACACCGAGCCCAGCACCAGCAACCGGAAATACGTCATAATTTTGAGGTCAACTCCCAACACCGACGTGATTTCAAGTTCGGTTTTATCGCCGGTGCTAGTGCTGAGATAGCACTAGCACTAGCACTAGCACCGAACTTGAAATCACCCAATGTCGAGCTCATATCCTTGTTCACGTAGCTCGTGGAATGTATGACTTGTGGGCTGTACAACTCATGTACGACTCGTTGGTGTTCAAGGGGCACAAACAGAAACTGCATGTGTCATAACAAACACTTTTTAGGAGCGTAAACCTAGTTACCTGTGAGTTTGCTGCAAGCAAGAATGGGAAAGTGACTGCTGATAGGAATTCAATTTGGACGAATCGTTCCTATAGGCTCAGTACAAGTGCCTGTACTGAGCATACTCAAACATATTGAAACGGACATGTCATCAGCACATAATACATGTACGTCTGTGTCACTCAGGGCTCTGATGCTTGTGACTATAACAGGCATAAGAAAAACTTGACGGCAAGTTATGTTTGTTTGTTTTAATTAATTAGTGTACTAGAAGAGATAGGTATGTAGAACTACAAATTGAGTATATGAATATAAGAACGACCCAAGTCCATGGAAGACCATTTCGAGGAAACTAAAAAAAAAACTTCATATCTTTTTTGTTTGTCCAATAATATTCTATTTAACTGTGATGGGAAGGCAACATTGTATATACAAATTAGAACATATATTATTATGACAATTAACATTAACATTAATTGTGGAGAGGCCATTTTGTGTGATGGACTTGGGTCGTTCTTTGATTCATATGGACTTGGGTCGTTCTTTGATTCATATACATGATATTCTGCTATAGAGATGAGAGAAGGACGAGAGAGGGCGCTATAATATGAATGTAAGAATGACCCAAGTCCTTCATTCTTACATTCATAGATTTAACTCATTTATTTCAGGCACTTCCGGGGGTAATTAGGATTTATTATTTATACACAAGATAAGTCCATGCATAAGCTACAATTTCCCATGTCAAACTGAATTTGGCCAAAAATTGGACTTGGGTCGTTCTTATATTCATTATATTATACTCAATTATTTCGCATACATATTGTATTCTTTAGTGTCTGCTAGAACTCAGCTATTAAGGAAATGATGTTCACAGTTTTGAAAACGTTTATGTTGAATGACGTATTGCATATCCCATCCTTATACTGCATTCCAATATGCACTTGCTATCCACTTTGACAAGAGGAAGCATAATAGATAAGTTATAACAATGGTAGGGTGACTATGACAATGTATTTTTAAATTCAGCTATAAATCACCAACAATTCTGTGGTCCCAGGTCCGTGGTATTTTCTTTATCATTCCCCTCCTAATGAACAGGAATTCACAAATTACAGTCATGCCGTCTTCTTGTGGTTTTGTTTATGTTCTTTCTGTCACGTCTGTCTTGCAATATCTTTCCTGTTTGGAGTTCTTTACATTTTCTTCTGTGGTCATGGTACAATGTAGTTAAGGAAGTAAACGTTTTTGCGTCGATTGCTTGAGTTGTCCACAATGAAGGAGCACTGCTTGGAAGTCGTCTGTTCAATTTTTTCTTCTATATAAACATATACCAGTTAACAGTTACGTTTGGGTTGATACTCTTGAAATAGGCTGTAATTCGTTCATTAATATCAATATTCATCTATCAGTCAAGCAATGTTTACCTAAGATCATGTATTATACAATTAGCTTACTGTGAAAAAGGAGAAAAATAAATGTGTGTCAATAATTCAATTCAATTTAATTCATTTTTTGAACCGTACACATTTCTAACATTACACAAGTTACGAGTTGCAGTGAAACATGAATTGACATCCTTTCATAAAAAAAATAAATATGCATCATTGCCTAACAAATGCAAAGTGCAAATTTTACACCACATCCAGGTGAATATGTTATAAGGAAAGAATATATTCAAACCAATAAATGGCAGGGTTTTTAGAGACTGTTTGTTTCTTCTATGCGGCAAATTATGCGATGTCCCGGAATTATTGAA